>NC_044567.1:33349816-33649816 GCF_007565055.1 Rhinopithecus roxellana | reverse complement strand
GTATTGCAGCATTTTTGTAGTAAAAAGATAAAAATGGTTTAAATGTACATTGGTGGAGTAACAAGTTAATTGTCATTTCTACATTACGCAAAACTATTTAAAAGGAAATTCTATATATGTATTGATAGGAAAAGATCACTAAAGTACATTGTTAAATGAAAAGCAAGGTGCAGAAAAACATGTACAGCGCACACCCTATTTTGTGGGGTAGGAGGAAGAAAACTGTGTGTGTGTGTTTGTGTGTGTGCATGCATGCACACGTAGTGTATTAGCTTCTACAGAATGTTCTAAATTCTCTGGAAGGGCAAATAAGAAACCGTTTTGAGTAGTCTCCTCTTGGAGAGAACAGGAACTAAGCAGATGGGGCGGCATGAGATGAAAACTTTCTTTATACCTCGTTTATGCTTTTGAATCGTGTGAATGTATTCATGTTCAAAAAAATGTAGTTTAAAAAAGCATTCAGTTAATAATCAGCAGAAACCAGAAACTAAAATCAGAGCTCTCCGCTCATGAGTAGTAGAAGTGATTACAGACATCAGAAAGAATCCTTTTTACAGTTGGGCTGGCAAATAATCCAGTTAATGATGGGACCAAAAATACCAAATTGGTAAATTAAAATATTGGCTGATCTGGCTCTGGCCGCATAGTAATGATTAAAATAGCCCCCAAATAAGCTAGTTCCTTGAGGAAAGAAAGCCTGTTTGTAGAGCTCCATGTGCTCCATGGTGTAACTGTGGCAGGCTCAATTGTGGAAAACACTATGAAGAATATTTTTAGAAGGGGATTTTTTTCATATAATGATAATGCATCGTTAAACCTTTGCATTTATAGGCTCAGAGGGAATGTTTTGTTTTGTTTTGTTTTGTTTTGTTTTTGAGATGGAGTTTTGCTCTGTTGCCCAGGCTGGATCGCAGTGGCGCGATTTTGGCTCACTGCAAGCTCTGCCTCCCAGGTTCACGCCATTCTCCTGCCTCAGCCTCCCGAATAGCTGGGACTACAGGTGCCTGCAACCACGCCCGGCTAATATTTTGTGTTTTTAGTTAAGACGGGGTTTCACCGTGTTAGCCAGGATGGTCTCCATCTCCTGACCTCATGATCCACCCATCTCGGCCTCCCAAAGTGCTGAGATTATAGGTGTGATCCACTGCGCCCGGCCAGAGGGAAGTTATCAAGAAGCCTCCTGGCTCCTCTGTGGTGCCATGCCCTCCCCCCGACACTGCTCTTTCTGTAGCTGACCTTTTTCCTCATCCTCTCCTTCACTGACATTTTCCTCCTTACTCCTTTTCTCTACCCTGTGAGCTATAAGTAACAAATAGTTCATAAAACTAACAGGTTTTTTTCTCCCTTTCTTCTTGCTGCCTGTTTATTCATTGGAATAAACCCCCTCATTTTATCATTTTTCAGAATAAAGCTCAGAAAAGGGCAAAAACTGTGTAAATAATTTTTAGTAAACTTCACATAGGGTTGTGTTCAAGGGAGCACTTAGAATTACTGGATAGTAAAAGTAGTATATATTTGTGATTAACTAAATTATCTGGGAAAGAGAGATAATTATCTTGCTTTTTTTAAGTTCATAAATTGCACACATATACCAACCTGCAAATGTACCTTGATGCTTTCCATAGTAGTAGCCATGAAATATTGTTAGAGAGTTTCTGGAATACAGCATTATTCAATGTCAATACAAAAAGATCCTGTGACTTTTAAATGACCCTGAATTTAGGCTGTCTCCCGTTTCTGGAAGAAATGCATTAAAATATAGCTCATGGACTTTCCACTTTCCCACACTTTGTTCCAGGGCATGAAGACATCTGGCAAGCAGGATGAGGCCTGGATCATGAGCCGGCTGATCAAACAACTCACAGACATGGGCTTCCCGGTAACTGCTGTCATATTTTACTGCTACCTACCATGCGTCCCGAAATGAAATGCCCTGATTGTTTCCTCTCCATGTTTGCTCTGTGTGTCAGAAGGCACCAAGATTATTTGAGGAATGAGATATTGACATCATCTAACTCTTGAATCTCCCTTTTACCTGGGTAGTTTGGGTTAGGGATCATTGCTTTGAACTACAGCAAAGACCTACATAATTTCTGTCAAAAAGGGTGTGAGAGCCTTTTCCTAGAAAAGAAAATGCTGTTTTTTTGTTTTGTTTTTTTGTTTGTTTGATTGTTTAGAGACAAGGTCTTGCTCTGGCAACTAGGCTGGAGTGCAGTGGTGTGATCAAGCAATCCTCCTGTCTCAGCCTCCCGAGTAGCTGGGACTACAGGCATGAGCCACCATGCTTGGCTAATTTTTGTATTTTTGGTGGAGACGAGGTTTCACCATGTTGGCCAGGCTGGTCTCAAACTCCTGGGCTCAAGCAATCTGCATGCCTCGGCCTCCCAAAGTGCTGGGATTACTGCCATGAGTCACTACGCCCAGCCAGAAAATGCTGTGCGATTTTTAATTTTCATTGGTTTTATACAGTTTTATGTTTACTTTTAATTCATAATTAAAAGTGAATTTCATTAGTGTATAGAGTATATTGACAAAGATCACAAAAGAAAACTTGGTATAAAATACTAAGGTTTCATATCCAGAAAAAGTATCCTAACCAGACCTGCTTAGTTTCTAAGTTTCCAGTCGTATGTAGGGAGAATTCATACTGCAGAGTGTTCCCCTGAAAATACCACAGTCTGTTCAGTTCCTGAGATTGGATGGCAGTTCAGATGACAAGGAATGTGGCCCATATTCGCCATGTATTCCCTTCATGTGCCTTTTTTCAAAATCCTTATTCAAATGAATGTTTATCTTTCAATTACGGTAGATGCCTTTTAACAATGAGTCCAGAATGGCCTCCATGTAGAGGAAGAACCCCATCCTTCACACTGGGCACAGGCCCTCTGCATTGGGCAGGGCATTGTGTTGGTGGCCTAGGCTCTGCCTGTGTGAGTGGGCAAGAGGTTGCCCGTGGCCTCAGTGTGTCCTGATTTAATACTGTCTCAGTTATCGTGGCACCCTAGCGGCTTCTATCATCCCCTGAGATTACTGTGTTCCAGTCATAAATTATCAAAGTGAATCTACTTGTTTTGTTTTTCTGTTTCTTAGAGAAAAGTTGTTGATGATAGAGCCTAGACTTGATGAAGTGAGAAGTGAAGCTCTGCACTCCGACAGTGACTGACATAGTTGCTGGGACTAGAGAGAGGCATGGAGATGGGCCCATGACAGGAATCCTGTCCTAGGAGAGCATCCTGTCCTCATGGCAGGTGTCCTTGTCTGTGGCCCTGCTGTCTTGGCATAGATTGCATCTTTATGGAATCAGTGCTACTCAGTGTTGTACAGAATGATTTTAGGACCAGACACAGTGGCTCATGCCTGTAATCTTGACACTTTGGGAGCCCAAGGCAGGAGGACCACTTGAGCCCAGGAGTTGGAGACCATCCAGGACAACATGGAGCGAACCTATCTCTACAAAAATAATACTAATAGTTACATTTTTTAAAAATGAAAATGAGTTTAGGAGTACTTACAGGGTTTTACTGTCACTCTGCATTTTGTTTCCAAAGTGTTAAATACACGTGCTTTACTTTGAAAATCAAGTCAATACATTTTCTTATTACAAGTATTTTAATTCAGAAGACATTGTCTCTGACTTCAGCAGTGAAGAAATGTATTTCCAGTTCCAAAACCTAATAACTATGTCTTTAAGTTGATAGTAATTAAACTATTTGTAAGCTTTCCTTCTGTTAATTAATGTGCATTAATGAAAACTCTGTTTTCCTACTCAGAGAGAGCCAGCCGAGGAGGCCTTGAAGAGTAACAACATGAATCTTGATCAGGCCATGAGTAAGTCATACAACATCCTTTTTAAAAAGGTACCCAGCTGTGAAGTTTTACTTTCCAGAAGCATTTGGTTGTAGTCATGGTTTAATGGTTGAATATGTCCTGGGTAGACAGGACCAGGCCACAGTGAAAGAGCAACCGCACAACAGGCTGAGTGAGTCTCTAGGGACTAGTGGACTTTGGAGCCCAATCGCCAATACCATAGGTGAAGCATGTTGGCTTTTCTCAATATTTTCCCATATGTTTTAAAGGGAGGTAATAATGACACTCTGAGAGACACTGGAACCACACACTGGACTTCAGTGGACACACTGAGTGCGTTCCTCATGCCTTGCCCCAGAGTGGACTTGCCTAGGGGCCAGCAGAAGCGTCGCCTTGCTGGTTGAGCACCAGCTCTTGTTGAAAGATAAGATTTTCTGTCAAGGAACAAGCATCCCTAGTTCTTTTGGAGCTGCTTTAAAAGTAATAATAATGTTAAATATTTACATTTAAATGTAGTTGATTCTTATTTTCTTGGTGGTTATGTTCTATAAAGTCACCACAAACACTGAATTAATGAATACTGAACCAGTGCTCCTAGGAGACATGGGGTTGGGTTCCTGTGAGCCTTTGCTCACAACATTTTTGTCAACCAATCAATATATAACCTTGTTTTATATGTTTTTCTGTTTCAAGACACCTTATTTAATATTGATATATATTTCTCACAAGTAATCATATGCCATATTTGTTAATACCAAAACATTAACCAAGAAGGGTATACCATTTTTCTGACCCTGGATAATGTGACCGTAAATTTATTTGGCCTTCAGACTCATAACAATGCCGTCCACTACACTCATGAATCCACAAATTTAGCCTCTCTTCCATAGCTCTATCACATGCCCAGATGTTACTTGAGTATTTCTGAGCAGCCTCACATACAGGTCAGTGAATTTTCTCTTCCTGTTTCTGGATGTACCATGTCATTGATTCATGATCATTGAACTCAGGGGCCAACAGTGCTTTAACTCATGCCTACATGAAACTTACTTGACACACGTACTTCCTCCGTAAGGTGCTTTACTGCCTTCTTGAGCTTAAAAACACAAGACAGCACCTCAGCCCCACATGGGGGGACCATTTTAAACACCAGCATCACTACAGAAAGCCCAGAAATACGAAAAGCATGACAGTAAATGGACAACAAAAAGGGCACTTCTTTACAGCTTGAGATCTGAGGCTCAACCTGAACTGGGAACATGAATGTTGGGCAGCTCACATTTTTTTGCCAATCTGCACATGTCCACAAATAACCACAGAAGTGCTGCAATTATTGATTTGGGGGTTACAAATTTTAGCAAGTAGGACAGTTTTACAAGTACGGATTTCATGAATAATGAGGATAGACTGCAGACTGTCTAATCGTGCACGTGGGTCAACATGTGGTACAAACTGCCAGGGTGGGACAGAGCAGCGTGTGCTGCAAGAGGTGAATTCTAACTCCCTAGAACTGTGGAGCAGGACGGAGGGTGGGCCAAACACATACTAGTCATTAAGCCAACAGAGCCATGAGAATAGAAACAGTGTCTGTTTTGCACCATGTTGTGTCCCCCACATCTGGAAGAATCCTTGCAGATACAGGACTCGGTGAATGGAGAGGCACGGCCATGAAGTAGGAGAGGAGCTGTTGCAGACAGAATAATCGGGAAGGCCCCTGCAAGAAAGTGACCATTGAGTTCACCAGAAATGAGAAAGCAAGCTGTATAGAAAACTAGGGGAGGGGGTGCATCCCAGGGAAGAGGACAAGCCGAGCCCCTGAGGACCAGCCATGGCTGGTGTGGTTGCTGCGGAGAGAGCAGAGGAGCGACAGGGCCAGATCAGAGAGTGCAGGAGCCATGGAAGGATGCACAAGACCAACCCCCATCCCCTCACCGTGAATCCTTGGCAGCCCCTTGTCGGGCTCAGCCCTAGCAAAGCCAAGGGCTGTCTCTGCGCCTGGCTTCCCTGTGTTTGAAGGGGTGGAGGGTCTCCATCCCTCCTTGAGGCCTTAGCTGGTGCCTGTCTTGTGCTCAGCACTCACTTGTTTTGTTTACAGCGTTGTTTCTGTTTGTTGTGCTCCAGGTGCTCTGCTGGAAAAGAAGGTGGACGTGGACAAGCGTGGGCTGGGAGTGACCGACCATAATGGAATGGCCGCCAAGCCCCTCGGCTGCCGCCCGCCAATCTCCAAAGAGTCTTCCATGGACCGCCCCACCTTTCTTGACAAGGTATGAATATAGGTGGTTTTTGTTTTTGCTTTTTTAACAAGAGGAGTTTTTCATTTCAACTGTGTCCTTAATACAAGCCAGATTAAAAATTTGCTGGACGGTAATACGTAAATGACTTTTGTCCATTTTTTTCTAACATTATGAATGTTTAACTCAAGGGAATGTCGTATTTCATGTGATGTTACTGAGAATGAAAAAGACTGGGATTGAAAATAGATTTTCCATTTTTATTGTGTGAACTTGGCTGGTTTTCTGCTTCAATTTGTCCAGTGGGCAAGGATCATCAGATTTCCATTTTAAAACACAAATATCTCATTTTAAAAACACAGATCTTCCCTTTGGAAATGATGTGTTACATGTTTATCCTCAGGAAAAGGGATTGGAAGTGATGGAGCTTGAGCACCCATCTCTGGCTGCCCCTTGTCAGTTGGCCACATGAGTGACCACAGCAGGCGTCCGTGGAAAACTCCCTGAATATTTAGCAAGTCCAGTCACAGCTCAGTTCCCAGTGTTGTCATGTAATGATGTCCCCACTCCAGACTGGTGTGACTACAAAGCGGAGAAAAGCATTACACTAAATTCAGTGCAAACATTGAGCCTTGAAAATAAAATTGAAGTAAGGAAGGACACATTTTTAAAAAAAATCAACAGTGAAAGGAGGCTGGGTGTGGTGGTTCACTCCTGTAAACCCAGCTGAGGCGGGTGGATCACCTGAGGTCAGGAGTTCGAGACCAGCCTGGCCAACATGGTGAAACCCCCATCTCTACTAAAAGTACAAAAATTAGCGAGCATGGTGGCACACTCCTGTGATCCCAGCTACTTGGGAGGCTGAGGCAGGAGAATTGCTTGAACCCGGGAGACGGAAGTTGCAGTAAGCTGAGATTGTGCCATTGCACTCCAGCCTGGTTAAGAGAGCAATACTCTGTCTCAAAATAAAAGAAAAAAACAGCCGGGCGCGGTGGCTCAAGCCTGTAATCCCAGCACTTTGGGAGGCCGAGACGGGCGGATCACGAGGTCAGGAGATCGAGACCATCCTGGCTAACACGGTGAAACCCCGTCTCTACTAAAAAATACAAAAACTAGCCGGGCGAGGTAGCGGGCGCCTGTAGTCCCAGCTACTCCGGGAGGCTGAGGCAGGAGAATGGCGTAAACCTGGGAGGCGGAGCTTGCAGTGAGCTGAGATCCGGCCACTGCACTCCAGCCTGGGGGACAGAGCGAGACTACGTCTCAAAGAAAGAAAAAAAAGAAAAAAAAAAAAAAAAAAACAATAAAAGGAAAGGCTCACAAGCAAAGAATATCAGAGATGGGACTTGATCTTACTCTCAGAGTCCTCCAGCACGTGATCTGCCTCAGCTGCAGCTGTGGGGTAGCCCAGGGTGAGGCTCACATCCTCGTCCTTCCCCTCGCCAGTGTGGAAAGAGTTCAAACTCATAATGCCCAGTGAAATTGGAATTACAGATAAATAATTTTTGAAATCATACTAAAAAATTACTGTTCATCTGAAATTCCAGTGTAACTCAGCATCATATATTTTTATTTGCTAAATCTGACAACCCTAAATTGGGACCCTGACATTTAAAATATGGAATAATGCACAGACTGGTTGTGATGTTAGCTGACGTAAATTTGCAAAGGACCTGGCACATAGCATGACCTCAATAGATGTAAATAATAATAATAATAATAAGGTTCTGTCTTTTATAACTTACTTTTATAACTCACCCTCTTCTTAGATTACACCCTATGAAACTGCTGTGTTTGTAGGTCAAAAACAAATGTCACAGAATTCAACCTATGTATACCTACAGCTTTGGTAATAACTTCTCAAAAAGAATCTGTTTATTTGAAAATGGTTGTGCCTCCATCCTTCCTCCGTGCTCCTACCTGTTAGGAGCCAGTAGTTAGGAGAACAGTAGCAGCTAATACATGTGTTTGTAAAATACTTTTAAACTGAAAACAGCATCTTAATCCTATTTCTCTTTTTCTTTTTCCCCTCTTGCTTTTGCCCATGTTCTCCATTCCCTTATCCACACTTTTTTGATCTGTTAATTATTTATCCATCCATGCCTCCTCTGTTTCCTTGGGAAACTGTTTGGTGCTTTGTCTGCTGATGGACACTGCACACAGCTCACCCTTTCTTTCTCCAATCAGGATGGCGGCCTCGTGGAAGAGCCCACGCCTTCACCGTTCTTGCCTTCCCCAAGCCTGAAGCTCCCCCTTTCACACAGTGCACTCCCCAGTCAGGCCCTGGGTGGGATTGCCTCCGGGCTGGGCATGCAAAACTTGAATTCTTCTAGACAGGTAAGGCTGTTGGGAGAGAGCAACACGTGGCCTTTGTTTTATCTGCCTTCTAAAAAATGTGTTTGAGACATAAACTTTCTTATTTGCAGTTAATACCTCTATTTTAAAATATGACTGAAAATGTACAGGTAGTTGAAATACTACCAGGATTTCCCTTCAAGTGACTTACTGGAGTCAAGAGTTGAAGTAGGAAATGCTTTAGTTATATTTATTCTTACACTTCACTAAAACATGTTAAGTTCAGCACCCTTGGTCTAATTTGGGACTGGCTGAAGTGATGATGTGTTGCACAGTGGTCTTCAGCTGCCAGATCCATCCAGAGGTCCAGGTAGTGCCCAGCCTCTTTCCTCTTGGCAACCAAAACGTTACATCTGTTGATCTGTGAGAAAGCACCACATTCTCCCCCTTTTTCCCAGAAATAAAGATGACATCTCTTGCAAGGTGGTTCTCAGGAGTCACACTGGCATTTTTTTTCCAGACTTCAACACTCTTTGGGTACAGCTGGAGATCACTTTTCTAAGTCAGTTACTAAAGGAAGGACCTGAGAGTGTCGTTTGCCACTTCATCTTACTTTTCTCATATAGACTCTTAACATGAAGTGTTGTACCAAAAAACATATGATCCTTTCCCATCCCTAGGACATCCCTTCTCTCTGATTTTCTTAGGGATGAGGTTGACACACACACACCCCTTGGAGACATGTCTCTAAGACACTGTGACATGTGGGTGGCCAAACAGCCTCTGTGTGCCCATTGTCCCAGTGTTGTTACCAGTAGTGCCCTTTCCACTCACCAGCGCCCAACTGTGTGATCCTGGCGATCTGACATTGCCCCCTGGTGGTGATGCAGTGAGACATCTCATTTCCGTTGTTCTGCCAGTTTCAAGTCAGCAGCCCAGCTAGGGTGTGCACTGGGGTTCGTTCACAGCTGTTAGGTTCACAGAAGGGGGTCTCTGCCAGTGCCTCTCAGGCAGCTCTTCCCAAGTGAAGCTGTACAGTACCTTACCTCACCTATTTGTCAGGACAGAGTGAAAACTACAGCTACAATATATTTATCATAGTTAATACAGAATTAACTACCTGAATTTGTCAGTTCATTCCATTTCAAGGTTTATTGAAATAATAACTATATTTCCTGTTTGAAATGTTGCTGGCCGGGCACGGTGGCTCAAGCCTGTAATCCCAGCACTTTGGGAGGCCAAGATGGGTGGATCACGAGGTCAGGAGATAGAGACTATCCTGACTAACACAGTGAAACCCCGTCTCTACTAAAAAAACACAAAAAACTAGCCGGGCGAGGTGGCGGGCGCCTGTAGTCCCAGCTACTTGGGAGGCTGAGGCAGGAGAATGGCGTAAACCTGGGAGGCAGAGCTTGCAGTGAGCTGAGATCCGGCCACTGCACTCCAGCCTGGGCAACAGAGCGAGACTCCGTCTCAAAAAAAAAAAGAAATGTTGCTATCTTCTTAGATTAGTAATCCCCACACATTATTATTTAATTTTTATCACATCGTTTTGGAAATGTATATTATTCAAATAACCGTATTCATGTTGCTATTGTGTGTGAAACATTGTATGCTGGTAGTTTCTTTGAATGGGGTAGGCTTCTTGTTGTATAAACGACACTCATTAAAAATTCACTTGGGGCTGAGCAAGGTGGCTCACGCCTGTAATCCTAACACTTTGGGAGGCTGAGGTGGGTGGATCCCGAGGTCAGGAGTTTGAGACCAGCCTGGCCAACATGGCAAAACCCCATCTCTACTAAAAATGCAAAAATTCTGGCCAGGCGTGGTGGCTCACACCTGTAATCGCAGCACTTTGGAAGGCCGAGGCAGAGAATTGCTTGAATCCAGGAGGCAGAGGTTACAGTGAGCCGAGATCGCACCACTGCATTCCAGCCTAGACGACAGAGCAAAACTCCGTCTAAAAAAAAAAAAAAAAAAATAGCCAGGCGTAGTGGCGGGCATCTGTAATCCCAGCTACTCAGGAGGCTGAGGGAGGAGAATCACTTGAACCCAGGAGGCAGAGGCTACAGTGAGCCAAGATCACACTGCTGCACTCCAGTCTGGGTGACAGAGCAAGACTCTGTCTCAAAAAAATTCTCTTGGGTACAAGTTGACAGTGGTAGGAAGTAGAAACAATTTTGTATTCACTTAAGATAGATCATTTCACCCTACCTCCAAACAATGTTTAATGCCTGCCTTGGTAACATGTCGAATTCTGTCCCTGTACAGATACCGAGTGGCAATCTGGGTATGTTTGGCAATAGTGGAGCAGCACAAGCCAGGACCATGCAGCAGCCGCCACAGCCACCAGTGCAGCCTCTTAACTCTTCCCAGCCCAGTCTCCGTGCTCAAGTGCCTCAGTTTCTATCCCCTCAGGTCAGACCCACATCCAAGCAGGACTAAGCAACAGGATGTAGATGCTGGTTTTTCGTGGGGTCCTGTGTTATCTGGAAGTCACTATTTTAAAGTGAGAGCTGAGTTAATCCATGTTTAAGAGAAGGCCTTCTGGTTTTTAATCTATAAATTAATTTTAGACTGTAAAGTAGTAAACCGATTCTCCTGACCCAGGAGACATTTTCAGAGCTTGCTCCTTGGAATGCCTCAGCCACCCAAACTAACATTTGGCATCTTCCTAGTCAGAAGCAATATTGAGGGGGAAGGACCTGCCCAACACAATCCCATTGATGTGCTTTTGTCCCAGTCTTTCTGGAGAAGATTATTCAGATGAACCCAGTGAACTGTCCTAGTTTGGTGGGAGAGGAAAGTGACACACTGTAGTATTGCTGAGGGTGTAAAAAAAACCCTTAGAAGCAGCCAAGGACTGAATCATGCTTTAATGAGAAACTAAATGTGATCTTATATAATAGTATGTATATTACAGATTTTCAGTTATGTTTATATTCAGCATTAGATCATTTTTGCCAATAGAGATGGGTTTTTTTTTCTTTCTCTGATACCTTTTTAGAAATGAACCGTAGAGATTGTTAAGAAAAAAAGGTTGCTGGGCGCGGCGGCTCACGCCTGTAATCCCAGCACTTTGGGAGGCTGAGGCGGGTGGATCACCTGAGGTCAGGAGTTCGAGACCAGCCTGGCCAACCTGGTGAAACCCCGTGTCTACTAAAAATACAAAATTAGCCAGGTGTGGTGGCCCATGCCCATGATCCCAGCTACTTGGGAGGCTGAGGCAGGAGAATCGCTTGACCCCAGGAGGTGGAGATTGCAGTGAGCCAAGATCATGCCATTGCACTCCAGCCTGGGTAACAAGAACAGAAACTCCTTCTCAAAGAAAGAAAGGAAAAAAGGTCAAATCGAATTAAGGAAAAGGATATTGCTGTTTTGCATGGCTCTGAGGCCTAATGTATATCAATTGTTGTTGTTAATATTGTTTATTTTTAGCACATTTTACAATTTTAGGCTTCGGACCTAGTTTCTAATTACAGTGTTAGTTCTTACCCCTTATAAGGTATTTGATGATCGATGGTATTGATAACATCTTTGCTGTGTGGGTAACTCAGGGCTCTGGTAATTCTTCCCACGTAATTCTGATGTGAAGGTTGACTGGAGCCTGCCCTGAGAGAACAGTAGCATCTTGAAGTACTTACTACATTCTCGCATTCTTCTAGCAGAGAGGGAAAAAAACTGCTTTCTTCCCCAAGAGACCTCTAATATCAAGAAGATAGTTAAGATTTCTGAGGGATCTTATTTTCAAACTGTCCCAAAAGAGAATGTGTTAATTCATCAATCTTCTATTATTCATAAAATTTAATTTAAATGTGTTCAGTTTGTTGGAATATGGTGTCTTAGTCCATTTGGGCTGCTGTAACAAAATACCTTAGACTGGGTCATTTACAACAGCATGCAGTTCTGGAGACTGAGAAGTCCAAGATCAAGGTGCCAGACGATTCAGTGTCTGGTGAGGGCCCGTTTCTCATAGATGGCAACTTTTATGCATCTTCGTGTGGTGGAAGGGGCGAATGGGCTTTCTCAGGCCTCTGTCATTAGGATGCTGATTCCATTCATGGGGTCTCCTGATCACCTCCCAAAGGCCCCAGCTCTTAATACCACCACAATTAGGGTTTAGGTTTCAACATAGGAATTCTGGGGGAGGGGGACACAGACATTCAGACAATAACATATGGGAAGGCAATGCTAGCATACGAAAAAGAGCAGGATGCACTAGGCACTGCAGTGAGGATAATTCTCACTCTATAATTGTTCAAATCCAGGTTTGTGCACTGAGTTGATAGTGGACAATTATCAGTGTAACTAATACATTTAACTATTATCAGGTAATAAGATAAAAGTTATTAGATAATAGTTAAATGTATTCATTAGGGTATAGGATGAGCCACTATAACAAAGAGGCCTCAAAAAACAGTAGTTTAAACTAGGTAGACATTGATTCTCTCAGGTTACAGTGCAGAAAGAAGCAGTGCAGGGTTTGGGGGCAGCTCTGCCACAGCCACTTCCCAGTAACGGAAAAAGGCAGCACTCTTGTGCAGGTGGCCTTGAAATTGCACACACCACTTCCAGTCACATCCTACTGCCCAAACCTAGGCCACAGCTGCACCCAGTCTGAGAGGCAGTAGCAGAAGAAGCAGTTAGTCTTACCCACACAAAGCAAACCAGCATGTCCCAAATGGCAAGGCATCTGTGTGCCATCTCACTGTTTCTTCCATATTTCCATGTTACCTGTAAGTACTGATAGGAAGGACACAGAACCTTGGAGAGTTCATTTATAATTAAAATATTTGGAGGATGAGATCTCTGAAGACTTTCCTTCTTCGTTCCCTCCTTTTTTTTTCCTTTCTTTCTTATTCTTTACTTGCTAACTACTAATATTAAAATGTCCATACATTTTTTAATGGCCTTTGACATTTCACCTATGAGACAAATATAATTATTATTGTGGGATCTGGCCGGCAGCCCACAATGCAACAAGGCTCTTTCTTTGTTCCCAGGCAGATTGGCAGGTCGAGAAATAAAAGACACACATGAGATAGTGAAAGCTGGGTCCAGCGTGTCACCGCCTTTTGGTCCTGCAATACCGCCAATGCACTGGATATACCAGCATTTATTATTAAGTTTAGTGAGGGCAGGGTAGGTTAGTGAGGGATATAGGGTGGTTTGATTATGAGGTGAGATGATCACATGGGATGAAGTAATTCTTTAACATAACATTGGTATGCAGAAGTAGAGTATACAGAGATAAGAATTTATGATATAGTGTGTGCATCAGCAGTTTCTAACAGCCTTAAAACAGAAACACAGTCTGTCCATAACCTATGTTTAGTAAGATACTAATCAGTAGTAATAATTGCAGCGAAAGCTTCTTGCAAACAATCAATAGAAACGGCATGAAACTATACAACTGGTTAGACCACAAATTCTCAGAAGGGAGTATGCCTTAACCCTGAAGAGCCCTAGAAGAGCCATGGCAAGCAAGAGAAGGGCATTTATAACCCTATCTTATCCATGTGAACAAGCGTCCCTCATGCGTCCGTTTATAGGCTCTCCACAAGGGTCATATTCCATTCCCAGAGCTATGAACATCTACTTCTCTGGGATAGGAATCTTGGTGATGTGAAACCTCCCTGACTGCACGTCCGTTGATAGGCTCTGCAGTGGGAAGCACATCACGCACTGTTGGCTCATTCTGGCAGCCCAACCTTGCATTGTCTTTATACAGTCCTGCGTGCAATTTTGTATTTACAATAATCAGGGGCATTTCATCTTTTATTCCGTAGCAGTAGTTTCCGGGGGTCTCCCTACAAATTATCACTTAATCATTTTTGAATTTTGAAAAACTACATGGACAAGTAACTATTTTAACAGAGATACAATGGCTGATCGCATATTTTTTGTTAAACAGGTTCAAGCACAGCTTTTGCAGTTTGCAGCAAAAAACATTGGTCTCAACCCTGCACTATTAACCTCGCCAATTAATCCTCAGCATATGACGATGTTGAACCAGCTCTATCAGCTGCAGCTGGTGAGTGGACAGACCCATGCAAGTTAGAGCACACAGGCCGAGTGCTCTCCTGGTGCCCGTGCAGATGCACCAGTGTGGCGCACCACTGAGAGCAGCAGTTGTGATAATGTTTGTCTTCACATCGGGGATGTCATTGAGACTGTCATGAAGTATTTAAACTCTTCATGAGTTAGGAAGTTCTCACTCAAAGGTGTCCTTACTAAGTTTTGTAAATGTTTTGGCCTCTTTGTTTTTGTTTTTGTTATTGTTTAGAGGCAGCATCTCACTATGTTGCCAGGCTGGTCTGGAACTCCTGGACTCAAGGGATCCTCCCACCTCAGCCTCCTGAGTAGCTGAGAGGCCTACTCAGGGTGTGCACCACTGCACCTGGATTGGCCTGTTTGTGTTCAAAAAATCTACCAGATTTTATAATTAGGCGTGTCTTTTCATTTGAGCTCTCAGCCAGAGTTTCTGAGAACCACAGAACACAAAAAATCATTTGAGTGACTATTTTCTCAGTAATTCTAAGGATGGTATACATAAATACTATTCTAGAAGCACAGGAGAAAAATTGCTTTGTTACATATAGTAGATACCTTAGAACATTAGAACTTAATTCTCTCATGAAACCCTGGTCAAGAATGGCTGATGTGACCTAATAATTCTTAAACGATTTTTTTTTTTTTTTTTTTTTTTTTTTTTTTTTTTTTTTTTTTTTTGAGATGGAGTCTTGCTCTGTCACCCAGGCTGGAGTGCAGTGGTGTAATCTCGGCTCACTGCAAGCCCCGCCTCCCGGGTTCAAGCAATTCTCCTGCCTCAGCCTCCGGAGTAGCTGGGACTACAGGCACCCACTACCGCACCCAGCTAACTTTTTGTATTTTTAGTGGAGATGGGGTTTCACCGTGGTCTCGATCTCCTGACCTTGGGATTCGCCCGCCTCGGCCTCCCAAAGTGCTGGGATTACAGGCATGAGCCACCATGTCTGGCCTGAAAGTTTTATAACTTTACATAATCTTGATTTTTTTAAAATTTTCAAACGGTCTTACTGATTTTACCATAAATTGCCATGTCATTGTATACCTAGATGCCTACTGAAATTATATACACTAAAAGACCCAGTGAGTTATTTCATTCTTTAATGTGGGTACCTGATTTATTTAGCAATCTTAGCCAGCAACTTCATCACCTAGAAAATGACTAGGAATCGGCCGAGCACAGTGGCTCATGCCTGTAATCGAGGATTTTGGGAGGCCCAGGCGGGTGGATCACCTGAGGTCAGGAGTTTGAGATTAGCCTGGCCAACATGGTGAAACCCTGTCTCTACTAAAAATGCAAAAATTAACCGGGCATGGTGGTGCAGATCTGTAGTCCCAGCTACTTGGGAGGCTGAGGCGGGAGAATCGCTTAAACCTGAAGGGCGGAAGTTGCGGTGAGCCTCGCACCATTGCACTCCAGCCTGGGTGACAGAGGAAGACTCCATCTCAAAAAAAAAAAAAAAAAAAAAAAAAAAATGACCAGGAATCATGAAGGAGGAAAAAAAAAAAAAAAAAAGAATGGGACTCCAAAAGACAAAACCATTGGCATAAGATCTTTGCAAATAAGAGAGTACTTGAGCCCTCAGTCCTTCCCCTTTGCCGTTTTTTAGACTTATGTCCAACAAGTTTGAGGTCTGGTTTTCTGTAAGCAGCAGGGGAGGACAGAAGGAAGGAGGGAAGGATGTGTCCCAGAGATACATGCTATGTGTCCTCGCTTTAAGGGAGAGCACAGAGCTCTAGACATGAAGTCAGGACCAAGGCTTGGCCCTCAGAAACTGTTTTTTCTTTTTCTTTTTTTTTTTTTTTTGAGACGGAGTCTTGCTAGTCTTGCTCTGTCGCCCAGGCTGGAGTGCAGTGGTGCGATCATGGCTCACTGCAGCCTCCACCTTGTGGGTTCAAGCAATTCTTCTGTCTCAGCCTCCCAAGTAGCTTGGATTACAGGCGCCCGCCACCACACCTGGCTAACATTTGTATTTTTAGTAGAGACGGGGTTTCACCATGTTGGTCAGGCTGGTCTCGAACTCCTAACCTCAGGTGATCCTCCTGCCTCAGCCTCACAAAGTGCTGGGATTACAGGCGTGAGCCACTGCGCCCAGCCAGCGACTGTTTTTTCATCTATCAGAAGGGAGGAATCGCTGTGGGGAGGCAGTGCACATGTGCAGTCCTGTTGCTTTCAGTTCTGCCAGCTGGAGACCACTGACCTCCAAAGGAAAGGAGACAACTCTGAAAACAGGCACTCATAGAAAAAGCATGCAGGTTTAGAACTGTTACTATAGAGGAAGATTGCTTTCTGCTGCTTGATGACACAGGCATTGCTGTATTCTGGCACAGAGCTGATTTTCTTACTGATGTGCTATAATCTTTTAGTTATACAGTAAGTTTTTATTGACCCCATGGTGTGAAAGACATCAAGAAAATGTTGAATTACAGTAGTGTGTTCTAATTTTAAAACAATGTATTCTGTTCTTAAATATTTTTCCAGAAAAAATGGAAAAATAAAGTTTCAGTGCTTCCATAAGGTTAAGTTTTAGGGCCTATAAGGATTTACTCAAGTATTTTATTCCTCCATGATTACAGATTAATGAGACATTTCTAATAGTACAATCTCCACCTTTATTTGGATTCTACTTTAATGAGTCCTTTTGCCAAAAATGTCCCTAAAATTCATGTTGTAAGAAAAAATTATGATATTCAACCAACATTTCAAAACAGTCAAGTGACCAAAGCTTCTGTGTCAGTGTACAGAAGAATATCATCATAACTTTAACCAACTTTGTAGATGACAGGTTCTTGTGGCAAAAATGCATTTCAGGTTCTCTCTTAGCTTTCATTCCCGTGATGTTATGGAGATAACCACGTTGTTTAACACACATTATTTATTCTTGAATGATTTGGGACAGTTACTCCCAGTGCTTTGCCACATTGTCTGGGCTGTGCTGGACTTCAGTCTCCATTATTATAGAATAGGTGGTGGTGGTGGTGGTGGTGGTGGTTGTTTAAGTTTGTATGAATCAAGCAGAAGAATTTTGATCTTTTCATTAAATGAAAAATATTTGCTGACCAACATCATCACCAACACTAAATGGGTATTGACTCTGTGATTTTTTCTAATTCTGTACACTAAAAAAGTGGATAAGACATTAATCTTTTAAAAGTGCTCTGTGCCTCCAGAATATGTGTCAGCCACAACTGGGCGCATTGGCTCATGCCTGTAATCCCAGCACTTTGGGAGGCTGAGGCGGGCAGATCATGAGGTCAGTAGTTTGAGACCACCCTGGCCAACATAATGAAACCCCGTCTCTACTAAAAATACAAAAATTAGCTGGGCAGTGTGGCACGTGACTAATCCCAGCTACTCGGGAGACTGAGGCAGGAGAATTTCTTGAACCCAGGAGGCAGAAGTGGCAGTGAGCTGAGATCGCGCCATTGCACTCCAGCCTAGGTGACAGAGCGAGACTCCATCTGAAAAAAAAAAAGAGTATGTGTCAGCCACAGTATGGGCCAAGAAGAGTGGCTAGGTTCTCTTTTTTTGTTTTTTAACTAATGTCAGAAAGTTGAACCATTAGTTCAACTTATACTTAATTATTATACTATTTTAACTCTTCTTTCTGTCAACAGGCATACCAACGTTTACAAATCCAGCAGCAGATGTTACAGGCCCAGCGTAATGTGTCCGGATCCATGAGACAACAGGAGCAGCAAGTAGGTGCTACCCAGATTGATTTTTATCATGAGCTATAATTTTCCCTGATAGAAGAGATGCTAATTGATGAACTATTAGATGATCTTTGATTTTTCTCTAGCCAAGCCTTCCTTGGAAAATTCCTGAGTTCAGCTGGGTTTGGGAGGAGGTTGACCTAGCCAGTGGCGGCCTCAGCATAGAGACAATGAAGAATTCACTTGGTCCCTAGACGAGCCATGAGTGTCCCTTCCCACCTGGTTAACGCACCTATGTCTCTGCCTGCCAGGTTGCGCGCACAATCACTAATCTGCAGCAGCAGATCCAGCAGCACCAGCGCCAGCTGGCCCAGGCCCTGCTCGTGAAGCAGCCACCACCGCCACCGCCCCCGCCGCACCTGTCTCTGCACCCCTCTGCAGGCAAATCGGCCATGGACAGCTTCCCCTCGCACCCGCAGACTCCCGGCCTACCTGACCTGCAGACCAAAGAGCAGCAGTCTTCACCCAACACCTTTGCTCCTTACCCTCTTGGTGAGTGTCCCATGGTCTTCAACAGCCATATCAGGTAGAGAGGGTACCTGGAGTCCATATGTGGTAGCCAGGGCAGCATTTCAGTGGTTAGGAGGACTGGCCAGCACTGAAACCATAGCCTGTTGGAAATGCAGCCCCAGACAAAATCAGAGAACAGGTATCTCAAGGCTTTTTAATTTTAAAAAAAGTTTTTTATTATTTTTTGGAGAAATGGGGTCTCACCACGTTGCCCAGGCTGGTCTCAAACTCCTGGGCTCAAGCAATCCTCCCACCTCAGCCTCTTAAAGTGCTGGGTTTACAGATGTGAGCCACCATTCCCAGCCTCAAGGATTTTTAATAAGGGAACAACACTAACCGTGTTCTGTAGAGCAGGAGTTTTGCTGCTGCCATAATACTCTCAGTATAAAACCTTTAAAGGTGGTACCAGTCAGAGCCTCCAAAATCTCATTTCCATTGTCACATCTCCAGAGTTTGTTCTATTCCTAGTCTACTGTGAACTGTACTTTACCAGCCACTTCCTCTAGCCTAAACCGCAGAGAAGACTTTATAATGGTTTGGTCAGTAAAAGTATTCAGATTTACATTAAAAGCACTTCTTAAAAAGCAGTGGTTGTTGATACAACTCATTTTGTATGAAATGTGATTTGTATAATCAATGAAATCAACATATGTATATTGAAATCTAACTTGTAGAAGCACACGCAGCACATGAAACCTGCAGGTCACTATAAGACATGGTGCCAGGCCTCAAGGTCAGGCCTACCAGGAGAGAGACAGCTCACATACCTGAAGACACCAGAGGGTATAAATGAGTAAACTGATTCTGCGTGGACTAATTTGCTGTAAGAATTCAGAACTTAGTGAAAGCACTTTAGGCTTGTCTGTTGATTGCTATCAGAGTCTGTAGATGCAGGACAAAGCGTATCAGTAACTTGGAAAATACATCTGTAAAGGGCCAAAGGCCAGTTGAGTGGGAGTGAATTTGCTACCAGCAGATAATATTCGTTTATCTAATTCTATTCAATGTCTCTCAAAAGGGCGGTGTATTGTAATCATTTGAACACTTTTTCCTTGACATATTATAAATGTGATATATCTTTAATATGAGATTGATAAATACTAGACTAGATGATCTCGTTCCTTAATTATTGTCTCATCCGTTAACACCCTTTGTGTCTAAGTAGTTAAGACCTGACCTAGGAATGAGACTGCCTAGGTTTGAGTCCCAACTCACCACCAGCAGGCTTACTACTAACTTGGGCAACTTGCCTGGCTGCTTTTTGTCTCAATTTCTTTTTTTTTTTTTTTTCCCGTTAGAGACGGGGTCTTTCTGTGTTGCCCAGGCAAGTCTCAAACTCCTGGCCTCAAGTGATCCTCCCTAAGTGTTAGGATTACAGGCCTGAGACACCATACCCAGCCATACCTTAATTTCTTCATCTGTAATGTAGAAATACTTAACTCCTAGGTTTGTTTTAAAGATTAAATAAGCTAATATGTAAAGTTCTCTTTTTTTTGGGGGGGGAGACAGAGTCTCTCTCTGTTGCCTAGGCTGGAGTGCAGTGGCGCGATCTCAGCACACCCAGCTAATTTTTTGTATTTTTAGTAGAGACGGGGCTTCACCGTATTAGCCAGGATGGTCTCAATCTCCTGACCTTGTGATCACCTGCCTTGGCTTCCTAAAGTGCTAGGATTACAGGCATGAGCCACCACTCCCGGCCTCTTTTTTTTTTGGCTGGAGTGCAATGGCATGATGATAGCTCATTGCAGCCTCAAACTCCTGGCCTCAAGTGATCCTCCTGGTCTCAGCTTCCCAAAGTGCTGTGATTACAGACATGAGCCATCACACCCGGCCTAATATGTAAAATCCTTAAATAGTGCCTAGCACATAGCAAACACTTTGTAAAATGTCAGCTACTTATGTAAGTGCTTCTGTTTTAGAAACAAATTTCATTCCACCTATTATCCTAAAATACATTAGCTTCAGCTTTCTAGTATTCACCTGTCTTCTTAACCTATATTTGGAAGATAAAGTACACTTATCATGACTTTTTTTTATTTTTATTTATTTATTTATTTATTTATTTATTTATTTATTTATTTATTTATTTATTTTGAGATGGAGTCTTGCTCCGTTGCCCAGGCTGCAGTGCAATGGCGCAATCTCGGCTCACTGCGACCTCCACCTTCTGAATTCAAGCGATTCTCCTGCCTCAGCCTTCCAGGTTGATGGGATTACAGGCATGCATCACCACGCCTGGCTAATTTTTGTATTTTTAGTAAAACTGAGTTTCACCATGTTGGCCAGGCTGGTCTCGAACTCCTGACCTCAGGTGATCCACCCACCTCGGCCTCCCAAAGTGCTGGGACTACAGGCATGAGCCACTGCGCCCGGCCACTTATCTTTACTCTTAAGGATTTTTTCTCTTAGTACAAGTTAAAGAATTCATGCAGTGAATCTTTGAAATTAGTTGAAAAATAATTTGGATAATATTTTATAATATTCACAGTGAAGTTATAAATGTATTAAAAACAAATAACTAATAAAGTATAGGAAACTTTGGTTGTAAAATTGCCTGTCTTGCTGGCTCTCAGCATTTCTCTGCATCAGCACCTATGTTGAAGAGCCTATTAGAAACTCAACAATTCATGTAAAGAAACCAGCAGCCCATGGTCAGTAGTGGGGGCTCCCAGCTACCTTCCTTTCCTCACATTCAGCCTGTCCTTGTTATTCTCAGTCTTTTGCCACCTGGAGTTCGTCATTTAGATGAGAAGAGCAGGCATATAAACAGGGAAAAATAACCTTGATACCAGTGTCATGTGATTCTCACAGGGGTCTAGAGAAGGAAAAGTTCACTTTCACTTTGAGTGGTGAAAGAAAAATCAGAGAATAGTATTAAGCTTGAACCTCAGATGATTAGATAGGATTACAGTAAGTAAAGAGGAAGCCTTTCCAAATGAAGGGGAAGCCTCACATAGCACAGAAGAAAGAGGCCTGGCCTGTTTCAGGGGCCCATTTTGCAAGGGCCAGGCCAGTCTAGCTGACTTTCCCAGAGGGGAAAGTTGGGAGAGATGGGTTGGGGCCAAACTGTGGAATCTGGAGTGTTCTGAAGGCCAGGTTGAAGCCCTGACATTGTTGCCACCTTACCTGACTATATCTGTACAAGCTGAAACGAAGAGAACTCAGAGATTGCAAGTAGACAGCCCCGTGGCACTGATGGGCTTGCAAAGGCGTTTTGTTAAGTCTGCGAAGCGTGTATGTGCATGTGCGTAGGCGTGTGTTAATGCCAACATTCAAAAATTGGGGAAAGTGGCTTCTGGTTTCTCTTAAAAATGGCTTTAGTGGGTCTGCGTTCCATGTAGCAATAAGTGGTTGGCCCCAGTAGCACCTGTTTATTTAGACAGGACAGACACTCTGGTTTGCCACAGTCCCCATGAGGCCCACCTCTTCATGTGCATGGCCCACTTGGCTCCTATGGGCATTTGAATTTGCAGCCTCTGAAATAAAGGTAAGAACCAGAATGTTCAGCACCTGGCTTAGTAGTAGAGGCTCACTGTGCTTACGTACCATGTGGCATAGTTGTGCATATGGTAAGGATCTGTGGAGTATGTGTATGTGGTCATGGGAACTGCAGCTGGAAATCCAAGGAGGGGGGACCCTTCTGCTCGTTATTCCCTTCCAAACAAGCAGTCTGTCCTGCTCCAAACTGGTGTCCTCATCAGAATGTCTTTACTTCAACCTTTTTATCATTGTCCTCCTTCCTCACTGTCTTTCTTTATTAACCCAGCTTAGTACAGGTCCTGGACAGATAACCAGCTACCTGCTTTTCACTATAAGAAACGAGCTCAGAAGCCTCAGCTCACCGTCCCAGCTGAGGGCAGATGGCAGCACCCCATCTGTCAAATAGTTCCGTTCCTTCAAAGTAGTTTGATATTTAATTCACAAACTCTTTCAGAGCAGACTTTTGTAAAGGAAACTCACTGAAGGTAGAACTGAATTATCCTATCAGTCTGTTTCATAGGTGGTACTTTAGAGTTCTGGAAAAGTGTTTTTGACCCAATGAGTTTCCATAAGATATCCCAAAACCAGAAAAGATTTTCCTAATAGTTTGGACTTTTTCTGGTCTCCTGTGGACTCTGAGAAGCCTCAGGACCATGTTTATCCAGCACTGAAACAAGTAAAGTGAAGAGAGCCGTGGGCCTCACTTAATCAAAGACTATTCACATTTTCACCTTAATTTAGGAGTAATATTCCGAGAAGTACATGCTGTTATGAAGACAAAAAGTATTTTTTCACTAGCACTAAAAGTTACAGTTAAAATATTTTGTTGTATCCCATCTACTTGGGAGGCTGAGGCAGGACAATCGCTTAAACCCAGGAAGCGGAGGTTGCAGTGAGCCAAGATCGTGCCATTGCACTCTAGCCCAGGCAACAAGAGCAAGACTCCGTCTCAAAAAACAAAAAAAAATTTTGCTGTAAGCGAAGACTGAAATAGCTTCTGTAGGAGAGCTTTAGAATGAAGTCTTTTAGAGAAGCAGGCGAATCCTAATCGCATCTCTCTCTTTAGCTGGACTGAACCCAAACATGAATGTCAACAGCATGGACATGACCGGTGGCTTGTCGGTGAAGGACCCATCCCAGTCCCAGTCACGCCTCCCCCAGTGGACGCACCCCAACTCCATGGATAACTTGCCCAGTGCCGCTTCCCCCCTGGAGCAGAACCCTAGCAAGCATGGTACGTCTGGGCTAAGATGCCTGTGGTGGGATCACTGCTGGCTTAGTAATCGATCTTCCTGTTGTATAACGTGCCCATTATATACTTTTCTAAGAATTGAGCACTGAAAGTTGGATTTAAAATAACCCATTCTATTATAGTGCATATAAGATCTCAGCTAGGCCAGGCGCGGTGGCTCAAGCCTGTAATCCCAGCACTTTGGGAGGCCGAGACGGGTGGATCACGAGGTCAGGAGATCGAGACCATCCTGGCTAACATGGTGAAACCCCGTCTCTACTAAAAAATACAAAAACTAGCCAGGCGTGGTGGCGAGTGCCTGTAGTCCCAGCTACTCGGGAGGCTGAGGCAGGAGAATGGCGTAAACCCGGGAGGCGGAGCTTGCAGTGAGCCGAGATCCGGCCACTGCACTCCAGCCTGGGTGACAGAGCGAGACTCCGTCTCATAAAAAAAAGAAAAAAAGATCTCAGCTAGTCAGTGATCAGACTTCTTAAAACCCAGCCATTAGATCTTAGCTACAAACCTAGAAATAATTTGAAAACCCCAGAGCAGCAAAGAATCTAGGTCATAGCCTATGTACTTTTTTTTTTTATATCTATATTCATCAACAAACACTTGAGTCTGCTGAAATATTTTCAATAAAATAGTAAAACACAAATAGAAAATCAAATATGCAGTATGTATGGGAACTGCAGCTGTAAATACTAGAGTGCATTTCTGTTGGTTATTCCCCTCCATCCAAGCAGTCTGTCTTACTCCAAACTGGTGTCCCCATCAGGAACTCGTTACTGATGGACACACCAGTAAGGTGGAAGCAAAAAGGATAACCGTAGGAGGTGCTCTCACTCTCAAGCATTCAATTCAGCTCTGAACTTGCTGGTAGAATAAACAGCAAAGGAAATTCAATAGGTTACATAGTTCTCTCTTGACACAAAGCATTCTAAAAAGAAAAAGGAAACTATGTCTCATGGTTAACTTACGAAAAATCATCACACACTGCTGGCACGTTTCTTAGCAGGAGGGCCTTGCTGCCTATGGCTGGTTGGTTTGGTTCTGTATGAATTTTTAACATCCACTGTGTTCTTCCAGAGTGAGGGTTTCAGACTAAAAGGAGGGAAGAGGTAAGAGCAAATTTGATAACTAATCACGAAGACTCATAAGTTGTCCCCTCATAAGGTTTATTAAGGGCAGCTTTCCATGGTATGGATATGTATTTTATAAAGATTTCTAACTGGACAAACTAAAATTGTTCTTCAGGGCTTTCGGTCTTTGAGGGCTGAAATTGGAGCTAACTTAAATAGTCACTGGCCAGGCATGGTGGCTCACACCTGTAGTCCCAGCTGCTTGGGAGGCCAAGGTGGGAGGATCCCTTGAGCCCAGGAGGTTGAGCCTGCAGTGAGCCCTGATCACATCACTACACTCCAGCCTGGACAACAGAGTGAGACATTGTTTCAAAAAAAAGAAAAAAAAAGTCATTGATTCTTACAGAATCCTAGACAGACCAAGTCTTACAATTCATGTAACCGAATAGAGCAAGGCATTGGACCTAGAACAGAAGGTGCATAGGGAGGCTTAGGGTATCTTCTGCTGTCTCTCAACTGGAGGGTATTCACTCGCTTCTTTGTGTCCTATTGTCCCCATAGGTGCTATCCCTGGAGGTCTAAGCATTGGGCCTCCAGGTAAGTCCTCCATTGATGACTCCTATGGCCGGTACGATTTAATCCAGAACAGTGAGTCACCAGCCAGTCCTCCCGTAGCTGTTCCCCATAGCTGGTCACGTGCCAAATCTGACAGTGATAAAATCTCAAATGGCTCTAGCATCAACTGGCCCCCAGGTAAGACCATGCAACACTTCCGTGCAACAGCAGCAGGTCAGAACACGCTCCAAGCCTACAGAGAGTGATGAGGCTGGGGGGATCCTGAGCTAAGGATCTGGAAGCGTTAAGCCCAGAGCTTTGGCATTTTCCTTGGAAATCCATTTGTCAGATCAATTTTGGGTATGGTTAGCATCAGGCATTTTTCTGTAATCCCTTAGTTCAACATGAGAAGTGGAAGGGGTGGCAGGGAGGAAGCACACTGTATACCATCTGGTAAAACTGTTGCGACTCTGTGTGAAAACTGTCTTAATATGATAGCTATAATACCTGGTTCTAGTTTGTTCCAAAGGATTGATTGTTTTAATGAAAGAGAGTATCAAGAGTATAAAGTGTACCTCTCATTTAATTAGCAGATTATAAAAATTTCTACAAACAGGACAAAACATCTTTTAAAATGTCATGAATCAATGTGCAGATGTTCTGATGTGTGGCTTCTCATTTGGGTTTCTTAAACAGAATTCCATCCGGGAGTACCATGGAAAGGACTGCAGAATATTGACCCTGAGAATGACCCTGACGTCACTCCTGGCAGTGTCCCCACTGGGCCTACCATCAATACCACCATCCAGGATGTCAACCGCTACCTCCTCAAGAGTGGAGGTGAGGGTGCTGCTCTGCCTGTCTCTGCGTGGACGATCTCTCTAGATCCATTTGGAGATGTCAGGGGTGACAGGTTGGGCTCTGAGGCAGGGATGATACAAGGCACAGTTGAAGCAGTCATCTGAAGCAGCATGAAGAGACGGCAGTTAGTGCTTATGGGGAAATGGACATCAATTTGAGTTCTGCTGGATTTTTTTTTTTTTTTTTTTTTTTTTTTGAGATGAAGCCTCACTCTGTCTTCCAGGCTGGAGTGCAGTGGCATGATCTCAGCTCTGCAACCTCCACCTCCTGAGTTCAAGCGACTCTCCTGCCTCAGCCTCCCAAGTAGCTGGAATTACAGGCATGTTCCACCATAACCGGGCTGATTTTTGTATTTTTAGTAGAGACAGGGTTTCGCTCTGTTGGCCAGGCTGGTCTCGAACTCCTGACCTCAGGTGTCACCCATGCTGCTGAATTTATTGATAAGTAATGTCTTATCATAAAAGTGCCATCTCTGATAAAGTTTTATCACAGCATGCTATTTTGTGGAAGAAAGAGCTAGATTGCCATAGGTACTACCACTAATAAGGGCACCTCGGTAGTTCCCAAAACGTTACGTTTCCCACTTGAAATATGACTCATTGGAGCCTTGTGTTTTGTGTTTGCTTCTTTTCTTTCTTTCTTTCTTTCTTTTTTTTTTTTTTGACACAGATTCTTGCTCGTTTGCCCAGGCTGGAGTATAGTGGGCTGATCTTGGCTCACTACAACCTCCACCCGCCTCCCAGGCTCAAGTGATTCTCATGCCTCAGCCTCCCGGGGAGCTGGGACTACAGGCGTGCACCACCACACCCAGCTAATTTTTTCTATTTTTAGTAGAGACGGTGTTTCACCTTGTTGGCTAGGCTGATCTCGAACTCCTGACCTCAAGTGATCCACCTGACTCGGCCTCCCAAAAGTGCTGGGATTACAGGCGTGAGCCAGTGTACCTGACTGCTTCTGTGGTTCTTTAAAGTGATAGGCTTCTAAATGTATCTGTGGTTTGACTGGAAAGCCAACATGAGTACAGATTGCCCTGTCTGTTTAATGCTGTGTAGTCCTTGGGGTTACACAGCTGCTTTTCAGAGCAGGGGTGTTATGGGTGTCCCTGCTGTCAGACACAGCCAAGTGGTACCCAAAAGGGAGCCGTGTGGCAGAGGACAGGTGAGGCGCCAGCCAGAATCAGAGACCCAGCCCTCCCTGCTTGTCACACCTGGTGGAGCACCAGGGTTGTGCCAGACAGGAAAGTTAGCATATTTTGAGGGTTGTGGAGAAGTGGGATGCAGGTTGTACAGATCCAGGTCATAAGGGAAGTTGGAAAGAATCGAAGTTGCTTAATACGTGGCAGAGTTCCCTGAGTGGTGCCCAGATGAAGGATCAAGTGGCCCCTTAGCCTCCAGGCAGAACCAGGGCCACTGGGAGTGGCCTCCGCCATCGCCTGAGTGTGCCATGATGTGATGAAGATGACCTGAGAAACACGTGGCAGCTCTTCTCCTGCTCCACATGCAGCTGTCCTCCATTTCCATAGCCTGTCCAGTTAAGGATATCGACTTGCAGGGAGGGCAGAAGAGAACCTCAGCCTAAGAAATGCATTGGCCATTGAGATAAGGCAAGGCAGTGGCATCTCCAACCCTAAGCCTAAGAACCAGCCAGCCAGCCAACCTGGGTGACTTATAGCTCCAAGTGAACATCATTTGACTTCCCGGGTGCTTGAGCCTGCCCTGGCACTTGTGCATAGACATCAGTATTCAGCAGCAGCCAGCTCAAGTGGCTCATGCCAGTCCTCCCCTTCAGCTCATGACCAGCACTAGGAACCTTGTTCCTCTACTCTGGTACCTCTCTTGGTTGTATTTAAGGATACATTAGGGTTTGTTACTGAAAGAAAGGGGAGTACAATGAACATCTCTTCACGTAGAAGTTGCTAACCAGAAAGCACTAGCAGGCTGAGCACAGCGGCTCACACCTGTAATCCCAGCACATTGGGAGGCCAAGGTGGGAGAATCACTTGAGGCCAGGAATTTGAAACCAGCTGGGCAATATGAGACCCTATCTCTACAAAAAATTAAAAATGAAAAATTTAGCTGGGAGTAGTGGCACACATCGGTGGTTCCAGCTACTCAGGAAGCTGAGACAAGATAATCACTTGAGCTTGGGATGTCAGGACTGCAGTGAGCTGTGATTGGGCCACTGCACTCTAGCCTGGGTGACAGAGCAAGACTTCGTCTTAAAAAAAAAAAAAAGAAAAGAAAAGGCCTCCCAAAGTGCTGGGATTACATGCCTGAGCCACTGCGCCCGGCCAAGCTGACACCTTTTTAAAGTAAAGACCTTCCTGAGCAAATTAACACAGGAACAGAAAACAGACAGCCTGAGTTTACATAACACAAAGAAGGGAGCAGCAGACAGCAGGCCTGTTGGAGGGTAGAGGGTGGGAGGAAGGGGAGGATTGAAAAACTGCCCATCAGGTACTATGCTCACTACCTAGGTGATGGATTGGTCTCTACAACACACCCCCACAGCACACAGTCCACCTGTGTGACAGACCTGCACGTGGACTCCCAGAACCCAAAATAAAAATTGGAAAAAATAAAAGTGAAGACCTGCAGGTTACCCATAAATGCTAACTTTCCTCAACTCTGGTGCCCTCATTGTAAAGAGGTCACTTGCAGCAGGGCAGCTGCAAACAGCTGTGCAGGTTGGACACTGCATGTGTCCAGGAGGTGCCACATGCCTGGTTATTCACTGCACAACGTCATGTGGGCCTACAGCTGAGATGCCATGGCTTTTCAGAAACCATCCGATTCTGTTTGTGGTCATCAGTTTAACAGCCAGACTGTGCTTATGTTCCCTCTACTAGCCAGGATCCATGCACTGGCAGAGTTATTGTCCCAATGAGAGCTCTTTCCATCCTGCATTCACCCCAGCTGTCACCGTTACTCCGTCCTCACTCTTCTTATCCAGCTTCTTGCTTTCTTCACAGAATTGAAAGGGAGAGTCACATTAGAAAATACAAAATGAAACCAAGCAGCGAGGAGCTGAGCTTTCACACAAGGGATCAAGGTGCCTTAAGGATGGCCCGTTTACCCCAAGTCTCCCTTTCAGGCACAGGGACAAGCTTTCCTCAAAAAACTACAGTCCTAGGGATAGAATAACTCAAGTCCATATACACAGTTATTAGGACAGATGTGTCTTAATTATTCATGTATTTAAAAAGGGAATCATGAGCCGGGTGTGGTGGCACCTGTGGTCCCTGCCGCTCAGGAGGCTGAGGCAAGAGGATCACCGAGCCCAGGAGGTTGAGGCTGCTGTGCACTGTGATCACGCCTGTGAACAGCCACTGTGCCGCAGCGTGGGCGACACTGCAACAGCCCCATCTCTAAAAAAAAAAAATTTTAAGCAAAATATGAGTGGAAGCTGACGGGACAACCCAGTCAGAAGAAATGTTCAAATTTGTATGGCACATTTTGTAATGAAAGGCTTGCAGTTTTGTTCTTCTATTTTGTAGCCATTGTTTGAACTGTGAAAGGAGTAGATTGCCCTGGGTTTTTATTTTCTCTTATTTGGGAGAGGAAGTCAATGTGGTGCTTTAAAACTTGGACATGGTATTTTAAGCATTCTGGTGGGAATTCTCAAAGAAGCTCGTGCTGCTGCTTGCCCTCTGATTCCTCCGCCTTCAGCAACATCCCAGGCCTCCCTGAGTGGCTACAGGGACCCAGAGTAGGAGGCGTGCCCTGTTTCTTCCTTCCCACATGACACTTTCATGTTCAGGCTTCTATTAAAAATGGCAGCCTCGGGAGAGGTTGATTCTTGATGGTTAAGATTCTCACACCCTGCAGTTAGAGTCACGAACCCGGACACCACCACCACCTTGCTCAGTGCCGTGTTTGGTTCTGCAGGGTCCTCCCCGCCATCATCTCAGAATGCCACGCTGCCTTCCTCGAGTGCCTGGCCGCTCAGTGCCTCCGGCTACAGTAGCTCTTTCAGCAGCATTGCATCCGCACCTAGCGTTGCAGGTACGCGCCTGGCCTCTAGACTTGCAGGTAGCATTTTCTTTCTTTCCCCAAACAAAACTTTGACAGGCCCCAGCTTTTCCTATTGGCTCTTTACTCACTCCCTGAGCTGGGAGGCCGTGTGGCATGATAGAGGATGGGTGGGGGCCTTGCCCAGGCACAGTGGGCACCTTGGGCACATCAGCTTGCACACAAATGGAAGTGGTAACGTCTTCTCCATGCAAGTGTGTGGGCCCATTGCCTTTTCTCTTCCTTTCCCCCATGGCCACAAGACAAGGGGTATGCAAGGTTTTGAAAACTTAGAGGCAAAACACTTCTGGGAATTTGCAGTTACTTGAGTTTGCCAGGGGCTTGACTTGGTGTTTCTTTGCCTCTCACACAGTCTGCTGGTGTTAGCACTCTCTGTGGCTCCCCAAACACAGCAGTGTTTGTCTCAAGACTGCGTATTCTCCATCTCTCTGCCTTTCTAGGTAAACTGTCAGACATTAAATCGACGTGGTCCTCTGGCCCTGCCTCCCACACACAAGCCTCTCTGTCTCATGAACTGTGGAAGGTGCCCAGAAACACTACTGCACCCACGAGGCCACCTCCAGGGTTAACCAATCCCAAGCCCTCCTCCACCTGGGGTGCCAGCCCCCTCGGCTGGACCAGCTCCTACTCCTCAGGTAAGCTCCATGCTCCTCGTGTTCTAATGGGGGCCTTACCTTTTAGGGGATGTGCTTACCACTTTGTCCTGTAACTCCTTTGTAAGGACCCCTGCCTCTAACTCTGGAGCCTGGGAAGGCTTAGGAGGGCACCAGGGCCGCCCTAGATGTCCAGGGCATTAGCTGGGTGAGCCTGGTGTTTTTAGCATCAGCCTAAGTGTGCCGGCACACAGCAGGTTTGCTCTGGGCCAAGAGGTCCCAGGCGGTTCCAGCACCCATTGAGGGCCCACACTGGCCAGCTCCATCCTCAGGAGTGCAGCTGCCCCACACTGGGTCATTAGAGGCCTGCACAGTCCTTTAGGCTGTCTGGCCCCATGAACCCCCATCGCACAGGGACCTGGATTTCTGCTTTTTATATTTGCTTCTCCACAAGATGTCACTGGGACATAAGGCTTTTCCAGACCCAAAACGAAACAAACCCCACCGGTTTGAAAACACAACTCTCATAATATTGCAGCTTCTCTCAGGTGCTTCATGTCGAACCTCAGAGATGAGAAAAATGTACTGGGAATTGAAGAAACTGAAGATTTAAACCAGTGTGGGCAACAAAGCGAGACCCCATCTCCACACCAAAAAATAAGTGGAGCGTAGTGGCGCATACCTGTGATCCCAACTGCTGGGGAGGCAGAGATGGGAGAACAGGAGATTGAGGCTACAGTGAGCTATGCTTGAGCCACTGCACTCCAACCTGGTGACAGAGTGAGACCCTGTCTCTAAAAAAATAATAGTAATAAATGACAAAATTTTTTAAATCAGCTACAGATAGTGTATTCGTCCATTTTCACACTGCTGATGAAGACATACCCGAGACTGGGCAATTTACAAAAGAAAGAGGTTTATTAGACTTACAGTTCCACGTGGCTGGGGAGGCCTCACAATCCTGGCAGAAGGTGAAAGGCACGTCTCACATGGCGGCAGACAAGGAGAGAGAGAGCTTGTGCAGGGAAACTCCCATTTTTAAAACCATCAGATCTCATGAGACTTGACTCACTATCATGAGAACAGTATGGAAAAGACCTTCCCCCATGATTCAGTTACCTCCCACTGGGCTCCTTCCACGAAACTTGGGAATTGTGGGAGTTACAATTCAAGATGAGATTTGGGTGGGGACACAGCCAAACCGTATCATTCTGCCTCTGACCCCTCCCAAATCTCATGTCCTCACATTTCAAAACCAATTATGCCTTCCCAGCAGTTCCCCAAAGTCTTCATTTCAGCATTAACTCAGAAGTCCACAGTCCAAAGTCTATCTGAGATAAGGCAAGTCCCTTCCACCTACAAGCCTGTAAAATCAAAAGCAAGTTAGTTACTTCCTAGATACAATGGGGGTACAGGCATTGGGTAAATACAGTCATTCCAAATGGGAGAAATTGGCCAAAACAAAGGGGCTACAGATCCCATGCAAGACTGAAATCCAGCAGGACAGTCAAATCTTAAAGCTCCAAAATGATCTTCTTTGACTCCATGTCTCACATCTGGGTCATGCTTAGGCAAGAGGTTGGTTGCCATGGTATTGGGCAGCTCTTCAGGGTACAGCCTCCCTCTTGGCTGCCTTCATGTGCTGGTATTGAGTGTCTGCGGCTTTTCCAGGCACACGGTGCAAGCTGTCAGTGGATCTACCATTCTGGGGTCTAGAGGATGGTGACCTTCTTCTCACAGCTCTACTCGGTGGTGCCCCAGTAGGGACTTTGTGTGGGAGCTCCAACCCCACATTTCCCTTCCACACTGCCCTAGCAGAGGTTCTCCATGAGAGCCCTGCCCGTGCAGCAAACTATCGTCTGAACATCCAGGCATTTCCATACATCCTCCAAAATCTGGGTGGAGGTTCCCAAACCTCAGTTCATCACTTCTGTGCACCCAGAGTCTCAATACCATGTGGAAGCTGCCAAGGCTTGGCGATTGCACCCTCTGAAGCCATGGCCCAAGCTGTACCTTGGCCCCTTTTAGTCACAGCCAGAGCAGGTGGGACACAGGGCACCAAATTCTTAAACTGCACACAGCATGTGGACCCTGGGCCTGGCCTATGAAGCCATTTTTTCCTTGTAGGCCTCTGAGCCTGTGATGGGAGGGGCTTCTATGAAGACCTCTTACGTGCTCTAGAGACAGTCTCCATTTTCCCCATCATCTTGGGGATTAACATGCAGCTCCTCGGTACTTAGGCACATTTCTGCTGCACCCTGCTTGAATTTTTCCTCAGAAAATGGGATTTCCTTTTTTTTTTTCTTGAGATAGAATTTCACTCTTGTCACCCAGGCTGGAGTACAATGGCGTGATCTCGGCTCACTGCCACCTCTGCCTCCCAGTTTCAAGCAATTCTCCTGCCTCAGCCTCCTGAGTAGCTGGGATTACAGGTGCCCACCACCATGCCCAGCTAATTTTTGTATTTTTAGTAGAGATGGGGTTTCACCGTGTTGGCCAGGCTGGTCTCAAACTATCGACCTCAGGTAATCCACCCATCTCAGCCTCCCAAAGTGCTGGGATTACAGGCATGAGCCACTGTGCCCAGCTAATTTTCTGAACTTTTATGTTCCACTTCCCTTATAAAACTGAATGCTTTTAAAAGCACCCAAGTCACCTCTTGAATGCTTTGCTGCTTAGAAATTTCTTCTGCAAGATACCCTAAATCATCTCTCTCAAGTTGAAAGTTCCACAAATCTCTAGGGCACCAGTCTCTTTGCTAAAATAACAAGAGCCACCTTTGCTCCAGTTCCCAAAAAGTTCCTCATTGTCATCTGAGACCACTTCAGCCTGGACTTTATTGTCCATATCCCTATCAGCATTTTTGTCAAAGCCATTTCACAAGTCTCTAGGAAGTTACAAACTTTCCCACATTTTCCCATCTTTTTCTGAGCCTTGAGTTCCAACCTCTGCCTGTTACCCAGTTCCAAAGTTGCTTCCATGTGGAGACCAGCTTGATTGGGGAAACCCTAACCCAGCGGTGCTAGAGGAATGAAAGACACACGCAGAAATATAGAGGTGTGATGTGGGATATCGGGGGTCTCACAGCCTTCAGAGCTGAGAGCCCTGAACAGAGATTTACCCACATATTCATTAACAGCCAGTCAGTCATTAGCATTGTTTTTATAGATACTAGATTAACTGAAAGTATCCCTTATGGGAAAGGAAGGGATGGGCCGAAATAAAGGGATGGGTTGGGCTAGTTATCTGCAGCAGGAGCACGTCCTTAAGGCACAGATCGCTCATGCTATTGTTTGTGGCTTAAGAATGCCTTTAAGCAGTTTTCCGTCCTGGATGGGCCAGGTGTTCCTTGCCCTCATTCTGATAAACCCACAACCTTCCAGTGTGGGCATTATGGCCATCATGAACATGTCACAGTGCTGCAGAGATTTTGTTTATGGCCAGTTTAATGGCCAGATTTGGGGGGGAGGGGGGGTTGCTGTTCCCAACATGTCCCCCATCTTTGATTTGTAAAGCAATAAAAGCAAAGGCAGCTTTGTCACGGTGAGCTACTTCTTGCAGGAGTCAGGATCCACATCTGCAGACTATACAAAGACAACGCAGATTAAAAGTACAATCATCGTTGAAATCACAGAGCTTCCAAGTGTTTTTATTCATTTTAATGAGTTACTAGCTGCTAATCTGTCTGCAGCTCCTTCTAGCACTCCAGTTCCTGGCATTAAGGTCAGGTGTGCCTGAGATGCTTTAAATATTTGTTCTTTTAATTTTGCAATATCCAAAAACAAGTTTGTAGAGTGTCCTTCTAGATGCTTTTTTATTCTTTCCCAAATTTTGATCTTATTAAGAGCTATTAATAGTTTCCACAAATCCTTATGTTTAGCTCCTACAATGGGCCATATCATTTGAGGTTGAGGTGCCACTATACCGCCATGGTTCCAGATAATAGGAACTTTTGCCATACTTCTTACCATTTCTACCCTCTGACCATTTTGTTCAGATCAGCTGAGCATAGTGTGGCCGAGGCACGCAGACTGAGAGGTGCAATTCAAGCTAAACATCTCCTTGGGGGACCAATTAATGATGATTCCATAGGAATCGGTGTGCAGCGCCTCTGCCTGTTCTGCATGTCCCTATCAGTTTTTTTGTCAAAGCCATTTCACAAGTCTCTAGGACGTTCCAAATTGTCCCACATTTTCCCATCTTTTTCTGAGCCTTGAGTTCCAACCTCTGCCTGTTACCCAGTTCCAAAGTTGCTTCCACATTTTCAGTATCTTTTCAGCAGCACCCCACTCTACTGGTACCAGTTTACTTTATTAGTCCATTTTCATGCTGCTGGTAAAGACATACCCAAGATGAGACAATTTACAAAAGAAAGAGGTTTGTTGGACTTATAACTCCACGTGGCTGGGGAGGCCTCATAGTCATGGCAGAAGGTGAAAGGCACATCTCACATGGTGGCAGACGAGAACAGAAGAGAGCTTGTACAGAGAAACTCCAGTTTTTTAAACTGTCAGATCTTATGAGACTATCACGAGAACAGCACAGGAAAGACGTGCCCCCATGATTCAATTACCTCCCACCACGTTCCTCCCACAAAACATGGGAACTCATGGACGATTCAAGATGAGATTTGAATGGGGACACAGCCAAACCATATCAGATAGTTTGAAAGTAACAGTTTCTGCCTTTTAGCAGCAGCCTTTAGGGATTTGCTCTGTTGTATTAACCAGAAGAACATGGGAGCACTGATTCCACACCAGGTCTTGGGACAGGCAGAGGTGGAGACCAGAGCTTTCCTGGAGATTGTCAGGCCTCTCATCACCCCTGTCTCTCCTGGCACAGATGGGAAAACACGGGTCTCCTGGGCTGGCAGGAAGATCCAAGAAGTCAGAGTCACCACGGGGAAGTGGGAAGGGGGTCTGCAGGGACTGTGAGGTTTTAGTTTACCAAAGAAAGCATGGACCTCCCAGGCTGAGAAAGGCTGTCCTAGATCATGCGGTGATGGCCCGTGCTGTCCCACACTTCAGCACAGTAAGAGGTGGGGAGGCCACACTATCCACTGGCACGGGGCCTTGTCAACCAGGTTCTCCCCTCTTGTTGCAGGTTCTGCCTGGAGCACCGACGCCTCAGGAAGAACCAGCAGCTGGCTCGTTCTTCGAAACCTCACTCCCCAGGTGCAGTACGGTGCCCCTGTGTCACTGAGCATGATCCAAGGAGGGTTCCCTCTTGGCTCTGGATGCAGATGAGGCTGTCTGGTGGGGTGGGATAATGGGGGGTTCTTGGTCAGGGTCCAGAGGTGATGCTGCATGGGAGGAGATAAGCAAGTGCCAGGCTTGGCTCCAGCAGTAGATGGGGCCCAGGGGCCTCTTTTAACTATGTTCTTGGTGAATTGTTTGTTTACCCACTAGAGGCTGGAAAAGTGTGCTCTGTAAATAGAATTGTTGATCTTACAACTACCCATTCAAGAGTGGTTGGGCCTGGCCGGTCGCAGTAGCTCACCCCTGTAATCCCAGCACTTTGGGAGGTCGAGGCCAGGGATCATCTGAGCCCAAGAGTTGGCGACCAGCCTGGGCAACATAGCAAGACCCCATGTGTGTATTTTTATAACATTTTTTAAAAGAGTGGTTTGACCACGTCAGACTGTGGGTCTAGCCAGTCCCTTCCCGGGACCCAGGCCACACCCACCTACACATCTCCCAAGTCTGTTGTGAGCAGCTGGACCCAGGTGCCTTTTGCAAACCAGGGGCTCTGTGTGACGTGCTCTGGTGAAAGGAGAGCTGAACTCAAAATGGGGTTTTTCTCCTTCCTCTGATTAGCCTAACTCATAAAATATAACTGAAACATCCAAGATTTTAGTTACACATTTGGCCACAGAGATACAGAATGTTAACAGTGTAAAATCACATATTATTAAAGCCTTTTAAAGAAAAACATTTTCCTGGCCGGGCGCGGTGGCTCAAGCCTGTAATCCCAGCACTTTGGGAGGCCGAGACGGGCGGATCACGAGGTCAGGAGATCGAGACCATCCTGGCTAACACGGTGAAACCCCGTCTCTACTAAAAATACAAAAACTAGCCGGGCGAGGTGGTGGGCGCCTGTAGTCCCAGCTACTCGGGAGGCTGAGGCAGGAGAATGGCGTAAACCCGGGAGGCGGAGCTTGCAGTGAGCTGAGATCTGGCCACTGCACTCCAGTCCGGGCGACAGAGCGAGACTCCGCCTCAAAAAAAAAAAAAAAAAAAAAAAAAGAAAAACATTTTCCTAGTGTTTAGTGTATCCAGTTTCATGTTTTCTCTTTGGAAGGCTGTAGTAAAAGAAATCAGAAGAAAGCTCATTCATGCCCCTGTGCTTCCTCTGTCAGATTGATGGTTCTACACTGCGGACATTGTGTTTGCAACATGGGCCTCTCATCACATTCCACCTGAATCTGACTCAAGGCAATGCCGTGGTCCGGTATAGCTCCAAGGAGGAGGCTGCCAAGGCCCAGAAGTCTCTGCACATGTATGTTTCCTCATAGCCACCTCAGCGCTCCAAGTAGCTCCACATCCCCCAGAGCATTAGGTTAGGGGTGTTGCAGGGGCGTCCTGAGCCGCCATAGCAGCATTCCACAGGCTGGCCACCCTCCCACTTCTGGAGGCCGGAGGTCTGACACCCAAGATGAAGGTGTGGGCAGGGCTGGTTTCTCCTGAGGCCTCTCTCCTTGGCTGTAGACAGCTGCCCTCTCCCTCTGTTCTTACATGGTCGTCTCTTTGTGCATGTTGGTGCCCTGATCTCTGCTTATAAGGACACCAGTCATGTTGGACTAGGGCCCACCCATGTGACCTCATGTAACTAACTTAATTACCTCTTTAAAGACCCCATCTCCAAACACAGTCACATGGGGAGGTACTGGGGGTTAGGACTTCAGCAAAGGAATTGGGGGAAGGTGACACAGGTCAGTTCCTCACAGGTATCTTGAGACTTATTACTGGTTTTTTCTGCTGCTGAGCTGCTGTGTCTACTCCCCTCTCCCTGTGACACATTCCTACACAGGGCCCAGCGGCGGTCCTCACTGCCAACCCTTCACCCTAACAAAAGGTCGCTTTTGATAGAAGTATGAGTAGACCTGATCAGTAACATCACTTGAGACATGGAACCTAGAAATTAGTCATTCCTGTTTTTAGCCCAGGATGCAAATGACACTGACCCTAAGTGAGCCCACATTTAATGGTGTGTTCCTGCACTTGAAGATGTACTCTCTGTACCAGTACGGTGTTGCTGCTAGAAGTCTGAACTGAGTAAAACCTTCACAGTCTGGGTTTGGAAATAGCAGTGGCAAAACAGAAGCCACACGATGGCTTCCAGGTAGCCTTTCCCAATACAGAGACAGAAAGCCAGTGCCACGAACTTAGCAGGACTTGGGGTGGCCCTGCTCACGTGCCCCATCTTGCTGTTGCAGGTGCGTCCTGGGAAACACTACCATCCTGGCCGAGTTCGCTGGCGAAGAAGAAGTGAATCGCTTCTTAGCCCAAGGCCAGGCGCTGCCACCCACCTCCAGCTGGCAGTCCAGTAGCGCGTCCAGCCAGCCACGGCTCAGCGCAGCGGGCAGCTCCCATGGCCTGGTGCGCAGCGACGCTGGCCACTGGAATGCCCCGTGCCTGGGTGGCAAGGGGAGCAGTGAGCTGCTCTGGGGTGGGGTGCCCCAGTACTCCAGCAGCCTGTGGGGCCCGCCCAGCGCCGACGACAGCAGGGTGATCGGCAGCCCCACCCCTCTGACCACCCTGCTGCCTGGGGACCTACTCAGCGGGGAGTCCCTGTAGGAGCTGCCATCATCAGCATCAGGAGAGCCGACCCCTCCCAGCTGGGCGGCCCCACAGACCCGCTGGAACCCAGCAGCGGCCACCCTTTTGAGTACCTCTGTCCAGGACTGAAGACGAACCTTGGCCGCAGTCCTTGCGAACTGTTCGCAAAACAGTGCGGGCTGCGGTGGGTCAGCGTCACATGCTAATGACAGGATGTTCCTCGTAGCTTTTTATTTTGTGTTTCTTATGTTTGTATAGTGTGTTGTCATTTTGATTTTTTTTTTTTTTTAAGTATAAAAGCTGCTTAGAATAGTTCTATCATGAAGGGCACTTTTCAGATTGTGGGCTGGAAAGGGTTATTTTATCTGTGGGGGAGGGAGGGAGATGTGAAGCCTATTTAAAATGAGCCTGTGACGATTATGCACATTACCAGAGGCGGCCGGTAATCAGGGCAGAGTCTGGTGTGGACCGCCGGGCGCAGAGCGGCTCCGCGGTGGGAGCTGAGCGGAAGGCGTGGGCTGCGATCTGCTCTCTGTTCCCCTGGATCCGCCTATGCACATTACCCTTGTTTCATTACTTTTTCATGTCATTTTTTTATCCCAAAAAATATTTTTTAAAAATTAAAAAAAGACATATCAAACATGCAAATACTTGAATCCAGCAGGCCAATAGTGAAATGTGAACACTTTCTAATTCTACACTTCCAGGTTGACATCAGTACACAGAAACAGGCTCTAGGAAAAATTTCTAAGTTCATAGCCTCCGTGTGTGTGTATGTGTGCGTGTTGAAACAAGTGTGTGTGCGTGTGTGGCGCGTGCTCCTGCACGGCGTGCATTTTCTTTGTGTGTGTGTTTGAAAGCGTGTGAGGATTTAACTGTGGGTTTTCCCTTGTATTCAGTATATGCTTTTTTTTTTTTGGCGCATTGGTCAAACGTTTGTTATTATTAGCTTCTAACTTTGCACTGAGTGTCCTCGCCCTTCCTTTAGCTAATCCTATACATTACAGAGAATTCCTAGGACAGGGCTGGCGACAATTCATGTGTAAATGTTTACTCAAGGACTCTGTGACTGCGTTTAAAAAGTACAGTGTATATCTCTGGAGAAATAATATGTATACCTACCTTTAGCAGCTTTTTATTGTGGACTAATGCAAGAAAATTATTACCAGAGTATTGCACCATTTTTCCATTTGGAATATAAAGTTAAAGAGAAAAAAAAAAAAAACTTGTTGAACTGTGGCCATAGATACTTGTAAAGAATGGATGGTTCCGTGGAAGGAACAGAAACAAGCACTTGGGCGTGGGTTGTGACTGCTTTTGGGGGAGCCTGGGGTTTGGGCTCCCACCTGTTTACAGACCTTTTTTTCTCCTTCAGACTTTAAAATTTTAAAAATTTAAAAAGGAATTAAAAAAAAAAAAAAAAGACTTCCGTCGTAAAGAAACCTATTTTCAGAATGCAGATGCGCTCCTTCAGAGCTCTGGACGGGACAGTGCTGTTCCCTCGGCCATCGTCATGGACTCTGTCGATTGCTTTCGCCCCTTCGTCAAGGTGACAGGCGTTGTGGCCACTGTCTTGCACATGCCGGACGCGCTCTCAGGAAAGCCAGGGCTCCCGAGGGCAGCTCCACACCATTTCATGTATTTTTAAACCCAACTCCTAGCACTGAAGATGTTATTTAAAAAAAAAAAAAAAAAGACAAAAAAATGAAAAAAAAGAAAAAGAGGAAAAAAAAAACACAAAGAAGAAAAATACCTAATCTCTAATGTGTAGCAGTTACATATTTACCAAATAACGGACTCAAAAGAAATAGATGTTTGAAGAGTGCTTTATATATTAAAAATTGCTTTATGTTTTAAAAATGATCAATGTTTTGATTGTTTTGCAAGGAAGAAAGACAATGGAATAACATACCCTCAAGTATGTTTTAAAATATATATATATATGAACATTGTGCTCCCTGCCTGCTTGATCAGGAAACTTGTGCATTACATTTTTTTTAATTAGCTTTTTAATGGTTTTATCAAAACAAAAAAATACAAAAAAAAAAAAAAAAGTCCTGCAAGATTGCAGATCCACAAAAGCTGGTTTTATAGAGGATCATGAACTATGCACAAACTGGGTTCAAGACTTTTTTTCTCAAGTTTAGTAGGATATTTAGCAAAACCAACCTTCCTCAGAGTGACTGCATCTCATTGCCATTACATGCGTTCTATATATTTGATGGACATACACACCTGCGTATGTATATCCAATATGTGTGCGTGTGAGCGTGCGTGTGCGTATGTGCGCCCGACATACCACTTCCCGTGCTGCCGGCGAGCATTGAGTTGTAGAAAATCTCCTGTTGTTTTAAAATTGGGGATGGAAGTCAAGAATATGTTTGTTTGTTTTTGGGTTTTGTTGGGTTTGTTTGAGGCTTTTTTTTGTTTTGTTTGTTTTGTTTTGGTTTTTTTTGACCTTTTATTTTGAACTTAGTATGTCTGTAACTCTGAGATTAAAAAACAAGTTTGTGGCTCTTAATGTTTTCCTCATAGAATGTGATTGTTGAAGAACATGCATCGAAAGTTGCTTTCGAAAGTACAACGCTTTATTGAATCTTAATAAATTGCAATTTTTTTTCTTGGCTGTTCAAAGTAATGTGTTTTTCATTTTTCAAAACAGATACTATGGATGTCTGCTTTGTACGCTGCAATGGGGAGAGCTATCCCGCTGCGTGCATTCCCTCTGTAATTTCCTCAGAGCTCAAATACGTACCTCTCTCATGAGTGAACTCAGACTTCCTGTTGTTTTGCTTTATTCTATCATTTGCTGTGTGGTTTTGCTGTAACTATTGAAATCTTAATCGTTGAGAGGCACAACCAAGCTTTCTAGCTCTCCACCCCCGCAGCCCATCCGAGTCTGTTCATCTGGTAACTTCTGTTTGGGATGGCAGCAAGAAGAGGCTGGGGCCCGCCTGGAGTCCTGGCAGAGGAGTGCCACTCACTTTTGCCTAGGGTCCAGTTTGGGCTTAAAAAATGTTCAAAGAGAAGAAGAATGAGGATTTTTTTGTGTTTTCTAGACATTTTATGCATTTATTTTTGTAAAATCACCTTCGCTCACTTTCACCGAGCACTTGGAGCACAGTGGAACTTCGGAAGCAGCACCAGCCTCACCCCAGAATCTCAGTTGGCATAGCTAGAAACTGAGTCCCTTCCTAGGACACTGGCCATGGCCTTCAGGGTGTCCAGTCAGTGCCACCGGTGTGGCATTGGTGTTACAGACTAGGCCTCTGAAGACAAACCAAGCACCCCGGTGGCCCCTCACTCACACTAAGCAAAGGTCTTTTTTGTCTCCACTCCCTGGGGAAAGGTCAAAGGTGGACCTGCCCACTTTGAGTCAATTCCTTCAAAGAGATGGGACCCGCACCCTGCCACAGGCTGCCCCCCCTCCACCATGGGGAAGGCGGGGTGCTGCTGGCTCCGACCATTCTCTTTTGGATATTGAGAAGGAAAGCACTGAGTGGGACCTAATCCGGAAAAGAAAGACCAGAAAAGGAAGCTGGGAATGAAACTCAAGATGCGCCTGAACCTGGAAGTGGCAACCCTCAGCTCTGCGCGGAGCCTCAGCAAGAGTTCCTTTTGTGCCTGCGTTACGATGGAGCAAACCGCACCCATGCCTGTGCGCTGGGAGACAAGGTCAGCGCCCAAGGGCATGCAAAGGATGTGGCAGGCTTCACGGAGGAGGTGGCATCTGCTCTGGGCCTGGGAGACCAGGTTGGATTTTGACAGACTGGCAACTTGGGGGACAGACGGGGAGCAGTGTAAGCTAAAGCCCCATGTAGGGACCCCACACAAAGACCTTGTGGGCTTCCAGGGCACCATCTCCACCCATGGGTGGGAAGGAGGCTTGAAGAAAACAGGTTCTTCACCTGCATCTGTGGATATTTGTTAGGTTTGTTAATTTTTTTTTTTAATGACAGGTTCAGACCTGCCCTTTGTGGTTTGTTTAATACAGAGTCTCCGTCTCCCAGGCTGGAGTGCAGTGATGTAATCTCAGCTCACTGCAACCTTGACCTCAAGGCTGAGCTCAAGCGATCTTCCCACCTCAGCCTCCCAAGTAGCTGGGACCACAAGCATGCATGTACCACCCCACTCAGCTCATTTCATTTTTTATTTTGGTAGAGATGGGGTTTCACCATGTTGCCCAGGCTGGTCTCGAACTGCTGGGAATACAGGCATAAGCCATGAGCCACTGTGCCCTGCCCTTTTTTTTTTTTTTTAAACTATTTTGGCAACATCATGGCAGAACGCTAAAGGCTGAAGGCAGCTAGCAGTGTGGCATGCCAAGAAGGCTGTTCCAATGGGGGAGAAGCCAGCAGACGCAGAGGCGTTATGGTGTGCCTCGACTGAGTGTGTGTTCAGTGAAGAGGGAAAATGGAGACAGTGGGGCATCCCAAGAAGATCCTCTGCATGAGTGCGGTGTCTACGGATGGACCAAGAAAACCTACGCAGGATCCAGATGGAAACAAAGCTGCTTAGCTCTGCACATCAGTGCTCAGCGGAGTTGTGGCTGATGGGCTCCTAGTGCAGGACTGGCCCTGAACAGCAGCAAGTGTAGTATGCCTGGCCCCCAGGTCGTCATGAAAACCAGACGCAGACACTCGGGAGGCTGAGGCGGGAGGATCACCTGAGCCCAGGAGGTCGAGGCTACAGTGAGCTGTGATCGTGCCACTGTACTCCAGGATGGGCAACAGAGCAAGACCCCATCTCAAAAAAGCAGAAGCACATTTCCGAAGCCCCCAAGCCCACGGGCGTTTGTGACAACCTGGTACTTAGGCCCAAACCAGGGGTTCTCAGCCTTGGCCCATGTTAGAATTATCTGAAATTTTTAAGATAATTCACATCATGCCAGGCGCAGTGGCTCACGCCTGGAATCCCAGCACTTTGGGAGGCCGAGGCGGGCAGATCACGAGGTCAGGAGATTGAGACCATCCTGGCTAACACAGTGAAACCCCGACTCTACTAAAAATACAAAAAATTAGCCGGGTGTGGTGGTGGGCGCCTGTGGTCCCAGCTACTCGGGAAGCTGAGACAGGAGAATCACTTGAAGCCAGGAGGCGGAGGTTGCGGTGAGCCAAGATTGTCCCATTGCACTCCAGCCTGGGCAACAAGAGTGAAACTCTGTCCCCCGCTGAAAAAAAAAAAACACATCCAAAATTTTAAAGATAATTCACATCCAAATCAACTCAAAAACAGAATCTCTGGGGGTGGGCCTCAGGCACCAGTGTTTTTTTGTTTGTGTTGAGACAGGGTCTTGCTGTTGTCCATGCTGGATTCAAAACACCCGGGCTCAGTAGGTGCAGCGGCTCACACCTGTAATCCCAGCACTTCGGGAGGCCGAGGCAGGCAGATCACTTGAGGTCAGGAGATCGAGACCAGCCTGACCACGGTAAAACCCCATCCTAAAAATACAAAGATCAGCCCTGTGTGGTGGCATGCGTCTGTAATCCCAGCTACCTGGGAGGCTGAGGCAGTGAGCCAAGATCGTGCAACTGCACTCCAGTCTGGGCAACAGAGCAAGACTCTCTCAAAAAGCAAATAAACCGAAACTCTTGGGCTCAAGCAATCCTCCACCTCAGCCTCTGGAGCAGCTGCAATTACAGACACGCGCCACCGCCTCAGCAAGTACCAACGTTTTTAAAACCTCCCCAGTGGGTTCTGTTGTGCAGCCAAGGCTGAGAAGCAGTGGCATCGCAGAGTCTTGTCATTCAGCCTGAAATAGCACCAACTTCCCATCCACTCAAACAACAGTTTGCAGTTTCCAGGTCTTAGGCTGTTCTCGTCGGGCAAACACCTCAAACGGGTGCCAGGCATGGTACACAGCATACAAACTGTGTCACTTGATACAGCAGCCCCATGAGGCAAGGAGCTGGGAGGTCACAGAACATGCCCCAGGGCACCCAAGGACACGCTGAAGCCCAGGCCTCCAGCACACAAGGGCTGCTCCGAAGAAACACAGGAAGTCCTCGCTGGAGGGTCTGTGGCCACAAGGTGGGGCCACAGACAGAACCAGTAGGAGATAGAGAGGACAGGCTCACCCAGCCGTAGGGCCTCAGACTGGACATCCAGTGGGAGTGGACGCTGCCGTCTCGAGGCAGAACTCCCTCTGTGAGAAACCTGGGTTTTTGCTCTTGAAGCTTTCAGCTGATGGGATGAGGCCCACCCACATTCTCAAGAATGATCTTTAGGTATAATCGACTGTAGTTCACCACATTCCAGCAGCACACGATCGCAGCAACACCTCGGCTCATGTTGATGAGATCACTGGGCCCCACAGCCTGGCCTGGTTGACACAAACGACTGACTAGCACACACGGTGATTCTCCAGAAATATCTGGGGCAAGTTCTTCCACTTCCCTGCCATACGCAGCTGGTACTGTGCTTTGTGAGGCTGGCAAGATGGGCTCAACAGGTCACAACCAATGATCATGTTGTCAAGCCAGCAGTGGCAGGTATACGTCCCCAGCCAGAGGGACCGTGATGGTTTGGAGGATGGCGTCTGCACCGATGGAGGCCGGGTACCCTAGGTCAGTCACTCTGGACCATCAGTCACTTTCTGGACTGCCCACGCAGCTTCACCCAGCAGCGTTCACGCCTGAAGACGCTGCCACCAGTGGCCGCCCAGAATCAGCACCAGCTACTTGCTGAGGTCCAGAAGCACCACTTGGCTCAGATCCACCCAGATGGCCAACTCTGTGGGGCCCCGGTGGCAGCACCCAGATGTCTGCAAAGCACAGGAGCATCCCCACAGAACCGGGTGGGCTAGACCCAGCGCAGGGTCTGCTAACAGCCAGTGGCATCTCCACCTGGGTCTGACCCTTTTCTGGGCCCATCACTCTCCAACTGTTTCCCCACCCGGGCTCATTCCCCCAATCCGAAGTGCAGCTCCTGCAGACATGAACCCTGGGCCGTGACGGCCTGGTCCCCGCAGGCCTGGAGCACTGGGGTCATGACAGCCTGGTCCCCGCAGGCCTGGAACAGCGGGATCGTGACGGGCTGGTCCCCGCAGGCCTGGAGCACTGGGGCCGTGACGGCCTGGTCCCCGCAGACCCGGAGCACTGGGGTCGTGACGGCCTGGTCCCCGCAGGCCCGGAGCACTGGGGTCCTGACGGGCTGGTCCCCGCAGGCCCGGAGCACTGGGGCCGTGACGGGCTGGTCCCCGCAGACCTGGAGCACTGGGGTCGTGACGGCCTGGTCCCCGCAGACCTGGAGCACTGGGGCCGTGACAGGCTGGTCCCCGTAGGCCTGGAGCACTCGGGCTGTGACAGGCTGGTCCCTGCAGGGCTGGAGCACTCGGGCTGTGACAGGCTGGTCCCCGCAGGCCTGGAGCAGTGGGGTCACGATGGCCTGGTCCCTGCAGGCCTGGAGCACTGGGGCTGTGACGGCCTGGTCCCCGCAGGCCTGGAGCAGTGGGGTCGTGACGGCCTGGTCCCCGCAGGCCTGGAGCACTGGGGCCGTGACGGCCTGGTCCCCGCAGGCCTGGAGCACTGGGGCCGTGACGGCCTGGTCCCCGCAGACCTGGAGCACTGGGGTCGTGACGGGCTGGTCCCCGCAGGCCTGGAGCACTCGGGCAGTGACAGTCTGGTCCCCACAGGCCTGGAGCACTGGGGTCATGATGGGTTGGTCCCCGAATTCCTGTGCCCACCCCCCACAGCCTAGGGTTTTCGGTATCCCACGGGCTCCTCAAACTCAGCCCAGTCAGACCCAGGGTCACCACGCCCCAGCCAACTGCTGGCAGCCAGAAGCAGGGGGCCAGCCCGGCCTCACCAAGCCCTGTTCGCCTCCAAGCCCAGGTGCTGGCTGCCTATGCCTGGGAGGCAACTGTCCCCACAGCTCATTTGCAACTGATATGTCTCCCCTCCAAGTCCCTCTCTAAATGTGCCTCCTGCTCCAGTGATGGTTGGCGCATCGCTCTGGTCACGATCCTTGCCTGCTGGGCTCACTTGTGTGGTGTAAACGCCTTCTGGGCGCGGGTTCGGGCTGGTCAAAGGCAGGGAGCGGATCAAGCCCTGGCACGGTCCAGTTCCTGCCATCTGGGGCTTGGCCAGCAGAGGGCGCCCCCACACCAGCTGAGGTTCCCACAACCCAGGACGGCACCTGGAGGTTGCCCCAGGGCAGCGGGACAGGCCCTGGGCACGGTGCTCAGGCACAGGCTCCAGTCACAGGCACAGAGCCCCAGGGGACAAGCCCATCTGCAAAACCCCTTTAATCAGAATAAACAGAGTCCCAGGCAGGGCAGAGTTCACTGTGGATGCCCAAGCTGGATTCACCCACCCTTCTGGCTCCAGCCCAGGCGCAGCTGCGACTTTCGAGAGGCGAGACAGTGTCTTCCTTGTCCTGATGTCCCAGCAGGGTCACTGGGAGGCACCAGTGTGGTCTCAGGGTGCTGGGCGGGCCCATGAGGCCCATCGCCATCCCCCTAGTCACCCCGTTCCTCTGTGAGCAGGGCAGGGGGTGCTGCCGTCTCCTCGGTTGTCCCAACCCTGCCAGAAAGAGACGTCACTGACGGGACCCCGTCAACATCGACATCCCTGCAACCTGGCTGGGCACAGCCAGGGCCCGGCGAGGGACAGGCCAGGCGCCCCACAGCCTTTCTCCTGAGATGTATTTTAAGTCCCTGTCAAAATGGTCAGGCTCCGGAGGCCAGAGAAGGCACTAGAGAGTGAAGGTGAGCGCGGGGTGGGGGTTTTTGTAGGTCAAAAGCGATCGAGTGTCAGCAATGTCATGGTGAAGCTCCAGTGGCAGCCCCACTGTCCAGCCCTGGACCCTCTCCCCCCGGGCTCAGTGTCCCCAATCCCTCCACAGACCCTCACCTGCTCCTCTCCTCCCTCTCCTTCCTCTCGTAGATGGAGTGAAGCTTGTTGATTAAGAAGATTTTGTCTTCCCCCTCCTAGAAAAGCCAGAACACAAAGGGGAGAAGCCCATCCAGAGCCAGCCTGTTCCAAACTGCATTTGAGGGGAAATTCAAGAGGTGCATTCAACATCACAAGCAGCAAAAAGGTAAAAGAAAAGGTGAAAGGGCCACCAAACAAGGACAAGGAAAAACCAAGAACCAGGAAGTGGGCATATGTGTGAATCTAAGCTTCCTAGTGGCCAAAGGGAAAAGGGAAATCAGCAGCCCAGAGCCAGCCTGACTCAATGTAAAACCGGCCCTGCCACTTACTGGCTCTGCCTTGGGTTACTAACTCTCTGACCTCAGTGGCAGCATCTGGAAAGGGGGATAATAACACAAGGCACAGGGTTTACGTGAGTTTCCTGCTGCCGCTGTAACGAGCTGTCAACTCGTGGCTTAAACCCCACCAGTTTCTCAACTTTCAGTTCTGGAGGTGATAAGTCCAAAATGAGTCTCACTGGGCTCCAATCAAGCATCGTCAGGGCTACGCTCCTCCTGGAGGCTTCAGGGGAGAGTCCCATTCCTCGCCTTTTCCAGCTTCTAGAGGCCCCAGGACTCCTTGGCTCTCAGCCCTTTCCTCCACTTCAAAGCCAGCAGTGGCCGCTCAAGTCCCGCTCACGTGGCGCCACTCTGACCCTGACACTCCAGCCTCCGTTTTTCACCTCGAAGGACCCTGAGATCATGCTGGGTCACCACGATAATCCAGGGCCATCTCCTATCCCAAGCCAGCTACCTTCAACCTTACCTCCCCAGCCACACAACGTAACATATTCACAGGCTCCATACAGTCTTAGGACGGGGACATCTTTGGGGCCAGTACTGGACTGATCCGGGGCTCTTTTGACAATGAAATGTGACAAGCAGAGGGGGCACTTAGCAAAGGACCTGGTGCACAGAAACCGAGAATCAGTGCTTGGGTCAGACCGGGATTCCCTGCCGGGAACCTTCGCAAAGAGAACAGGAGTTCTGTCGAGAGCCACACGGATTGGCTCTGGGCACCTGGCAACCTGGCTCGGCCTAGGAGGGCCACTTAGAATACCTTTAAGAAGAGACCATGGGCCCTTATGCAACAAACTAAGTTGCTTCTATCGAGTTGCTGATGAGTGTGGAGGGGCCGTGTCCTTGAGCCATGCTGACCTGCTCGAGGAAAGCTCAGGCCGATGGCCCCAAAACCTGGGGTCAGAGCTCCGCCTTGGGTAGACACTACAGCCAGCACCCCCTGCAGAAAGGTCCTTCCCGTCCCAGAGCAACAGTGGGTAGAGCTGGGATTCTCCCAGCACCACTCTGCATCCCCGCCCGGACCCACCTGGCCCTGCCTGGCCCCTGGGGGCTCTGAAATGCCACCCAGTAGGGCAGGAGCCACTTCCCACTTCCAGTATCTATGGCCAGACAACCACCGCAGCCAAGATGCCCGGCTTTCAGCTCTGTGTGGTGAAACGGGAAAGGCAGGAGATGGGACAGTGTGTACTGCAGTGTTTACAACCCAAGCAATGTGGGAGCCGTCCCATGAGCGCTTGGGACGAGCTGGGACGAGCTGCCTGGAGCCCTGGCTCCTGGCACCAACTATCCAGCAGCAGGGTCACATGGCTGCTGAGGCCCACTGGCTGCACCCCACCATGCCCTCGCCTTAGCAGACACGAGTCGCTGATCCCGACAAGCACCCCCCTAGCCCTAGTGTGCAGCACGCCTAAGGACCCTGGCACTCACCAGCCCCAGAGTAAAAACCTGCAGGAGGACAAACGGCAATGGGAGGGGATGGGGAACCCTGGGGGGAGGGCAGAGCCCAGCAGCAGGATGCAAGCCTGGAAAAGACACAAGACCTGCTTTGCGGGGACCCGTTCCCCAGGGGAGAGGCCAGGCTGGGTGGCCCAGGGGGAAAAGTGCCTTGTCTCTAACTTGGTGACTGCACAGTGGGCAAGAAGGTCCCCTGGGCAGAGAGGAGAGGAGCGGAGGGAGTGGGCATGGGGGCGAGCTGCCGGGTGAACACTCCTCCTGGGGGCTGCCCCTGGGGTATGGGGTCTGATCCCCTTCTGCAGCTCACTCCCATGCACACAGCATGAGGGCCTCATCACCTCGCTCTGTCCCCCAGGCTGGAGTGCAGTGGCACAGTCATAGCTCACTGCAGCCTCAACCCAGGCTCAAGCGATCTCCTGCCTCAGCCTCCCAAGTAGCTGGGACTACAGGCGCACACCACCATGCCCAGCTAACTTTTAAAATTTTTGCAGAGATGAGGTTTAGCTCTGTTGCCCAGGCTGGTCTCGAGCCCCTGGGCACCAGCCATCCTCCCACCTTGGCCTCCCAAAGTGTTGGGACTATAGGCTGAGCCACCGCACCCAGCCAAACATCGTTTTCTTCCTAAAAATGTTTTGGCCGGGTGTGGTAGCTCACACCTGTAATCCTAGCACTTTGGGAGGCTGAGGTGGGCGGACTGCCTTAGGAGCTGGAGACCAGCCTAGGCAACACGGTGAAACCCCATCTCTACTAAAATTACAAAAAATTAGTGGGGTGTGGCAGCAGGTGCCTGTAGTCCCAGCTACTTGGGAGGCTGAGGCAGGAGAAACGCTTGAGCCCAAGAGGCGGAGGTTGCAGCAGTGAGCCGAGATTGTGCCACTGTACTCCAGCCTGGGCGACAGAGCAAGACTCTCTCTCCAAAAAAAAAAGAAAGAATGAAAAAGTTTTAAGTACTGACTCTGCCTCAACCTTACTCCCCCTATTTGTAAAATGAGTCGAGTCCATAGGGACCCAAAAGCCATTTCTGGGACCTCAGAAATCCTCACAGAGACTGTCTGAGCCCTCAGTGGGGCCACCCCCAGGGGCTGAAACCACACCCCACCCCCTGGAGCCCCGGTCCCAGTGGGGCCCTGCGGGTGCCTGGGGATCAGGAGCCTGGCTCTGTCTCACAGCTGCTTCGTCACTTGATCTGCAGTGCACGTATTGATCAGGGTCACTTGTCTGGCAAACAAACCCTTTCACCAGCCAAGGCCCACAGGAGAGGATGTACATGGGGGTGGAGGGGAGCGTCACCCCCGGGCGATCGAGAGGGTGGGCTGAGGGCAGCCCAGGTCAGGCACTCACGTTGCTGATCTGCTCCTTGAGCAGGCAGATGACCCTCCGCTGGCCCCGCACCACCTGGATGTTGAGGTAGATCACAGCCCTGCGGGAGAGTGGCTGTCAGGCAGGGCCCAGGGCCACAGCCCAGGAGCAGCCAGGCCCCACCCAGTGCAGGCCCTGGGAGGGCCATCTCCCCAGGGCCGCCCCCGCCTGCGGGACTCACAGCAACAGGGCTGACACCAGGAAGACGAAGAAGGTGTTTTCCACCAGGTACCGGTGCACCCAGGGCAGCCAGGAGACCCTGGGGCCCGCCGCCTCCAGGTAGCGCACCCACACCCTGCCAGCCTCGTACATGCTGTCCAGGGTCCGGAAGGGGCCACAGGTGCTCGAGGGCTTCACCCTGGGGAAGAGGCCAACCAGGAACCCCCCAGTCCGGGCAACAGCCCACCCGGCTCCCTCCCAGCCCGTCCTCTTCACCCCTAAGTCTTGGGCCCCCCAGGCACCACCACCCAACCCCAGGATGACACAGAAGGGCCCCCTCCACCTGCCCCTACTCACTGCCAGACTGCGTAGCAGAGGAAGACGGCAGCGCCCAGGAAGGCGGGGAAGCAGAGCAGCGTGAGGAAGACCGTGCTCATGTGTGAGGCCAGCCAGGGCTGGCGCGGCGCCTGGCAGTTAGCCAGAAGGCTGGTCTGCGGGGAAAGGCTACGCTCTGCCACCATCCTGCTACCCCTCAGCACCCCTCCAAGGCCTGGGGGAGCTCAAGAGGGAAGGGCAACCAGAGCTGTGCGTGCAGGCAGGGCCCAGGACAGGACCCCGCTCCCTACAGCCTGCTCATTTACAGAGGAAGACAGAGGCCTGCAGGTCACTCACACGCAAAGGAGTGATGCCAACAGCACCTCCATCCGCTGAAGGTCGCTGCCATGCCAGGCTCTGCACACAACACTGTACATGCCACCTCCCTCAGTCCCCACTGGAACATAGTCCCCATTGCATGGATGAGGAAACAGAAGGCCAGACAAGACAGGAGCCAGGATGGCCAGACACAGTGTAATCCCAGCTCACGCCAGTAATCCCAGCACTTTGGGAGGCTGAGGTGGGTGGATCACGAGGTCAGGAGATCCTGACCATGCTGGCTAACACAGTGAAACCCCGTCTCTACTAAAAATACAAAAAAATTAGCTGGACGTGGTGGCGGGTGCTTGTAGTCCCAGCTACTTGGGAGGCTGAGGCAGGAGAATGGCGTGAACCCAGGAGATGGAGCTTGCAGTGAGCCAAGATCGCACCACTGCACTCCAGCCTGGGCAACAAAGCGAGACTCTGTCTCACACAACATAACATAACATAACATAACATAACATAACATAACATAACATAACATAAAATAAAAAATAAAATAATAAAATAAAAAAGACAGGAGCCAGGATAGGAAGGGAGGTCCCAGTTCTCAACCACTGGGCATGACCCAGTTGCGGACAGAGGACCAGGGTCACTTTTCCAGGGACCCAGAGGTCCCAAGGCTTAGTGTCTCCCAGAGCCCTGGCCAGGGGCACACAGGCACCTGGTGATGACCTCTGAACCCAGTGATGCTTCCCGGCCTGCCAAAGACAGTGATGCCAGGAGGGGTCAGCCGTCCCTTCGGCTGAGGGACAGGCCAGGACAGCCCCACTCCACTCCGGTGGGGACGGTTCCAGTGTCCCAGGCTCTGCCCAGCTAAGTCCTGCCCCCACTGCCAGGCCACCCTGCCAGCCCAGCCCTCCCCAGGCCTTGGCAGCCTCACCTTCTTGACGTAGAAGACGAGCAGCAGCTTGATGATCTGCACGGCGGGGAGGAGGGGTGAGAAGAGCACCCCCAGCCTGGGGAAGGGTGGCAGTTCAGGGGCTGCTCCAGTGCCCTCCCCCTCCCTGAGACCAGGCTGGTTCCAGAACACGGACAGGGCATGTGAGAGTGGCCAAAACTGGGTCCTGGTCAGGGCCTGCATCGCTCCAGGGTCCACGGCTGGGCCTGGCTGTGCCCCAATGGGAGGCAGGTGCAGGAACCCCACAGGGAAAGGGGCACTGACCAAGGGGCCAGACAGCAGGAGGCAAGCAGAGGACCCTCACCAGGTCAGAGTCTGCCCATAAATCAGCTCCAGGACATTCCGGGCGATGTCAAACTCCGGCTTCCGCCGCCTCTTCAGCTTCTTCTCGGAGATAATCCTGCTTCCGAGGAGGACCCCGGAGAGTTAGACGGAAAAAGCCACGCCCAGGGAGGCCAGCCCAAGTCCTCACACCCAGAGGGCACCTATGCCCCAGCCAGGTGACATCCTGGCCCTTCCACAGATAACGCCAAGGAGAGACAGCCACCAGCTTGGGGCCCCCACGCAGGGTTTGGTCACACCGGCCTCATCCAAAGTAGGTTCGGATACACCCAGAGTTAAACAAGCAGTTTCAGCTCCAGCACCAAATGATTTTTTCTTTTTTGAAACAGGGTCTGGCTCTGTTGTCCAGGCTGGAGTGCAGTGGCACAATCGTGGCTCACTGCAGCCCTGACCTTCTGGGATCAAGCGATCCTCTCACCTCAGCCTCGTGAGTAGCTAGAACTACAGGCACACACCACCATGCCCAGCTAATTTTTATTTATTTTTATTTTTATTTTTTTAAAGACGAGGTCTCACTCTGTTGCCCAGGCTGGTCCCAAACTCCTGGGCTTAAGTGATCCTCCCACCTCAGCCTCCCAAAGTGCTGGGATTACAGGCGTGAGTCACCGCACCAGCTCTCCTGCTGATTTTTTTAATCTTATTATTATTGTTAAATTCACATATTCTCGAAGAAAACACCAAGAGGAAAAACCAGCTGACATGCCAGAACCCGCAGCGGAATACCTGGAACAGTTTTTAAATGTCCCTCCGCTGTCCATTCGCTGCTGCCTGTTTTACCTTTGTATCCTAGACTGAGGTTGTGCGATATACATGTCGCTTTTTTTGTGTGTGTGTGACACAGTCTTGCTCTGTCGCCCAGGCTGGAGTGCAGAGGCGCAATCTCAGCTCACTACAACCTCCGCTTCTCGGGTTCAAGCGATTCTCACGCCTCAGCCTCCCGAGTAGCTGCGACTACTGGTGTGCGCCCCAACACCCGGCTAATTTTCATATTTTTAGTAGAGATGGGCTTTTGCCATGTTGGCCAGGCTGGTCTCGAACTCCTGACCTCAGGTGATCCACCCGCCTCATCCTCCCAAAGTGCTGGGATTACAGGCGTGAGCCACCGCGCCTGGCCATACATGTCCCTTTGAAACCTGTTTTCCTTTCCAATCTAAACGTGAGCTCGGTTCTATTTCCAGAGTCTTCCTCTGAAGGGTGGGGACACAGGGCCCTGATGTGAAAGGTCCAGGCCTGAGAACCTCCCAGCCACGCGTACCAGCCACTAAGGGGAGAACGCTCCCCACCCAGCCCACCCAGGGCCTCCTCACCTCCACACCAGTTCCCCAAAAAGCGTGTCTAGAAGCATGAGGACGAAGTCCATCACCAGGAACCGGTACAGCTCCTGGCCCACGAAGTCCTCCCAGCACTGGCCCTGCAGGACAGCCACCCTGCGGCCCAGCCAGTGGTAGCACAACGTTCCCAGGATGGCCAGCTTGAGGATGAGGTTCCTGCAGAGGGCAGGGTGCAGAGGCTGAGGGGCGGGTGCAGGGGACAGAAGATGCACCCCAGGGCCCCCACCAGGGGCTCGGCCACACCGGCCTCTTCCTAAGTAGGCTTGGATATGCCCAGAGCTACACGACCAGCATCAGCTCCAGCACCAAAGGACGTTTCCATGTGCGGCCACACACCTGCAGATGGCCACGTACACCTCCAGCACCGGGGAGTCATGCGGCTCCAGCGCGGCCAGAACACGGCACAGGTAGGGGGCTCCCAGGTTGAGAAGGCCAACCACCAGGGGCAGGACCAGCAGCGCAGCCTCCTGGCCAGCAGCCTCCGGACTCTGCAGCGATTGGTGTCATGGAAGCCCCCCATTCGTGGTGGGAGGGGGCAGCTACAGGGAGGGGCCCGGGGCAGAACTGGCAGGCAGCACCTCCCTCCTCCAAGACCTGGCCCTCCCCAGGCCCCAAGTTCAAACCACACAGGAAGCGGGGAGGGGCACGGGTAGTGGAAAAGAAACCAGCAACCGAAAAAAAAAAGCCGTGAGATAGGAAAAGGCGAGAAGTGGGGCTGGGAGGGAGCCCCAGCACAGGGCGCAGCGGACATGGCACCCTGGGCTGGCTGGGTGGAGGAGGGGAGGCAAGGCTGCCTCCCCAGGGGGCCAGTGCCCAGAGTCGCTGGGGACACGTTCCAAGCAAGAGCCAGGCTCCCCCCATCCCCGCACCTGGATCAAGAACTCTGAGAAGACGTGGACGGCCACAGCGCAGCCCAGCGCGGTCCCCAGACACAGCAGCCATGCAAGCCCCAGCGCAGCCGCCTGCCGCAGCCTCCCGCACACGCTCCTGGGGCTCTGCCGCAGCTGCCACTCAGCCAGCAGCTCCTGCAGGCGGCACCATGTCCCCGTCACCCACACCAGAGCACGGACACGTGCAGATGTGCAGATACAGCACAAGGCACACAACACACATGAGACACACCAGGAGGCTTGAACCAGGACAGAGGGTCAGTCCTCCATGCCCCACCTGCCTTTTCATCTGCTGAGGGCCCTCCCTCCAGACACAGAGAGGACCCAGTCCCCTGCCGAGAGGCCCCTGTGCCTGGGCCACATTCACTTCCGAGGCCTGCCTCCACCCCTCTCCAGCTGCCTCACCAGCCCTGCCCGCTGGGGCTGGGGCCTGGCTTAGGGGTCCTTTCCTGTTCCCTGTGGCTGTGGGTGGCCCCCAGTGACCAGAAGCCCCCCATGAAGTGGCTCATGACAGGTCACAGCTCCGAGTTCCTTGAAGCACAGAACCCCAGAAAGGCAGAGAATGTTCCACGAGGCCCAGCTCTGCAGCCTCCTGGCCCCGCAACCTCTGCAAGGGCCTTGGCCTCTATGCCTCAGTCTTCTCACTGAGCCACAGAAAAAATGACAGTCCTCACCCACTGGGCTTCTGTGGCCACCAAGCTAACACCAGCCAGGGAGCATGTGTCAGCTGGGGCCTGAGGCCTCAGGGCAGGCTCCCGGGTGCTCACTGGGCCATGGTGCTACTAGCCGCTAGCAGACAACAGAGGCAGCCCCTAACTGAGGGGTGTGTACCAGCGAAAAACTCAGGGCCTGCCCTGTCACCGCAAACAGAAGACCACGCCTGCCCAGCGCCCCGAGTTCAGCTCCCGGACAGATGGCCCTCCCTCCAGACCACGGTTCTGGCCACATGGTCCTAAGCGGACCCAGGGCCAGGCCTGCAGGGAGCTGGGCAGGTCAGCTTGGTGCTCCAGGGCCACTCACCTTCAGCCGGGTGCGAATGTTGTCCTGCTGGAGGCGGGAGGCCCGCTTCTGCGTCACCTTGTAGTCCCAGGAGCAGAAGACGGTGATAGCATGGATGCCAGAGGTGCTCCCCACCCGGTAGCTCTCCCCGAAAGAGTGAGCCATGCTGGGGAGAAGCAGACACAGACATGGCAACCGACAAGCTGAGGGTCAGAGGCCAAGGGGAGAAGGCAGACCAGATGCTCTTGGCAGCCAGACCCCAACCACCCACTCGGGAGCCATTTGGGGCCTGGCTGGGCCTCCTGCCATGCCCCTGCACTGCCACCAGCCCTCTACACCAGCCACATCTGCCTAGAAGAGGGGGCAGGGCTGCATTCACCACTGACTTGGCTGGTGGCCTCCCAGTGAGACACGGACCAGAAGATGCTGGGCTCACCTCAGGCCCTTTGCACTGCTGGTCCCAATGACCAAAACATCTTCCCTGCTTCCTTATGCATCCCCACTCTTATCTAACCTTCCCCTCTCAGGACAAGTGCCGCCTCCCCTGGGAAGCAGCCTGACTCCTTCCCCAGTGCTCCCATAACACCGGGAAACACCGCTAAGCCTCCTGGATTGTCCCAGCCCATTCAGTGGTTCATCTTCTCCCAGAGGCAGCAAGCCCCGCTAGGACATTTACCATCCTGCCCTGAGCTGAACACGGAGAATGTTTGTGCAATATATAGATGCATGGGTGGGTGGGTGAATAAATGTGTGGGTAGATGGGTGGATGAATGGGTGGGCAGATGAGTGGGTGGATAGGTGAGTAGTTGGATGAATGGGTGGATGGGTGGGTGGATGTATGGGTGGATGGGTGGGTGAACTGAGTGGGTGAATGGGTGGGTGGATGGATGGATAGGTGGATGGGTGGATGGATGGATAGATGGATAGGTGGGTGAATGGGTGGATAGGTGGGTAAATGAGTGGGTGGATAGATGGATGGATGGGTGGATGGATGGGTGGGTGGATGGGTGGGTGGATGGGTGGGTGAATGGGTGGGTAAATGGATGAATGGGTGGATGAGTGGGTGGATGGGTGAATGGATGGATAGGTTGGTGAATGGGTGGATAGGTGGGTGAACGGATGAATGGGTGGATGGGTGGGTGAATTGAGTAGGTAGATGGGTGGGTGGATGGATGAATGGGTGAGTGGATGGATGAATGGGTGGACAGGTGGGTGAATTGAGTGGGTAGATGGGTGGGTGGATGGATGAACGGATGGATGGGTGGATGGATGGATGAATGGGTGGATGGGTAAATAGTTGGATAGGTGAGTAGATGAAAGCAAACAGGTAGATGGATAGAAGGAAGAAAGGAAAGAGGGAAGAATCAATGAACGGGCAAAAGGATGAATGGATAGATGAGTGGAGCTCGGAGTCTAGGTCATGAGATGGAGACGTTACCTGTACACCAGGGTGATGCAGGTGATAAAGAAGCCTGCGCCCACAGTGTAGAGGTAGGCCAGGGGCATGTTGTAGGGCAGGCCGCCCGCCCTGGGTGTGCACTGGCTGCCGTCCAGGGGGCTGCCACATGGCTGGTTCAGCGTGGCATTACTGTAGTGGCCATAGAACATGACGGTGTGGGTGAAGCAGCCCTGCCACAGGGAGATCCAGTGAGTCAGGGTTCTCCCCACGCCGCATCCCACCCTCAGGCCTGACAGCCACAGAGGCAGAGCAGGAGGCGGCCAGGCAGGGGCCGAGAGGGAAACAGGGAGGGCCCATGGCCACAACAATCTTGGGCCTCCCAGCCCCATGGGAACCCCAGCACGATGGGCATCAAGGGACATTGAGAGGGAGGCGGGGAGCTGGCTGTGGCCACCTGGAGTCACAGCGGGCCAAGGGTTGGGGACCCAGGGAAGCTGGGACAAGAAGGGGACATGGTACCAGGCCAGCAAAAGACAGGCACCCCCCTGTACCCCAGTCTTAGGGCTTCCTCACCGCGCCTGTGAGGAGCTCCAGGCCTGTGCAGACGGGGGCAGGGCCTGGCAGGGTGGGCAGGAAGGCGACCTGCGGGCCCATGATGAAGGCCACCAGCAGCAGCAGCAGGAGGGCGTTGAAAGCCAGCAGGGTCTTGAGGAAGAGGAAGTAGGAGAGCACGCTGGAGCCGAACTGGCCCCCGATACGCTTCAGGGCATAGCGCCATGGCGTCAGGGCCTGCAGGCCGGAGAGCAGCGCCAGCCCCAGGCTGTGCAAGGCCTGCTGGCACAGGCAGAGAGGCCATGAGGGTGAGGCCGTTGGAGGCACCAAGGCCACCCCAGCCCTGCCCAGCCGCCCCAGCCCCAGGGCAGACAAGGGGCCCCTACCAGCACGCAGGCATATCTGAGCCGGCCACAGCAGGAGAAGACCCCGCCGCCGCCCCGCTGGCCCCTCCACTTCCCCGTCGGGGTCCTGCTCTTCTCTCTGGGGACAGAGGCAGCCATAAGTGCCTGGACCAATAAGGGGCCTCTCTCCTTCCTGGAGACCAGTCACCCACCGGCTTAGCCCCTTCTCCCCCACCACCCAGCCCAGCTGAGGAAGTGAGTCTGGGGGTGCAGAAGCAGGGGCGGGGGCGGGGCGGGGCGGGGCTGCTCACCGCAGGCTGCGTTTCTCAGCCAGGCTTAAGGGCATCCCTCGAAGCATGTGGTCCCGCTGTGCCACCGCCAAGCTCTGGAGCTCCTTCACCAGGAGGCTCTGCTTCTCTGCGAGAGGGAGAGGCAGGTCCTGCCCATCCTCAAGTGCCCTCCCTGCCACCTGCAGCCAGAACCCTGGACAGGCCTGTGCGTCCCCACAGCGCCATCCCGAGACACCTTGGTGCCCTCATTTGAGCTTGATTCACCAATCCATGTGTTTGCTTCAGTCGGCCGCTGCAACAAGCAAGAAGCTCACAGCGCAGAGGGGCCTGTTTCCCCTACACAGTCCCCAACTCAGGGCCCAGGGCCACAACCTGCCCAGCACTTCAGGATGCTTGTAAGACCCCCACTTCCCTGTCCCCACGGGTCCCTACAGAGGGACGGGGGAGCCTTCAGGAAGCTGCTAAGGGATAGGAGAGGGACCTCTGGCTCTGCAGCACCCCAGCCCCCGCCCTGGCCAGGCTGGCCTCCTGCACCCCACCTCAGGCCGGTGTCCACCTGGGACTGGGGCTCCGATGCCCACTCACCCTCCTCCTCCCGGGCTGTGGGGTCCAGCTCCAGGTCGTACAGGCGGAGGCTGGGCCGGGCGGAGAGGACCAAGTTCCCGAGCAGGGGCCGGCTGCTCCTGCGCCGAAGCTGCACTGTGCGGCTGTAGTACTGGGAGATGATGGCGCCTCGGCTGCGGCCTACGGAGGCAGCTGGGCAGGGCCAGGCCAGGCAGGGCCAGGCCTCCCTCCCTTCAGGAAGGGCTCACCACAGGCCTCCCCATCCCTCATCCCTTCCCAGGACCCAGGAAAATCCTTTCAACAAAGACTTCGGGCACCACTGCGCTCCGAAAGCCTATTTTTACCCCATGACGACTCTGGAGTCATTTTTAGAACCCAAAGAGGGCCACATGGGGCTGTGCTGGGCCTCCAAGCGACAGATGGGGTGGGCTAGGAGCCCGCCCTCGGCCTGGCTCTGAGCTACAGGAGCAGCCGCTACCCAGGGAGATACCTGGTGGGAAGCCCAGCCCAGCCCCAGGGGCTGGGGGTCCCACTCACCAATGGTGCGGCTGGGCATGCTGGCCAGGATGCGGAGTGTGGCCGTGCTCTGGGTGCCCTCGGGCCGCCGGAGCGTCTGCTGGCCACTCCCTACAAAACAAGAAAGACTCGCCAGGGGTCCTGGAGATGCCGTTGGCCACAGTATCTCCCACCCCATCCCAGGCCTGCAGAGCCGGGAGACCCGTCCTGAGGGGCTGGGGCACCCAAGTATTGGTCCACACTGCCCAGCATCCAGACCTGGGCTCACCTGTGGCCTCCTGCTCTCTCTGCTGCAGCTCCAGCCCCTCCTGGGCCACCCACTGGCTCTGTTCTTGGATGAGCTGGTGGAAGGAATGGTGCACTTCGCTTTCATCGTAGGGGCTGGGCTCCTGGCTGCTGAGGGGGTTGGGGGGACGGTCAGGATACAGCCGCCTCTCTCCTTCCAGCGGCCCCTGCTCAGGTGACCTCTCCGTGAGGGGTGGAACATTCCAGCCCCCAGCCCCAGAGCACTTACCCCTGGTCCCCCGGGGTCTCAGGGACATCGAGGATGAAGGCCAGCGGCTGGGCCATGTCTCTGGCCAACGCCCACTAGTCTGCAGACCTAGGGCAGCTCAGAGCCTGGGCGCCACCTTCGGAGCTTCCTGCTGCCCATCTGATGAGACAGGGGCACAGAGCCAGGGCTGGCCTTCAATGCCTGGTGGGCGTTCACCCCGGCCATTCCCGGGGGGACCACGGGAGGTGCCACTCACAGCCCAGGCAGTCCTGTTTGCCCCCCTACCACCCCAGGTAAACACGTGGTCAGGCACCAAATAAGTCTCATGCCAGAATGGAATGGGGCCCCTCCAGTGTCTGGAAAGGGGAGAGAGGAAGGAAGGGTGTGGGGTCTGCAGTTCCCCATCTGTTTCCTTGATGTCGCCAGTCCCTGGGAAATGGGGAAGAGGTGGGGTGCCTGTAGACACAGCCCCTTTCAGGACCTCCATTCCCAGGGTTCTGGCACAGAGACACCTCCTTTCTGGAGAGAAAGGGCAGGGCAGGCTGGAGGCCGTCTCTGCATCTGCCCTATGACCCCAAAGCACTTCCTCTAGAGGAAATTAGCTGCTGGAGCCCTCACCGCCCCCAGCCCCAGGCGGAAGCAGCAAAGGAGGCTCTTCCCCCACACACAGCGGTCACTCCATGCCACCCCCATCAGGGCGCCAAGGTCCTCATGTTCTCAGAAGACCCACTCCCCTGCATTCCATCATCCCAGGGCGGCCAGCTGGGGAGGGGTGGCCAGGACCTCAACAGGCCTCCTTTGTCCTGGCTCTGCGTCACCCAGCACAACTGTAACCAGAGCAGCCTTGCCTGGGGCCCTGGGCTCAGGGCCTATTCACCCTATGGGAGTGGAGCCAGGACTCAGCTCCCAGCCACCAGCGAGTCCTGCCTTCACTCTCAGGAACTCAGGGCTCAAAGTCAGCCGGGTTGAAGGGCGATTCCTCGGACAGGCAAAGCCTGGGTGCCCCGACAGAGCAGCTCCTTGCAGGGGTGCCAGTCACAGGGCCAGATGGTGCCCTCCCTCAGTGTCCAGGGTGCCATCTTCGGGTCCAGGCCCCACACCACCCCCTCCCTCCAGCAGGAGCAAAGAGGTGGGAAAACCAGTACAGAGCTGGGTTCGAGGCGGCCCCCACCCAGCCTAACACGGGACAGCTGCCCAAGGAGGGGCTTAAGGACGCCCCATCCAGTCCCTAAAGCTGGAATCCCTTCCTCCAGACAGGCCCTTCTAAGGTCAGGGGACCCGGGGACCCGGCACCCCAGCGCCCCGCCCCGAGGCCCAGGAAAGTCCAGCGGAGTTTCCGGGCGTACCATTCCTGAGCCCTGAGCCAGGTGGGGAGGGCTGGGTGGCGCCCGTTTCCAGGAACCCCCACCCCATCCGGCAGCGAGCCCCCCGGGAGCAGCCGCTACCCAGTAAGAACCGCAACCTGGCCCCGGAGCCCAGGGCGGCTGCAACTCGGGGGCCACTGAACCCGCCCAGCCGGCCTCCCTGTCCCTCCCCTCCCAGTGCCCCGGAGCTCGGCTGGGGGATCTGGGTGGGGGCTGCAGATTTGGCCCCCCCACTCTGTCCTCCGCGCTCCTGCCGCTCCCAGCTCTGTCCGAGCCGGAGAGTCAAGCCCTGGGAGCTCCAGGAGCACCCGGGGAGGGAACTCGGCTACCAAGTGGCCTTGGAGGCCGAAAGAAATTCAGGGGGGCGTTCCGCTGTCCCCGCATGATAAGCAGCCGGGCTGGCAGGACCCGGGGCCGGAATCGCGGCTGCTCACCTGGGAGGCGCCGGGAGGGAGGGGCCGCGCGCAGCCACGGCTCACCTGTGCCCCGCAAGGGCCGCCGGGAACTAAGGGCTCGGCTCTCCTTCCCGAGGGAGTGGCAAAGGGTCCCACGGGGCGACTGGGCCAGTCGCAGCTCTGGCGGGGCCTGGGGGTAGCCGCACCTCCCGGCCCACGTGGGGGGCGGGCCTTGGTTATCACGTGACCCGGCCCCGCCCGCGGCGTCCCTGCTCCCCTCCGGGCGCCCCGCGGTGACTGTGCCTTCCTCCCCTGCCAACTTCCGACCCCTCCTCCTGAGGTCTGAGCTGGGCCACGGCGGGCGGAGTGTCTGGATTCATTCCAGTCCCCGGTTGAAGTATCCAATTTTTGTGAGGCTCAGTTTCCCCAAGTTCCAAAAAGGGGCAGTACTTCGAGACCCATCTGCTCCCCATAGTTGGGGATTGTCCAAGATGCCGCTGAAAGCCCCAGGAACAGTCTCTCACGCCAGATTAGGCAACCCTCCCACCGCAAGCCTCCTGCTGACTCTCCCGACCTCCGCTGGGGAGCCTGGTTACCTGCCCCTACTGACACCTGCGCAGGGTTCATTGTTTATCTAGCAAGAGTTCTGGCTCACTTCCTGTGTGCTGTGTGGAGAGGAGGGGGATGAAAAGGAGGACATGCTGACACATACGTGACCGTCCCCAGGTGCTGTACCCATTGCCCTGTTTTCTGTTATTTCCCATGAGCCAGGAAGGTATGCACTGATATTCTCTCATTTCACAGATGAGGAAACTGAGGCTGTGAGAGGTTAATCTGGGCGCCCCCAGTCAAAGCAGGAGACTTGGTGGTCCACCTGGGAACTCCATGGAGGAAACTGGCTTTGAGATGGCACCCCTAACCCCAAGCCCATTTGGAAGGATCATTCCTGGTGGCGAGAGGCCATGAAACAGGCAGGGTGAATGTGAGCTGGAGCCCAGGAGGGCAGGACAGGGCGCTGCTGCAGGTGAGAGCAGGCAGGCAAAAGCGAGGACCAGGCAGGGGCGAAGCTTGGGACCTTTTACAGCTGCCAGTGTGGTCCTCAGATGGCTACCCCAGCTGGTTCTTGGCAAGTGGCACCCCAGCATGAAGGCCCAGCCCCTGCCTCTCCTCCCACTGCTTCCCCCTCTCTGCATACCCACACTGAATTTGCATAAATGCCACCTCCTCTGTGGAGCCTCCCCAGATTGAACCCTGGTGGAGCACCTGCCACTTCCTATTGACATGTACATTTGTAGTTCTGTGCCCCCTCCTACCCCAGCCCACTGTGTGCCCAGCACCAGCACACAGCTTGGGGCTGACACACAAAGAAGTCTGGAAACCAGGAAGGAGGTGGGCAGAGAGGCAGAAAAACCTATGAACATTCAACCTGAGGTGACTGGGCCCTATAGCAGGTGGAGAGGGAGCAGAGAGGAAGGGCTGCGGGCCTCGCAGGGGCCCGAGGACAGGGAATTGGCAAAACTATGTCTTAAACATCTAGCCTGGGAGAGCATGAATGGAGCCAATTCCTGGGCACTAGCTATGGGCCAGGTGCTAGGCCTGGGCCTTGGCAGATGATAGCGCCAATGACGGGGGGCACCAAGAGTATCTGGAAACCCAGCAGCCAGGTTCAGGGAAGCCAACCATCCTGCCATTATCACACCCTCCAGGGGCTCTGTGGCAGGCAGATAAAGAGTTTGGCCCCTGCACCCCGCCATCCGTATCCCCACCCATGTCAGGCTCCCAACTCGGGCCTCGAGGTCAGGTGCTGCCTCTCCAGGCTGGAAGGGGTTGAACGGAGAGGGCCTCAGTCACAGGCTGGGCATCCCTGGAGGCAGCCAGGGGGCAGACCGGGACAGTGGACCCTAGGGCTGCAAAAGACCAGGCCCCGACTCCTGTGCAGAGAGGAAGGGCGGGCCACCTGCAGCCCAGCGTGCACAGAGCTCCCGGGGAGGCTAAGTGGCCTACGCCTGTTACCTTCACCTCCGCATCTCTGGGGCCCACAGGAAGTGTCTGCTCGGCCTCAGTTTAGAGCAGAGGAAACCATGGGGTGGGAGGAGAGGAGGGAGGTAGTAGAGAGGGAAGCTGGGGTTCCTGTCACGTGACCCCTCCTCTGGGCTCCCTCACTGCCCTGCCTGGCTTGTCAGGAGTCTTCTGAGAAGGGGACTCCTCCAGGGACTCGGTCCCTAGGTCCCCAGGTGAGCTGGATGTTAAGTGGAGGGAGAATGCAGAGGGTGAGGGGCTGTGGAGGGCCAGCTAGAGCCCTACAAGGGCAGCAGTGGGTCCCTGCTCCCGTCCCCATGGCTGGGGCTGTAGCCACAGGTCCTCATCGGGGGCTTGCGGGGTATCTGGCCAGACCTGGGCCTGGAGGCTGGACCACTAGAAGGAAGACAGAAGGGGGTCCCCGGCCATCCAGAGTCAGATGCGACAGATGCCAAGTCCCAGGAACTGTGGGGTTTGGGACACAGGCTCTTCCCAAAGGGCAAACTGGCAAGTGGAGAAGAGCAGGAATTGTCTCTCCTCAGGGTGAAGGTGGGCACAGGCACAGATGGGTGCAGGGTGCAGCAGGTCCTGGCTTTGCCTGTGACGGCCTCGACTTTCCATGCCCTTGACAGATGGGGAGACTGAGGCCGTGGCTGTGTCCCCCTCTGAGAGTTGGAGCGGGACTGGGCCCGAATTCGACCCCAGCAGGATTCTCTCTCATTTCTGAGCCCGGGAGGCGGCAAAGCGGCAGACCAGGGCAAGTGGACTCTAGGGCTGCAGGAACCCAGGCCCCGACGCCGGCGCAGAGGGGAAGGACGGACCCGCCCCCAGCCCAGAGTGCACAGAGGCCAGGGCCAAGGCCTTGCGGCTCATCCACCTGGGGCTTCATATCCCCCCCATGGGCAGCCAGGCGCCCCAGCCTCCACCCACGCCTGCCGAGATGCTGCCGCCGCGATCGTTGCCATCGGAGCGGGCCCCTGGGGTGCCGGAGCCCGAGGAGCTGTGGGAGGCAGAGATGGAGCGGCTGCGCTGCTCCGGGACGCCCGTGCGCGGGCTGCCCTATGCCATGATGGACAAGCGCCTCATCTGGTGGGTGCCACGCGGGCGCCGGACGGTGGGTGGGGGGCTGCTGCGAGGCTGCCCCGTCGGAGGGGGTGGGAACACCCTGTCTGCCTGGCCCAGGTGGGCAGGGCGGGTGACTCAGGGGCGTCCCTGTCACCACCCCCGTCCAGGCAGCTGCGGGAGCCCGCGGGGGTGCAGACCTTGCGCTGGCAGAGGTGGCAGCGCCGGCGGCAGACGGTGGAAAGGCGCCTGCGGGAGGCAGCGCAGAGGCTGGCCCGGGGCCTTGGGCTCTGGGAGGCGGCGCTCTACGAGATCGGGGGTAGGACCCGCGCGAACCGCGCCTCCCCTTGCCCTCTGTGGAGCCCCACTGCCCAAATCGGAAAAAGGAGGGTGGCATCATCCCACCTGCCTTCGCCCGGGTCCCCCGACAAATCAGCCCCTCCCCCTCCCACCCCCTCCGCCCGCGGGCACCGCGAACCTCGAGCCCCGCAGCGCCCCCAGGTGACTGTCACCCCGTCCGGTGGGTCCGCCCGTGGATTCTCAGCCCGGCCCCAGCCTCCCTGACCCACCCTGCTCTCTCCCTGCAGGCCTCTTCGGCACCGGAATCCGGTCCTACTTCACCTTCCTCCGCTTCCTGCTGCTACTCAACCTGCTGAGCCTGCTGCTCACCACAAGCTTCGTGCTGCTGCCCCTGGCCTGGCTCCGCCCCCCTGACCCAGGCCCCGCCCTGAACTTGAGTGAGTGCGCGACCCACCAGGGGAAGTGCTCCAGTGCCCACTTGCGCCATGAGGGGCTGGCCCAGGGCCTAGAGCGTGGGGACAACCCTGGGTGTGGTCCTGCCGTGCCGGCCCCGGGGCTCTCTCCCTGACCCCACCTTGTGTGGGGCACACCTCTGACACATCCTCAGCCCTCTGCTCAGGCCTCCCCAGGGCTGGGGGTTACGGAGCAGTAGCCGCAGAACCTCATCTATGCCTTGGGGAATCCCTCTCTATTGACCTCCTTCCTTCTCAACAGCCCTCCAGTGCCCTGGCAGCCGCCAGTCCCAGCCTGGCGTTTTGAGGTTCCACAATCAACTTTGGCATGTTTTAACTGGCAGGGTGAGTGAGGTCTGTCCTGGCTATGGTCCAGAGTCTGGGAGACCCAGGGAACTGGCTTCAGGGGCCACAAGTCTAAGAGGATCTCTACTCCTCCAGGGACATTTGGGCTCCTCAGGGGATGGCCTTACCTAGACAGACTGGCCTGGCCAGTGGTGGGGTTGGAGAGAGGCTTAGGCCACTGTGCCCAACATAGACTCATGGACACCTGCCCGTGGTCCTCGGAGCCCAGCTGGTGTAGGGGGTGCCAGGGACAAAAGGGGAAAAGTGCCCCGGCCTCCGGGAGCAGCACTTCCCCACCCTCATCCTGGGAAGCCATGGAGTGGGGGCTCCGGGGTTCCAGTCCTGGCTCTATTTCTCAAAGCCCTGTGACCTTGGGCAAGTTGCCGAACCTCTGTGGGCTTCTGTAAGATGGGACACTCCCTACCTGATGAGGGGATTGCACGGGGGCTAGCGAGATCATATATGGAAAGCACTTGAGCTGAGCCTGGCGCTCACCCGGGCTGGGTATCTTCGTCGCTGTCCCCAGGCCTTCACCAACACCTATCTCTTCTATGGTGCGTACCGAGTGGGGCCTGAGAGCAGCTCGGTGTACAGCATCCACCTGGCCTACCTCCTCAGCCCGCTGGCCTGCCTGCTCCTCTGCTTCTGTGGGACTCTGCAGCGGTGAGAGCGAAGCCCATGCCTTCAACCCTTCCCGAGGGAATCTTCCCTGATCCCCCTTTCCTTGGCAGGGTACTCTCCCATTGGCAGGAACGCCCATGGCCCCGCACAGCAGGCTCCTGGGTGCTTCCTCAGCCCAGGCTCTGGCCGCAGACCTTAGGAACAGGGCCACTGCCCCCCTACCCCTACCCCGACTCCTCACTCACCAGGACCTGCACCTGGGGCTGCAGGCGCCCTCCCCACCACAGGCCCAGAGCCGAGCCAAGGCTGAGGCTGGATGGTAGAGGTGCCCCTCCTCCAGCAGCCGCTGGTCTCCTGCCCCACAGGATGGTAAAGGGGCTGCCACAGAAGACTTTGCTGGGTCAGGGCTATCAGGCACCTCTCAGCGCCAAGGTCTTCTCCTCCTGGGACTTCTGCATCCGGGTGCAGGAAGCAGCCATCATCAAGAAGCATGAGATCAGCAACGAGTTCAAGGTGTGTGTGTGCGAGCGAGTGAGATCCACGAGCTGCAGGTGTGTGTATGTGAGCGAGTGCGTGAGCTCTACGAGCTGCAGGTGTGTGTGCGAGCGAGTGCGTGAGATCCACGAGCTGCAGGTGTGTGTGAACGAGTGTGAGCTCCACGAGCTGCAGGTGTGTGTGCGAGCGAGCGCGTGAGATCCATGAGCTGCAGGTGTGTGTGAGCGAGTGCGAGATCCATGAGCTCCAGGTGTGTGCAAGCAAGTGCGACTGTCCCAGTGTGTGTGAGCATGTGTAGGAGCCTGTGGGAGCGTGACAGCGTGTGAATGTGTGTGCGTGTGAGGGCACATGTGACTGAATGGGTGATGGTGAGCACTCCTGTGAATGTGTGAATCGGAGTGTCTCTGGGAACGTAACAGTGTGAGAGTTCGTGACCGTGCATGTGAGTGTGAACGGTTGTGACGGCATGTGAGAGCGTTTCCTGCACCCTTTCCTCCCACGCCCACCCCGCCTGCAGCTGCCCCTGTCCCCACGCTTCCTGGCAGGTGGAGCTGGAGGAGGGCCGTCGCTTCCAGCTGATGCAGCAGCAGACTCAGGCCCAGAGGGCCTGCCACCTGCTCTCCTACCTGCGGGTCAACATACTCATCGGGCTTCTGGTGGTTGGGGCCATCAGCGCCATCTTCTGGGCAACCAAGTACTCACAGGACAACAAGGAGGTGCTAGGCAACTGCATTCATTTAATCCTGGCCAGAACTGCAGGGGGAGATGGGATGATCCCATTTTACAGATGAGGAAACTGAGGCGCAGAGAAGTTCAATCGGTCGTGGCCACAGGTCACAGCCAGGACAGGCGGGCTCCCACTGGATATTCCCACCAACTGCCAGGCTGCCAGAGGGACTAGCTTACAGTCTTCCCTGTTCTGGGCCTGCCCCAGAGTTACACTTTAGGAGGCCATGGGGGGCAGAGAGCCGACAGGGGCCCCCCAGCACATGGGCTCCCCTGACCTGCCTTTTCCTGCAGGAGTCCCTGTTTCTGCTGCTCCAGTACCTGCCCCCTGGGGTCATCGCCCTGGTCAACTTCCTGGGTCCCCTGCTGTTCACATTCCTGGTCCAGCTGGAGAACTACCCTCCCAACACAGAGGTCAATCTCACGCTGATCTGGTGAGTGCCACCCTTGGTGGGGACAAGTCTGCATCCTGCTGCTCTGTTTTGGTTGTCACCTGGCACCTGGGGTCCCCAGCTGAGACGCTTCCCTGTTCACTAGTGGCCCAAGAGAAGGCAGGTAGACACCTCACAGCACACGACCTCATCGCCCCAGGTCTAAGGCTTTCCAGTCCCCCACCTCTGAAGGAAGTTGCCAGTCTGGACCAAGCTCTGACCATTCAGTGGAGCGAGGGACTGTGGCCAGGGGCGTTGGGAATGGGCTTTGCACACAGGAAAACCAGCAACACGGGACATGCAGAGCTTCTACACCCCGAGGCTTTACTCCCCTTACCTGGACAACCCTCACGTGACCCATGGAGTCCAGACCATCCTCATCCCCCTTTGAGGGATGAGGAAACTGAGGTTCACATGGGTGAAGCACCCAGCCAAAATCAAGCGCATTGTGCCTACCAGGTGCAAATTCAAAAGCAAGCCCTCGACCTCCTGGGCTCAAGCGATCCTCCCGCCGGAGCAGCTGGGACCACTCCCCCAGGCTCTGCCTTGTACTTAGGTACTTCTGCCTTAGTACTTAGGTCCTGTCTAGACCCCATACTTCTCCACCCTTCACTCAGCCACAGAAATTCTGTTGTAAAGCCCACCTGAGCTCCCATCGGCTTCTCTCCCTCCCACCACCCTCACCCATCACTTGCCCTGTTTTTCCCTCTGCTTCCTCAAAGTCAGCTGTGTTTGGTTTGCTTTGAAACTTTATTGTTGAGGCCCAGCGTGGTAGTTCACACCTGTAATCCCAACACTGTGGGAGGCCAGGCAGGTGGATCACCTGAGGTCAGGAGTTCGAGACCAGCCTGGCCAACATGATGAAACCCTGTCTCTACTAAAAATACAAAAATCAGCCAGGTGTGGTGGCACACACCTGTAATCCCAGCTACTCAGGAGGCTGAGGCAGGAGAATCACTTGAACCTGGGAGGCAGACATTGCAGTAGAGTGAGCCACTGCACTCCAGCCTGGGTGACAGAATATGACCCTGTCTCAAAAAAAAACCTAAAAATTCAAAGTGTTCAACAAGGTGGAGATTTTAAAAATAAGCCCTTGGACTGAGCTCAGTGGCTCACGCCTATAATCCTAACACTTTGGGAAGCCGAGGTGGGAGGATTGCTTGAACCCAGGAGTTCAAGACCAGCCTGGCCAACAAAGCAAGACCCCGTCTCTACAAAAAATTTAAAAGTTAGCGGACCTTGGTGGTGCACGCCTGTAGTCCCAGTTGCTTGGGTGGCTGAGGCAGTAGGATGGCTTGAGCCCAGGAGTTTGAAGACACAGTGAGCTGTGATCCCACTACAGCACTCCAGTCCTGGTGACAGAGTGAGACCCTGTCTCTAAGTTAAAAAGCTCTCACCAGCTGGGTGCAGTGGCTCATGCCTATAGTCCTAGCACTTTAGGAGGCCGAGGCAGGCAGATTACCTGAGGTTGGGAGTTCAAGACCAGCCTGGCCAACATGGTGAAACCCCATCTCTACTGAAAATACAAAAACTTAGCCGGGTGCAGTGGCGCGCACCTGTAATCCCAGCTACTTGGGAGGCTGAGGCAGGAGAATCGCTTGAACCTGGGAGGCAGAGGTTGCAGTGAGACGAGATCGTGCTGCTACACTCCAGCCTGGGTGACAGAGTTAGACTTCATCTCAACAAACAAACAAACAAGCTCTCACCTACCCCTAGCTCCGCCAACAGGAGAACCACTGTTCCCATCCACTCTCTAGCCCTGTATCAGCAGTGGGAATGTTCCCTCAGAGATAACACGTGGCCAGGCACAGTGACTCACACCTGTAAGGTCAACACTTTGGAAGGCCAAGATGGGAGAATCACAGGAGTTTGAGATCAGCCTGGGCAACATGGCAAGAGCCCGTCTCTACAAAAGCTACAAAAAAATTAGTTGGGCATGTTGCCACACCATCCTAGCTACTAGAGAAGCTGAGGCGCGAGGATCACTTAAGCCCAGGAGGTCAAGGCTACAGGGAGCTGTGATCCCGTCACTGCACGCCAGCCTAGGCAATGGAGTGAGACCCTATCTCCAAAAAAAAAAAAAAAAAAAAGGCAAAAACAGATAACGTGCATGCGATGATGTTTCGTTTAGACAATCTCACCTATTTGGTCTGGTCATGCATTGTGCAGTACCTATGTGTGGCACGTGTTTATGACATGCAAGCTCGTGTCAGTGGGCTTCGATGTCCACAGGCGGCAGAGGAAAGGAGGAGCTTGCCTGCAGTCAGGATCCTGAAAAGGCCACAGGCTTCTCCACCGCAGGGCTTGCTGCATGTGCCTCTCCACACCGGGTGTGGGGGAACGTGGCTGGACTGTGCAGTGTTTCTCAAACTGATTTAAAAACAGAACCCTTGGCCGGGCGCGGTGGCCCACGCCTGTAATCCCAACACTTTGGGAGGCCAAGGTGGATGGATCACCTGAGGTCAGGAGTTTGAGAACTGCCTGGCCAACATGGCGAAACACTGTCTCTACTAAAAATACAAAATTTAGTCAGAAATCGCTTGAATCTAGGAGGCAGAGGTGGCAGTGAGCCGAGGTCACACCACTGAACTCCTGCCTGGGTGACAGAGTAAGACTCAAACAAAAAAAACCCCACAGAACCCTTTTTCCCACGAATCACCTGGAGACTCAGACTCTGAGAATACACTTTGGACCACGTTGCCACAGACAGAGCAGGTTGGAAGGAGACTGGGCCCAGGAAACAACATGATCCCACTCAAGACATCAGCCACACCTGTAGCCTGGGGGGAGCCCGGTGCCTGTGTGCCTGGGCCCCTCCACCTGACAAGGTCCCTACCCCCAGGTGCGTGGTGCTGAAGCTGGCCAGCTTGGGGATGTTCTCCTTCTCCCTGGGTCAGACCATACTGTGCATTGGCAGAGACAAGACCAGCTGTGAGTCCTACGGCTACAACGCTTGTGACTATCAGGTGGCTGGCAGCCCGGCGGAGCCTGTCTCTCCCTTCCTTCTCCCCAAAAGCTCCCCTCAAACTGTGCAGAGCCCTGTTCCTGCCCCTTTAGTCACCTTTGAGAGAAGCTGTGAGCAGGACTGCCTGCACCATGGCACACCTCCAGGGGGCGCCACTGCTGCCACATGGTGTAGCGTGGCTGTCCTGGCTGTGGGGCTTCCTGCTCTAATCCCATCCTCAAGGCCTGGGTTTCAACCTAACGATTCTATCAGACACCAGGCAAGGCACCTGTACCACAGAGACCCCCCACAGGAGGCTAAGGGAAGGGAGGGCCGGGGGGCCGTGAGTGGTGACAGGTCCCCTTCCCCTGCACCCCAGTGCTGGGAGAACTCCGTGGGGGAGGAGCTGTACAAGCTGAGTATCTTCAACTTCCTCCTCACCGTGGCCTTCGCCTTCCTGGTCACCCTGCCTCGGAGGTGAGCCCTGGGGTGACGCCTCCAGAAGGGTGGGGGTGCCACGGGCATGTTGGGGGTGGCCAGTGGCTACAGCCAAGGGTGAGCGGGTCCAGTATGGAGCCCGGGAGTGAGTGGCAGGCTGTGGCTATGGCCAATACGGCCCACGCATCTGTCTGGAGTGGTGGGTACCTGGACCCTCCCATCCCTGCAGGCTGCTGGTGGACCGATTCTCAGGCCGGTTCTGGGCCTGGCTGGAACGAGAGGAGTTCCTGGTCCCCAAGAATGTGCTGGACATCGTGGCGGGGCAGACGGTCACCTGGATGGGCCTCTTCTACTGCCCCCTGCTGCCCCTGCTGAATAGCGTCTTCCTCTTCCTCACCTTCTACATCAAGAAGGTGTCAGCTCATGGCTGGGGGGTATGGGGTTCGTGCCTTTGGGTGGATGCCTTGAGCAGGGCTCGTCTCCTGCCCCCTTTCCTGGGCGTCAGCCTCCTAGGGTCTGCATAACTCTCTGATTCCTTGTTGCTGTTGCTTGCGCCCCCAGTACACCCTCCTGAAGAACTCCAGGGCATCTTCAAGGCCCTTCCGCGCCTCCAGCTCCACCTTCTTCTTCCAGCTGGTGCTCCTCCTGGGCCTGCTTCTGGCTGCAGTGCCCCTGGGCTATGTGGTTAGCAGGTGAGGGGAAGAGGAGGGGGGCACCCAGAGGATGGCAGGGGTAGCTCCTCACCCAGGACCCTGATGCCAGCCCGCCTTGGCCATCTCTCTCCAGCATCCACTCCTCCTGGGACTGCGGCCTCTTCACCAACTATTCAGCCCCCTGGCAAGTGGTCCCGGAGCTGGTGGCCCTTGGGCTCCCACCCATTGGCCAGCGTGCCCTCCACTACCTGGGCTCCCATGCCTTCAGCTTCCCCCTCCTCATCATGCTCAGGTGCTCAGGGCAGCAGGGGCCATGGGAGGGGGCACCTGGAGGGAAAGGTCCTTCCTTCCATAGGGGTGGTGAGCCTGTGCACCCCCAACCAGGAGCCAGATGCAGAAAGCCAAGGGAAGCAGGGTCCCCTGAAAGGCAGGTACCTCCTGGGCCCACCCTCTGGGCTGCCGTGGGGATTGCAGGATCACTGGGGAAGCACCATGTCTGGGCAGCCACAGCTGCTGAGCTCTTGGTACTGCTGTGCCAGCAATGAGGGGATGAGGGGCTCTTCGAGGAAGGAGAGGAGGGTCCCATCCTCAGATACAGCAGTGTGCAGTGAGAAAACCCCAGTACCGAGTATTGTAGAGACTGGGGTGGGGAGAGAGGAAGGCAGGGAGAGGTGCTTGTGGCCCCAGGGGCAACTGACCATGAATCCCCTTCCGACCCAAGCCTCGTCCTGACGGTGTGCATCTCCCAGACCCAGGCCAATGCCAGGGACATCCACAGGCTCCGGAAGCAGCTGGTGTGGGTGAGTGTCCTCGGGGCTGGCAAGAGGACAGCAGCTTCAGTGGAAACCCTTCCCTCTGTGTGGCCAAGGGCCTGGGACAGGTCTGAGTGGATCAGGCAGGTTCTTCCTACTGGAGGGCGTGGCCTCAGGCTGAGGGTAAAGATGGGGAAGGGGAGGAAGAGAACAGCTCAGGCTCCTGGTACCGGGAACCAGACCTGGTAAGACATGACTTTAGGGGCTGGGCCTCTGCCTGTAATCCCAGTGCTTTGGAGGCCCAGGCAGGAGGATCGGATCACTTGAAGCCATAAGTTCAAAACCAACCTGGGCAACAAAGCAAGACCCCGGTCTCCACCAAAAATAAGTAATTAATTTTTTAAAAAGAGAATGTGGCCGGGCTCGGTGGCTCACGCCTGTAATACCAGCACTTTGGGAGGCCGAGGCGGGCGGATCACGAGGTCAGGAGATCGAGACCATCCTGGCAAACATGATGAAACCCCGTCTCTACAAAAAATACAAAAAAATTAGCCAGGCGTGGTGGCGGGCGCCTGTAGTCCCAGCTTCTAGGGAGGCTGAGGCAAGAGAATGGCATCAACCCAGGAGGCGGCGGAACTTGCAGTGAGCGGAGATCACGCCACTGCACTCCAGCCTGGGCGACAGAGCGAGACTCCGTCTCAAAAAAAAAAAATTACCAAAAAAAGTAGCTGGGCGTGGTGGCATGCGCCTGTAATCCCAGCTACTTGGGAGGCTGAGGCAGGAGAATTGCTTGAACCCGGGAGGTGGAGGTTGCAGTAAGCCAAGATCACGCCATTGCACTCTAGCCTGGGCAATAAGAGTGGGAAAATAAAATAAAATAAAATAACAAAATAAATAATAAAATAAAATGGCATGGTGGCTCACGCCTGTAATCCCAGCACTTTGGGAGGGCGAGGTGAGTGGATTGCCTGAGGTCAGCAGTTCAAGACCAGTCTGGCCAACATAGTGAAACCCTGTCTGTGCTAAAAATACAAAAAAAATTAGCTGGGCTTGGTGGCGGGTGCCTGGGGTGTCTGAGGCAGGAGAATCGCTTAAACCCAGGAGGCGGAGGGGTGGAGGTTATAGTGAGCCGAGATCACCCCCTTGCACTCCAGCCTGGGCAACAAGAGCAAAACTCGGTCTCAAAAAAAAAAAAGGGTAATATGGCTGAGTGCAGTGGCTCACGCGGAGGCGTGAAGAGTGCTTGAGTTCAGGAGTTTGAGACGAAGCTGCATAGCAAGACCTCGTCTCTACTAAAAATCAAAGAAATGAGCTGGGCGTGGTGGCGCGTGCCTGTGGTAGCAGCTATTCCGGAGGCTGAGGTGGGAAGATCGCTTGAGCCTGAGAGGGTCAGGCTGCAGTGGGCTGTGGTCTTGCTACTGCACTCCTGCCTGGGCAACAGAGCGACACGCAGTTTCCAAAAGCAAAAACAATTTTAAAAAAGATACGACTTTAGGCTTGGGAACAGGGGTTTAATAGACCTGAGGGCGGAACAGTGACATCGCTAAGGCGTGGCCTCAGGGTGGGGCCTTTAACGGGGGCGTGGCCTTGGGCTGCTTGGGGACGGACTCTTAGGGGGCGTGGTCTAGAGCTGCATGGGGTGGGACCCTGGTGGGGTCTCAGGGCGTGTTGGGGGTGGGGCCCTTGGAGGGCGTGGTCTCGGACGGGTATATGGAGGGAGTGGTATCTGGCTGCGTTATGGGCAGGACTCTTGAAGGCGTGGTCTAGGGCTGCATCGGGGCGGGACCCTGGTGGGGCGTGGCCCTGGGAGGGTGTGGTCTCGGGCGGGGCATGGCCTCTGGCTACTTTGGGTGCGGGCTGGCCCTTGGGCAGAGGAGCTGCTGCTGCTGCTGTCCTCACACCCGCTCGTGGGAAGCGGCGCCTGTTGCAACTCGCCACTTGCTCTCCTCACAGCAGGTTCAGGAGAAGTGGCACCTGGTGGAGGACCTGTCACGACTGCTGCCGGAGCCAGGCTCAAGCGACTCTCCGGGCCCCAAGTCCCCTGGCTCCCAAGCTTCGCGCCCTCGGTCCTTCTGCCCCGGATTCCCATGCCCTGGCTCCCCGGGCCCCCGGGCCCCGCCGCCGGGCCCCTCCGTTGTGGGTGCCGCGGGACTGCGTTCCACTTGCCCGGGACCGCACGGTACCCCGGCCTCCGCCCGTAGATTCCGCTTCCCCAGCGTCGCAGAGCTGTAACCCCGATCCCTGCCTCCCCGGAGCCTCCCTGGGGTCCCTCCAGGCCTCCTTACTCCATCTTCCAGGCCCCTGGCGACCACCGCCCTCTTCAGTGGCTCCAGGGCCTCCCTCAGGGGTCCCCAAAGATGGACGCACACACCCTAGGGGCAGCAGGAAGAACATATGGGAATTTTCTCTTTATATTTTGATCTCATCCCTTTAAAATGTCTATTTTTTATTATGTTTTTTATAATATACATAATCTATTAGTATAGTATCTCATGAATGCAGTTTTTTTCTAGAGTGTGTTCTGACGTTTTTTAGAACCATGAGTGTAATTTATACACATACATCTATTGGGAATCCTCAGAAGTTGTTTACTGATGGAAGCACCTTCAGAAGAGTCTGGGGACCACTTCCTAAGGAAGGAAAGAGCTGGCCACAGTTAGAGCAAGCCTGCCTGGGGCGCCTGCTCTGTGTTCCAGAGCAAACTGCCTGCATCATCCCCTCCTGTTACTCTCCCTTCACCTAAGACAGTCAAGCCACAGCGTCAGCCGGGGCCGGAGCTGGGATTTGAACCCAGGCACTCAGGCTGCAGAGCCACACTGCCCCAGCGTGGGGCTTAGAGGCTGCTCCTGGCTCAGCTTTTCCCTAGCGAGAATCCTCTCCGTCCAGTCTTATAACTTAGCAGCCTCACATCCACAGAGCTGCCTTGGAAAACTCAATAGAGCCCTGGCTTCCTGCAGAGCCCTGTTCTCCCAGCCTGCTTCATGGCTCCCTGGTTGAGAGCCAAGCTTGCGGATCTGTGGCGTGAGGGTACCCGCACTGCCTGGGCCTTAGTGGTATGTACGGGCCTCCACTGTGGGCAGCAGCCAGGGGCCCAGGCAGGTGAGGCAGCTGACCACAAGGGCAGGGCTGGGTCCCCTCCCAAGGCTGTGCCTGATATTCTTGAGGCTGTTCAAGGTTCCTTTTCCAAGCCTCCTGTTCTCCCACCCCCACCCCTGCCATGCTGCAGTGACTCTAAATATGTGGTTCTCAGCCTTGGCGAACACCTGAGTAGCTGCTACAAGCTGGCCGCAGCCCAGCGACTCTGATGTGGTTGGTCCAGCAGCCAGGGCATCGGGACTTTTCGAAGCTCCCAGGTGACTCACCGGCAGCTGGGGATGCGAAGTGTCAGGAAGGAAGGTCAGAAGTCCCAGGATGCACTTGAAAAGCCTCTAGCTCCACCAGTGACCAGCTCCTGGCCAGACTCCTGGCCTGGACTCAGCATCCGGGAGGCTCTGGCCTCTCACCCTCAGGGCTGGGGGCTTCTTCACATGGTCATCAAAGACTTGGCCAGTTCCGCCTCTCCTGTAGCCATCCTTGTCTCACCCAGCATCACACGACCCATCAGTTCACCAGCAAACATGGTGAAGTGCTGCTGGTGCTGGGCCCTGTGCTGGGGTTAAGGGTTCTCTGGACCTCATCTGGCGATGAGAGAAAGAGGGAAACGGTGAGCTCTGTGTTCCGTCAGGGGGGAGCGACAAGTCTGGACCAGATAAAAGTGACTCATGTTGTTAATTAGCAGCTTACGACGGCCAAAGGTGGCCCCTGGACCAGTGGCCTCAGCATCACCTGGGAAAAGGTTAGAAATGCACATTCCCAGGTGCACCTCAGCCTCCTGAATCAGAGCAGCCCTTTGGCAAACCGTACTGAGAACCAACCGCATACATCACCAAGCACTGTGAACAAGAAAAGCTTTGAGACCTTGAAGGAATCATCAAACTCTGGGCCTCGGTGTGCTCACCCAGGGCAAGACAAAGACGCTGTGCTCCTCCAAGTGGCCTCCAAGATTAAATGAGCAATACTTTTTTTTTTTTTTTTGAGACAGTCTCTTTCTGTTGCCCAGGCTGGAGTGCAGTGGCAAGATCTTGGCTCACTGCAACCTCTGCCTCCCAGGGTCAAGCCATCCCTCTGCCTTAACCTTCTGAGTAGCTGGGACTACAGGCACCTGCCACCATGCCTGGCTAATTTTTTGTTTTGTTTTTCTTTCTGAGATGGAATTTTGCTCTTATTGCCCAGGCTGGAGTGCAATGGCATGATATTGGCTCACTGCAACCTCCACCTCCCAGGTTCAAGCCATCCTCCTGCCTCTTGGCCTCCTGAGTAGCTGGGACTACGGGCGCCCGACACCACACCCGGCTAATTTTTTTGTATTTTTAGTAGCGATGGGGTTTCACCTTGTTGGCCAGACTGGTCTCTAACTCCTGACCTCAGGTGATCCACCTGCCTCGTCCTCCCAAAGTGCTGAGATTACAGGTGTAAGCCACCACACTTGGCCCATACAGTGACTTTTGAAGTGTCTCCATAGAGACAGAAATGCAGTAGTGGCTTCTATTACAATGTGGTCACTGGCCTGAAGGAGCCAAATGGGAGATGATGGGGAGTGGACCTGGGGCCCCCTGTGATCGGGACCACCCAGGAAGACAGCCCGGGGGCCTCGAGCAATGGGCTTCTTCCAGCAGGAGGTATCTCGGAGCCAGTGACGGGCACGGCCTTGGATAAAGGGAGGCTTTTGACAGGAGCTGAGGGCAGAGAGGGGGCCTGAGCAAAGATGGGCCACAGTGAAGGCTGGGAAGCTGGAAATCTGAGGCATCTAGACTGGGTGCAGGGCACACAGGGACAGCCAGTGTGAAGACGGAACTGGTGCTCCAGCAGTGTGTGCTGTGGGCTGGGATGACTTTCTGTACATGACAGGAAGCTGCGGGCCATGACCTAATGAGGGGCTGTACCGGGCGCTTAGAAGTCCTGCCAGGCAGGAAGGGACTGTCGGGCTCATCGCAGTAGATGCAGTAAAGGTCTTACCAGGCGAGAGAGCCCACCGCACGTGGGGTGTCCCAGCCGCCCCCAGCCGTGGAGACTCGGCCCTCCCCTGCCCAGCCCTGAGAGGCCACCCCATCTTTCTGTGTCCCTGCAACCCCACTCTCCTGGCCAGGGCAGCCCAGAGCAGACTCCCACCCACAGGACCCTTCCGGGGTCACAGTATGGGGGAGGAAACGCGGAGATGCTGGGAAGAGCATTTGTTACCAAGGACAGTGACCTCTGCAAGCAAAAATCACAGAACATCAGCCTGAAGTGGGTGGTTGGAGAGCTCTTGGGGGCCCCCAAACTCCACGCAAGGTGACCTGGGGGTGACCTCGGAGGCATGGCTGCTATGTCCTCGCCTACTCTGCAGTCTGGACAGAGGGGCAGCGCAGCCCAGAGAACTGGTCAACCAGACGGGTGCACAAGTGATCCCTGGGGGTGAGGGGGTACAGGAGAGATGTTTGGGTCCCTTAAGGACTGGGGAAAATGGCCCATGAGTCCACCTTCGCTCTCTGACCCCAGCTTCCCCACACACTGGGAAGAGAAAGAGCTCCTCATAAGCTGCGTTAACTGAACTGAACACCACATGGAGACAAAGAGTGAGTTTCCCTGGCCTGCAGGCAAGAGGCCGACAGCAGCCGGGGCCTGGGCAGCCAGCCAGCTCCCCAGCAACCTCTGTCTCCCTTCAGTCTTCAGTTCCCTTCCCCACCCGCCTTCAGCAGAAGTGAGAACAGACTTTGGGAAGGGAAGGGAGTTTTACCAGGAAACTAAGAAAAAATGCTCTAGCTCCCCAGCTGGGAGAAACTGAAAAGAGAGAGGCCGGTGGGTGCACAGGAGGCAGGCTCCATCCCCAGGACCATGGGTAACAAGCGGCAGAAACCGACCCAGGCCAGCTGGGAGAGGGGAATACCCAGGGGTCAACAGAGCCAGTCCGCAGCGACCTCCAGGACACCTGCCCCTGCCTCCCCACCATCCTTTTGGCCTCTCCCTGGTCAGCAGGGCCTCTCCCTCAGACCAGCTTCTCAACACACCCAGGACTCCGGTGCAGCACGTCCCTGAGAAGGGCCGAGAGGAGAGCTGGGGTGGGGCTGTGAGTGGCCTCCCTTGGTCAGGTGTTCACTCCTGGACGGTGCCCGGGGCAGAGAGTGTGGTTGACCAGTCAGGAGCCACAGGTGGCAGCAGCTCCCACAGGAGGCAGTGGTCACCTGGCAGCAGGGGACATGTTCCTGAAGGAGGCAGCCAGAAAAGGCGTTCCCCACACCAAGTGTGGGAAACTGAGCCGGGCCGGAAAGTGACAGGCTGGTCCAGCATCCCCAGGCTGAGCTTGGACACAAAGCCAGGTGCAGGGACCCACAGCGGAGCTGGCAGGGTCCCAGCCTCAATCCCCTGTGCCCTCACATCTCTCTGTGTTCCGGGGCCTGCCTGGCCCCAGCCCTGGCCTCAGGGCTCTGGGAGGCCCTGCTCACCCCTGCCCTCCCTGCGGGTGCAGGAGGCTCTGCCGCTGACCTCTGCACACACACCGCCTGCGATGCAGCTGGGTCTGCTGCTGCCCAAGGCCAGCACTGGGACCAATTCCCTGCGGAATGACCATCCATGTGACTTCCCACCAACCTCAGTGGGGCCTGAGGAACTTCTGAAGGGCAGTGCTTGGGCATACCACACTCCAGGACCCAGGACTGCAGGACACATCACACTCCAGGACCAGGGCCTCGTCGGTCTGGGGTTTCATTCTGGGGCTGGGTGCAGCCTTGGCCACCCGGCTGTGAACCATCATGGGTGGGGCTGCCTCTTCTCAGCCCAGCAGGTCCCCAGCTGCTTGGAAAGGACCCAGTGATTACATGAGGGTCACCTGGGTCATCTAGGACAACCTCGTCCTCTCAAAATGAGAAGATTCACAGCCTTCATTCCTCTCACCGTGTAACATGGTGCTCACGGGCTCCAGAGGTTAGAGCGTGGACACCTTTTTTTTTTTCTTTTTTTTTTTGAGACAAGAGTCTTGCTCTGTCACCCAGGCTGGAGTGCAGTGGCATGATCTCAGCTCACTGCAACCTCTGCCTCCTGGGTTCAAGCAATTCTCCTGCCTCAGCCTCCCAAGTAGCTGGGATTACAGGTGGGCACCACCACACCTGGCTAATTTTTGTATTTTTAGTAGAGATGGAGTTTCGCCATGTTGGCCAGGCTGGTCTCGAACTCCTGACCTCAGGTGATCTGCCCACTCAGGCCTCCCAAAGTGTTGGGATTACAGCCACCACACCCCGCTAAGCATGGGCACCTTCTGCCCACCACATGAGTCCAGGGTCCTGCGGCTCAGAGGTGACTGCTGAGTCTGAGCCCCGGTCTGGCTTCAGGGTCCAAACTCCTTCTACTTCTCTGGGGACTGAGCGGGAGTTTGCTGTACTGGGCCCAGCCCTCGTAGCTGAGGCCCTGGGGTGCTGCGGCCTCCAGGTTATCTCCCCGCTGCAGGCACCCACCCAAGGAGCATCCCAGGGGCCTCAGGGTGGGGGAAGCCAGGAACTAGGAGGTTCTCACTGCCTGAGCAGAGGCCCCACACCCACCGAGGCATGGGGCTCCCTGGGCTGCTCTGCTTGGCTGTGCTGGGTGAGTCCACGGGGGACATGATGGCGGGACTACTGCCGGGGCCTTCAGGCCTCGGGCTCAGGTGGGGGTACTGGGAGCTCAGGAGAGATGAGGCCTGAAGGCAAGGGCACCTCTGGAAACATGGGACAGAGAGGGAAAGATCTGGGCTTGAGTATCGGACCAGCCCCTAAACTTGCTGCATATGTGGTCCAGGGATTGCTTCACCATTCTGGACCCACTACTTACCCATCTGCAAAATGGGCTGGTGATAGGAGATGTTGGAGGGGATGGCACCACAAAAGAGCTTTTGTGAGTGATGATGCCAGCTGAGTCCTGGGGCCTCACTACCAGGAATCAGCCTGCTCCTTCCTCCTGGCTTCACCAGGTGGGTTTCGAGGCTGTCTCTAGCCTCCCCTCCCTGCCAGGCCCTCTCCTCATCGCCCTCACCTCTCTTACAGCCGCCAGCAGCTTCTCCCAGGCACAGGAGGAAGGTAAGTGACCCAGCTTACTGCAGGGAGAAGTGTCCCTGCTGGGATCCTGCTGTCAGAACCCCCACTGTGGAGGGCGCCTACGGCTGGGGAAGAAGGTACTAGTGGGGAGGTGTGTGCTGGAGGATGGCTGGACAGTTCTGGAATATTCTCTCCAACCTGCAGGGCCCTAGGAGTGATGGAGATGGGCAGGCCAAGCAGGCCAATGTGGGGCCCTCCAGGGTACACAGGCAGGGAAGTTGCTCAGCTTCCAGCCTCTGGCTGGGCTGTTTGGAGGGAAGATTCCCTGGGCAGGTGCATCCTCATCACTGCCCCAGGTCCCTGATCAGGAGCAGAAGCCCCCTGAGACCCTCACAGCTTCGCCCGGTGGGCGAGGCCCCGTGGAGGGCTGGGGAATTCTGGTGGGGTATGGGAGGTCGAGATTCTCTGACCAGGAGGAGGGCCATGAGAGAATGGTGAAGCTGAGGCTCCCCCAGGGGCCTGACACACAGGAGGCTGCCTTCCTTGTAGAGGCAGCTGGAGAGTGGAGAGCATCTGGGGCCCAGCTGGGTACAGGACCAGGAAGGAGGAGACACTGGGGAAGGTCCCCGACAGCCCCTAGCCCGGCCTGCTTCTACATCTTTGCCTGCTCCATCCTTTTGCCTGCACTTTCCTGCCTCATCCTTTCCTCCCCTCCCCTCATGTCCATTAAGGTGAGGATGGAGAGTCACCACCCTGTATTGTCCCAACCAACCCTTGCCCCTTACTGCTAGGCTGCCAGGTTACAGAGCAGGGCCTTCCCCCTCTATTTTGCTAAAGGGCAGGTACCGGGTAATGATGACACAAATCTCACGTGAATGAGGCCCAGGCTGAATCATTATTTCCTCATTTGCTTTAAAAACCGATCCATTGTTGGTGTGGCTGCTAAAAAGAGTGCAGGCAGCTGGGGCTCTGGGAAGTACGTGTGCAGGGCAGTCCCACCTCCCTCTCTTGACTGGCTCCTGACTTCTCCGATTCTTGCCAACCAAGTCCTGCTAACTAAACTCCTAAGAGACTGACTGATAAATCATTTATTCATTCAACAAATACTTGAGCACCTATTTGGTTGCAGGCACCATTAAAGGCCCTGAGAATCTGGCAAAGCACGGAAACAAACCCCTCCTGTATCTTACATTCTAGTGGAGGTTGGGGGGACAGATGATAATAAAAATAAGAACATTCAGTGACTTATGCCTGTTATCCCAGCACTTTGGGAGGCTGTAGCCAGATGATCATTTGAGCTCAGGAGTTCAAGACCAGCCTGAGCAACACAGTGAGACCCCCACCTCTATATGGAGTCTCACTCTGTCACCCAGGCTGGAGTGCAGTGGCTTGATCTCAGCTTACTGCAACCCCCGCCTCCTGGGGTCAAGGGATTCTTCCACCTAGCCTCCTGAGTAGCTGAGATTACAGATGTGCACCACCATGCCCAGCTAATTTTTTTTGTTTAAAAAAAATTTTTTTTGTATAAATTTTTTTTGTATAAATTTTTTTTGTTTAAAAAAAATTTTTTTGTATAAATTTTTTTTGTATAAAAAATTTTTTTTTTTAAATTAGCTGGGCATGGTGGGTGTTGCACCTGTGGTCCCAGCTACTCGGGAGGCTGAGGTGGGAGGATTGCTTGTCTGGGAAGTGAGGCTGCAGTGAACCGTAATCATTAACACTGCACTTTAGCCTAGGTGACAGAGCAAAAAAAAGCACATTCTAAAGTATGTGAGAATGTTGTAGACAGAAGCAAGAAGGGTAGAAGGAAAGGGAACACAGGGTGGGTAGGGGAGGAGGGCAGCGTTTGCAGGGGAGGGTGTAGTTTGGGAAGGGGCCATGCAGCAAGGACCTGAAGGAGCTGACTGAGCAGGAAGTACCTGGGCAGGGACCCTGTGTGACCAAAGGGTATTGAATGAGGTCAGAGGTGTGGTGTGGGGTTGACTGGGGAGGTCCCTGTGGGGCGCAGCCATAGGAGGTTTGGAGGGGAAAACACAATCTGATTTACCCTTGATGAGATCATTCGGACACTGTGTTGGGATGCAGATCAAAGGCGAAATCCAAGAGAGCCATTAGGTTACTCTGGGGATCCAGAGGAGAGACTAGGCAATGTGGGAGAGGCAGGGAGATGGGGTGGACATACATTCTGAAGGCCAATAGCAGCTGCTGGCAGATGGCATGGGATGGGATGGGATGAGGACAGACATGAAAGATGGCGCCAAGCCGGGAGCGGCTGCTCACGCCTGGAATCCCAGCACTTTGGGAGACTGAGGCAGGCAGATCACCCGAGGTTGGGAGTTTGAGACCAGCCTGACCAATATGGCAAAACCCCGTCTCTACTGAAAATAAAAAAATTAGCTGGGCATAGTGGCCCATGCCTGTAATCTCAGCTACTCGGGAGGCTGAGGCGGGAGAATCCCTTGAACCCGGCAGATGGAGGTTGCAGTGAGCCAAGATCGCACCGCTGCACTCCAGCCTGGGCAACAGAGAGAGATTCTGCCAAAAAAAAAAAAAAAAAGGCACCAAAGTCCTTGGCCCATCTGGAAGGATTGGCTAAATAAAGTGCAGTCTGGAGATGGCATATTATGCAGCTGAACCAGCTTCAGCGGGAGTGGAAAGCTGGGCACAAGTGAAGGACCTAAGGGATTAGGATATTCGAAAGATGATCTCTGTGTAAGTTGGGCTTTTTGTTTTTTTCCATTTTGCTTTTAGACACAGGGTCTCGCTCTGTCACCGAGGCTAACGTGCAGTGGCACAATCACCACTCACTGCAGACTTGACCTCCAGGGCTTAAGCAATCCTCCTGCCTCAGCCTTCCAAGTACCTAGGACTACAGGCACATGCCACCACACCCAGCTAATACTTAATTTAATTTTCTTTTTGTTTTTTGAGATGGGGTCTCGCTCTGTCATCCAGGCTGGAGTGCAGTGGTGCAATCTCAGCTCACTGCAAGCTCCACCCCCCAGGTTCAAGGGATTCTCCTGCCTCAGCCTCCTTAGTAGCTGGGACTACAGGCACACGCCACCACACCCAGCTAATTTTGTGTACTTTTAATAGAGATGGGGTTTCACCACATTGGCCAGGATGGTCTCGATCTCCTGACCTCGTGATCTGCCCACCTCAGCCTCCCAAAATGCTGGGATTACAGGCGTGAGCCACCACGCCTGGCCTTGCTTGCTATGTTGCCCAGGTTGGAATACAGTGGCACAAACTCGCCTCACGGCAACCTCCATCTCCTGGGCTCAAGCCATCATCCCGCCTCAGCCTCCAGAGTAGCTGGGACTACAGGCACGCGCCACCACGCCCAGCTGAGTTTTGTATTTTTTGTAGGGAAGGGATTTTCCTGTGTTGGCCAGGCTCATCTCAAACTCAAGCTCAAGTGATCTGCCCGCCTCAGCCTCCCAAAGTGCTGCGATTACAGCACAAGCCACCCTGCCCGGCCTAATATTTCAATTTTTTTGTAGTGATTGGGTCTTCCTATTTTGCCCAGGCTGGTCTTGAACTCCTGGCCTCAAGCAACCCTCCCTCCTCAGCCTCCTAAAGTGCGGGGGTTACAGGTGTGAGCCACTGTGGCTACGTATTTTGAAATCCCCAAGAATTATGGCAAGTGTAGCATTAAACATGGTAGGAACCACTGACAGACATCTTCAAGGAGGTATAGGTGTTGGTAGATAATTGTAATCCAGAAGGCAGAGTGGAATGTATCTGAAGAAATAGCTGCTGTTTAGTAAGGAGAGGGGAGAAAAGTTTAGGGAAGGTGAAATGTCAAGAAGATGTTGTCCCTCTTTGTCCCAGCTCCGTGCCATGAAGGCTGCCGGGATCCACGTTGCCTGGGACAGTTGAAGGGTAGACAGTGCTCTAGGAAGGAGGGCTCTGGTTTCCATTAGATGTAGAGGATGGAAGGTGTTGGTTGGAAAGTTAAGGATATAGGGGATTTTTATTCCGGCTGAGCCTACACTCCAAAGGGCACAGAGGAGGCTGGGCTCGGTGGCTCACGCCTGTAATCCCAGCACTTTGGGAGGCCGAGGTGGGCAGATCACTTGAGGTCAGGAGTTCAAGACCAGCCTGGCCAACACGGTGAAACTCCATTTCTATTAAAAATACAAAAATTAGCCAGGCGTGGTGGCAGGCACCTGTAATCCCAGCTACTCAGGAGGCTGAGGCAGGAGATTCGCTTGAACCCGGGAGGCAGAGGTTGGAGTGAGCCTGGATTACACTACTGCACTGCAGCCTGGGAGACAGAGTGAGACTCTGTATCAAAACAAAAACAAACAAGGCCAGGTGTGATGGCTCAGGCCCATAATCCCAGTAGTTTGGGAGGCCTAGGTGAGTGGATCACCTGAGGCCAGGCGTTCCAGACCAGCATGGCCAACATGGGGAAACGCTGTCTCTACTAAAAAGGCAAAAATCAGCTGGGTGTGGTGGCGCATGCCTCTAATACCAGCTACTTAGGAGGCTGAAGCAGGAGAATCCTTTGAACCCGGGAGGCAGAGGTTGCAGTGAGCTGAGATCGTGCCACTGTACTCCAACCTGAGCAACAGAGCAAGACTCTGTCTCAAAAAAAAAAAAAAAAAAAAAAACAGGCCCGGGCGCGGTGGCTCAAGCCTGTAATCCCAGCACTTTGGGAGGCCGAGACGGGCGGATCACGAGGTCAGGAGATCGAGACCATCCTCCTAACACGGTGAAACCCCGTCTCTACTAAAAAATACAAAAAACTAGCCGGATGAGGTAGCAGGCGCCTGTAGTCCCAGCTACTCAGGAGGCTGAGCCAGGAGAATGGCCTAAACCCGGGAGGCGGAGCTTCCAGTGAGCTGAGATCCGGCCACTGCACTCCAGCCTGGGTGACAGAGCGAGACTCCGTCTCACAAAAAAAAAAAAAAAAAAAGCGAAAGACAAAACACAACCAAAAAAACAACAGCAACACATTCTCTGACAGTGCTGGAAGCTGAATTCTAAAACTGAGAGTACACAGGGCTGGGTCCTCCGAAGGCCCTGCGGGAGAGCACCTGCTCCTCGTTCCTGTCCTGGTTTCAGGGGGTTGCCTCCTTCATGCCATTCTCCCTGTGTGTGTCTGCGTCTCCTTTCCTCTTCTCATCAGGCCCCACCCTAATCCAGCATGAATTACTGGAGTTAATATTTAACTTGAGAGAGGGGGAAGCCATTGTAAAAACCCGATTTCCAAATATGTTCCCATGGGCAGGTCCTGGGAGTCACCACTGGAACCTATCTTTTTGGAGGACATAATTCAACCCTCAACAGATGCCAGCTTATTCAAAATCAGATCCCTGGCCCCCTCCCTGGGTCTAATGAATTGCAACCTCCAGGGCTGGGACTGGAATTTCCAAGCTTCCTGTTGTCATAGAGACCAGTCTGGAGAGGGGTAGCACCATCTGGAAGGGACTCGGAGCCACTCGGGGCACCAGCACTGTGTCTGGGCCTGGACATGAGCCCTCCACAGTTTTCCTGCAGTGACCCCACAGCTCAGTCAGGGCTTGGCTTAGCTTCCTGTCCCGAGGGCAGCCTTGTTGTCACTTTACCAAATTTTGAGTGTGCCATCCCATTATTTAAATGCCCTCGCAGAGCAGATGAATTTTATTTATTTATTTACTTGCTTATTTTGAGACAGGGTCTTGCTCTGTCACCCAGGCTGGAGTGCAGTGGCGTGATTACAGCTCACTAAAGCCTCAAAGCCTCAACCTCCTGGGCTCAGACATCCTCCCAGCCTCTGAGTAGCTGGTGCATACCACCATGCCCACCAAATGTTTTTTTTTTTTTTTTTGCGAGACAGGGTCTCACTTTGTCACCCAGGCTGGAGTGCAGTGGCGCGATCTTGGCTCACTGCAGCCTCGACCTCCCAGGTTCAAGAGATCCCCCCACCTCAGCCTCCTGAGTAGTTGGGACTACAGGCACATGCCACCACGTCTGGCTAATTTTTGTATTTTTAGTAGAGATGGGGTTTTGCCATGTTGCTCAGGCTGGTCTCAAACTTCTGAGCTCAAGTGATTCACCCGCCTCCGCCTCCCAAAGTGCTAGGATTATAGGCATGAGCCACTGCACCCAGTCCAAAAAAAATTTTTTTTTCTTAGAGACAGGATCTTGCTTTTTTGCCCAGGCTGGTCTGAAACTCCTGGGCTCAAGAGATCCCCCTGCCTAGGCCTCTCAAATCTCTGGGATTATAGGCGTGAGCCACCACGCCCAGACAAGCAGAAGAATTTTAAATTAAGTGATAGGTGAGGCGGGTGGCTCACGCCTGTAATCCCAGCACTTTGGAAGGCTGAGGTGGGTGGATCACTTGAGGTCAGGAGTTGTACACCAGCCTGGCCAACATGGTGAAACCCCATCTCCACTAAAAATACAAAAATTAGCCAAGCATGGTGGCGTGCGTGCACCTGTAATACCAGCTACTCAGGAGGTGGAGGCAGGAGAATCACTTGAAACAGGGAGGCAGAGGTTGCAGTGAATTGAGATCGCGCCACTGCACTCAGGCCTGGGGTACAAAGCAAGACCCTGTCTCAAAGAAAACTCGGCAGGCTGAGGCAAGAGAATTGCTTGAACCCAAGAGGCGGATGTTACAGTGAACTCAGATCGTGCCACCACACTCCAGCCTGGGCAACAGAGCGAGACTCCGTCTCAAAAAAAGAAAAAAAAAAAAGTGAATGTCCCCGGTACAGTGTACTTTCAAAATGGTTCCTGTCTGTGAACTTATGCAAATCAAACTTCTATTAATGAAGACTGAAATGAAAATGAAGAGCAGCTTTTTTCTTTCCACTTTTATAAGTCAAGATCATTTCCCTTCACAAAGGGAGCAAAAAGAAAGGGTGATGACATGTCAGCCCTGGACTCCCACTTCCCCACATGAGGCCGGCTTCTGGCCCCGCGATGGTTTTTGGACCATGAAGAGAAGGCCTCTTGGCCCTGAGGGTCAAACTGACCAGTCAGCAGAGCCATCTGTAAGAGGATGCCCCAGAGGATGCCTTCACCTCCAAATACTCCTTCACTTTCTTCAAGTCGAAGATTTTTCCATGAAAGCCTGTTTGGAAAAAAAAAAAAGTATTCTTTCTTTTTTTGAGACACAGTCTCACTCTGTCACCCAGGCTGGAGTGCAGCAGCGCAATCTCGGCTCGCTGCAGCCTCCATCTCTCAGGTTCAAGTGATTCTCATGCCTCAGCCCCCCAAGTAGCTGGGACTACAAGCTCAAGCTACCACGCTGGGCTAATTTGTGTGTGTGTGTGTGTTTTTTTTTTTTTTGAGACGGAGTCTCTCGCTCTGTTGCCTAGGCTGGAGTGCAGTGGCGCGATCTCTGCTCACTGCAAGCTCCGCCTCCCGGGTTCATACCCTTCTCCTGTCTCAGCCTCCCAAGTAGCTGGGACTACAGATGCATGCCACCACGCCCGGCTAAATTTTTTTGTATTTTTAGTAGAGACGGGGTTTCACTGTGTTAGCCAGGATGGTCTTGATCTCCTGACCTCATGATCCTCCCACCTCAGCCTCCCAAAGTGCTGGCATTAAAGGCGTGAGCCACCGCACCTGGCTAATTTGTGCATTTTTAATAGAGACGGGGTTTCACCATGTTGCCCAAGCTGGTTTTGAACTCCTGGCCTCAAACGATTCACCCTCCTCAGCCTCCCAAAGTGCTGGAATTACAGGTGTGAGCTACTGTGCCAGGCCTAAAAAAAAAAGTGTTCTTCCCCATCTACAAAGGAGAGTCTGGCTGGGTGCAGTGGCTCATGCCTGTAATCCCAGCACTTTGGGAGGCTGAGGGGGGCGGATCACCTGACGTCAGGAGTTCGAGACCAGTCTTGCCAACATGGTGAAACCCTATCTCTACTAAAAATACAAAAATTAGATAGATGTGATGGCGTGTGTCTGTAATCCCAGCTCCGCGAGCAGCTGAGGCAGGAGAATGGCTTGAACCCGGGAGGCGGAGGTTGCAGTGAGCAAAGATTGCACCACTGCACTGCAGAATGGGCGACAGGATAAGACTTCGTCTCAAAACAATAAATAAATAGGCTGGGCGCAGTGGCTCACACCTGTAATCCCAGCACTTTGGGGGGGCTAAGGCAGGTGGATCACCTGAGGTCAGGTGTTCGAGACCAGCCTAACCAACATAGAGAAACCCCGTCTCTACTAAAATTACAAAATTAGCCTGGCATGGTGACACATGCCTGTAATCCCAGCTACTTGAGAGGCTGAAGCAGAAGAATTGCTTGAAACCGGGAGGTGGAGGTTGCGGTGAGCCGAGATTGAGCCATTGCACTCCAGCCTGGGTAACGGAGTGAGACTCCGTCTCAAAAATAAATGAATAAATAAGTACATAAATATAAAAAGGAGAATTCTCAAAAAATCTTCAAAGAGGCATGGATGAAAAAATAATTGTTGGTGTCTGTGCAGCCCTGGGCAGGGGAAGACATCCTGCTTCTAGAAGGCTGCTGCCGGTTGTCTAGACCAGAGTTGTCAACCTCAGCACTCCTGACATTTGAGTCCGGACCATTCTTCGCGGTAGGGGCTGACTGTGCACTATAGGATGCTTAGCGGCCTCCTTGGCCTCTACCTACTAAATGTCAGCAGCAACCCTTACTTTTTTTTTTTTTTTTTTTTTTTTTTTTTGTAGAGACGGGGTCTTGCTATGTTGCCCAAGCTAGTCCACCTCCCAATATTGACAACCAAAAACGTCCCCAGACCTGAAGTTCCCCTGGAGGCACAACTGCTCCTGGTTGAGAGTTACTGGTCTAGAATGAAACCTGCTTAGTGGTCACACACTCTAGTTTGTTCCAGTTCTCTGCTCAATCAGCAGTTTCCTCATTGCAGGGTGGTTTCCAGAGCAGACATGCCCAGCCGAGCAAAGGCGATTCATGACATCCATGATATTCAGATTTCATAGACCTTCTTTCTGCCCCTCCCCCAAGCACTGCCCCAACCACACAGTATTCTTTTTTTCTTTTTAATTTTTCTTTGGATTAAATAGAGGTGGGGTCTCACTATGTTGCCCAGGCTGGTCTGGAACCCCTAGGCTCAAGCAATCCTCCCACCTTGGCCTCCCAAAGTGCTGGTATTATGGGCCTGAGCTACTGTGCCCACCCGATACACACTATGCTTTTTCTTTCTTTTCTTTCTTTTTTGAGACAGCGTCTTGCTCTGTCACCCATGCTGGAGTGCAGTGACAAGATATTGGCTCACTGTAACCTCTGTCTCCGGGGTTCAAGTGATTCTCTGGTCTCAGCCTTCTGAGTAGCTGGGATTACAGGCACGTACCACCATGCCCAGCTAAGTTTTGTACTTTTAGTAGAGACAGGGTTTCACCATGTTGGCCAGGCTAGTCTCGAACTCCTGACCTCAGGTGATCCGCCCGCCTTGGCCTCCCAGTGCTGGGAATACAGGTGTGAGCCACCACGCCCGGCCTACACACTATTCTTGAAATGCAAACAGGTCTCCACCATTGGTATAATACAACCCTCTCCCTCAAACCCCTATTCCAGAAACATTTTTGTTTAATCCCAATTGCTGTCTTAAAGAATCAGTAATGGCCAGCTGCAGTGGCTCACGCCTGTAATCCCAGCACTTTGGGAGGCCCAGGCAGGCAGATCCCCTGAGGTCAAGAGTTCGAGACTAGCCTGGCCAACGTGGTGAAACCCAGGCTCTAGTAAAAATACAAAAATCAGCCGGGCATGGTTGTGCATGCCTGTAGTCCCCGCTACTTGGTAGGCTGAGACATGAGAATCGCTTGAACCCAGGAGGTAGAGGTTGCAGTGAGGTGAGATGGTGCTACTTCACTCCAGTCTGGACGACGGAGCAAGACTCTGTCTTTAAATCAATAAATAAAAGTGGGCCGGGCGCAGTGGGTCACACCTGTAATCCCAGCACTTTGGGAGGCCGAGGCAGGCGGATCACCTGAAGTCTCGAGTTCAAGACCAGTCTGGCCAACATGATGAAATCCCGTGTCTATCAAAAATACAAAAATTAGCCAGGCGTGGCGGCGGGCGCCTGTAATCCCAGCTACTCTGGAGGCTGAGACACGAGAATCTCTTGAACCTCGGAGACAACAGTGCAAGACTCTGTCTCAAAAAAAAAAAAAAAAGTGATAATTCAGCAGCATTTAGTGCATTCACAATGTTGCACAACCACCACCGCTATCTAGTTCCAAGAGATCTTCATCACCCCAAAAGGAAACCTCGTATCTATTAGACAGTTACTCCCCATTTCCCCTTCCCCTGGGCCCTAGTAACCACCAGTCCACTTTCTGTCTCTGTGGGTTTTCCTATTCTGAACTTTGCACACACATGGAATCATGCAAAGGTTGCCTTTCGTGTCTGCCTTTTTGTTTAGTGGAATGTTTACGGCTCATCCCTGTTGCAGCCTGCATCTGTGCTCACTTCTTTCTAAGGCTGAGTAATATTCCTTATACGGATCAACCACATTCTATTTACCCATTCGTCCGCTGATAGACATTTGGGCCGTTTCCACCTTTTGGCTGTGGTGAATCACGCTGCCATGAGCGTGTGTGTACAGGTATCTGTTTGAGTCCCTGTTTTCTACTATTTGGTATATGTCTAGGTGTGGAATTGTTAGGTCATATGGTAAGTCTGTTTAACTTTTTGAGGAACCACTAAATCGGTATTTTCTTCTTTCTTTTTTCTTTACTCTGAGGTCTACTGGTTTCATTTATTTATTTGTAATCTTTAGGTTCAGGGGTACATGTGCAGGTTTGTTATAGAATTAAATTGTGGTCAGGTGCGGTGGCTCATGCCTGTAATCCCAGCACTTTGGGAGGCCGAGGCAGGTGGATCACGAGGTCAGGAGTTTGAGACCAGTCTGACCAACATGGTGAAACCTTGTCTCTACTAAAAATACAAAAATTAGCCAGGCATGGTGGCGTGCGCCTGCAGTCCCAGCTACTTGGGAGGCTGAGGCGGAGAATCGCTTGAACTCAAGAGGCAGAGGTTGTGGTGAGCAGAGATCGCGCCACTGCACTCCAGCCTGGGTGACAGGGCAAGACTCCATCAAAAAAAAAAAGTGAGAACATGTTAAACCCAGCATCCTTTTTCCTTTTTCTGAGTCTCTCTCACCACCATGCCCGGCTAATTTTTGTATTTTTAGTAGAGCCAGACTTTCACCATGTTGGTTACACTGGTTTTGAACTCCTGACCTCAAGTGATCCGTCTGCCTGGACCTCCCAAACGCTGGGATTACAGGTGTGTGCCACCGAGCCTGGCCAAACCAGTACCTTCTTAAGGTGCTCGATTAATGTCGGTTTCTTTCTTCCTCCTTGGACCTTTTCATCTCCCAGAAATCACCCCTGTGGTCTCCATTGCCTACAAAGTCCTGGAAGTTTTCCCCAAAGGCCGCTGGGTGCTCATAACCTGCCATGCACCCCAGGCACCACCGCCCATCACCTATTCCCTCTGTGGAACCAAGAACATCAAGGTGGCCAAGAAGATGGTGAAGACCCACGAGCCGGCCTCTTTCAACCTCAACATCACACTCAAGTCCAGTCCAGACCTGCTCACCTACTTCTGCCGGGCGGCCACCACCTCAGGTGCCCATGTGGACAGTGCCAGGCTGCAGATGTACTGGGAGCTGTGGTCCAGTGAGTGCGGTGGGGGACACAGGGCTGAGGAGGCAGGTGGGGTGCAGATCAGTGGGGAGCTCTGGGAGTGGGAATTGTGAACCTTGCTGGGGTAAGAGAGAGCCAGGGCGTGAGGGTGCGGACAAAGACAGGATGCCGCCTCCAAGGCCACTCTCAGTCCCCTGGGGCCTCTTCTCAGGACTTGCTGTCCCTGGCTGGGGCCCTGAGGGCACAGTCTCCTGGCAGGGGCCTGAGGGCACAGAAAGAAAGAGCCCGATGGATGGCAGAAATGACTGGGCCCCAGTTGTCATCTCGGACCTCAAGGTGATAAACTAGGCACGTTTGGCTGGGTGCAAATCCCAGCACTGTGGGAGGCCAAGACAGGCGGATAGCTTGAGCCCAGGAGTTCGAGACCAGCCTGGGCAACATGGCGAAACCCCGTTTCTACTAAAAATACAAAGATTAGCTGGGCGTGGTGGGGTGCACCTGTAATTCCATCTACTCAGGAGACTGAGGCAGGAGAATTGCTTGAACCCAGGAGGCGGAGGCTGTGGTGAGACAAGATTGTGCCACTGTACTCCAGCCTGGGTAACAGAGCGAGACTCTGTCTCCAAAAAAAAAAAAGAAAAGAAAAGAAAAGAAAGTTAGGCATGGTTTGTGCATTACTTCACTTGATCTTCACAGCAGTGTCAGGGGTGGGGTCTGAGCCTCTGGGTCTGTAGCTATGGAAGCTAAAGCTCTGGGGAGTTAAGAAAGTTGCCCCAGGGGCTGGGTGTGGTGGCTCACACCTGTAATCCCAGCACTTTGGGAGGCCTATGCAGGGTGGATCACTTGAGGTCAGGAGTTCGAGACCAGTCTGGCCAACATAGTGAAACCGCATCTCTACTAAAAATACAAAAATTAGCTGGGTGTGGTGGCGGGCACCTGTAATCCCAGCTACTCGGGAGGCTGAGGCAAGAGAGTCACTTGAACCCGGGAGATGATGGTTGCAGTGAGCCGAGGTCGTGCCACTGCACACCCGCCTGGGCAACAGAGTAAGACTCCATCTCAACAAAAAAAAAAAAAAAAAGAAAGTCGCCCCAGGCCACATGGCTGGCAAGTGGCCAAGGCTGCTTTCAAACCCCACTCCGTCCAGCTCCAAAGCCTGACTTCTTCCTGTTTCCATCCGATAGTAACTCAGGTAACCTTCTTGGTGGGAGCTATGGGGTATGGGAACCAGGAAGTGTTGCCCGACTTAGGGTTGGACAAGGAACCTCCCCGTTCATCCTTTGCCCCACACCCTAAGAACACCAGGAAAAGACAGCCTAGGGGAGATGAACCCAGGGTCTGCAGCCCAACAGGTTCAGGGTTCAAATCCCTATACTTACTGGCTGGGGCCTTGAACAAATCATGGGACTGCTGAGCTTCAACTGCTTTAGCTGCAAAAGGAAAATAGTAAGAGGCCAGTGAGGTGACGCATGCCTGTATTCCCAGCATTTTGGGAGGCCAAGGTGGGAGAATCCTTTGAGGCCAAGAGTTTGAGACCAGCCTGGACCACAGAGTGAGACTCCATGTCTACAAAAAAATTAGTTTGCCGGGCACGGTGGCTCAAGCCTGTAATCCCAGCACTTTGGGAGGCTGAGACGGGCGGATCACGAGGTCAGGAGATCGAGACCATCCTGGCTAATACGGTGAAACCCTGTCTCTACTAAAAAAATACAAAAAAAAAAAAAAAAAAACTAGCCGGGCGAGGTGGTGGGTGCCTGTAGTCCCAGCTACTTGGGAGGCTGAGGCAGGAGAATGGCGTAAACCCGGGAGGCAGAGCTTGCAGTGAGTTGAGATCCGGCCACTGCACTCCAGCCTGGGCGACAGAGCGAGACTCTGTCTCAAAAAAAAAAAAAAAAAATTAGTTTCTTTTTTTGAGACAGAGTCTCGCTCTGTCTCCCAGGCTGTACTGCAGTGGCGCGATCTTGGCTCACTGCAACCTCCACCTCCCAGGTTCAAGCAATTCTCCTGCCTCAGCCTCCCAGGTAGCTGGGACTACAGGCCCTTGCCCCAACGCCCGACTAATTTTTATATTTTTAGTAGACATGGGGTTTCACCACGTTGGCCAGGCTGGTCTCAAACTCCTGACCTCAGGTGATCCACCCACCTAGGCCTCCTAAAACGCTGGGATTATAGGCATGAGCCACTGCACCCAGCCAACGGCAATTTTTAAAAAAATTAAGCAGGTGTGGTGGTGCATACCTGTGGTCCCAGCTACTTGGGAGGCTGAGGTGGGAGGATCATTTGAGCCCAGGAGTTGGAGCCTGCAGTGAGCTGTGATCACACCATTGCACTCTAGCTTGAGCAACAGAGACCCTGTCTCTAAAATAATAATGGGTCTTATTCCAGGGGACCTATGAAATGAAAGCCTTTTAGTAGGTGGCAAGGGTGGTGGTTATTACTAATCAGTAAGAATGACTAGAGTATTAGGCTCAAGGCCTGGGGGATTCTAGAATCTTCTGCATGACAGTTCTTGTCCTGAAGTAACTTGCCTTTCAATAAAAAAGATGAGACTGAATGATAGAGTTGCCAGGTAAATTTTACACAGGACATACGTATAGTGAAAAATTATTCATTGTTTATCTGAAATTAAAATTTAATTGTATTTTTATTTGCTAAGTCTGGCAATCTGAAATATACTGCATAAGAATAAAACCAGGCCGGGCATGGTGGCTCATGCCTATAATCCCAGCACTTTGGGAGGCTAGGGCAGAAGATCGCTTGAGCCCAGGAGTTTGAGACCAGCCTGGCCAACATAGAGAAACCCAATCTCTACAAAAAATGCGAAAGTTAGCTGGATGTGGTGGTGCACACCTGTAGTCCTAGCTACTCAGGAGGCTGAGATGGGAGAACTGCTTGAGCCAGGGAGGCAGAGGTTGCAGTGAGCCTAGATCACATCATTGCACTCCAGCCTGGGCGACAGAGCAAGACCCTGCCTCAAAATAAAGTTAAAATAAGATAAAAACCAAATGTGAAATTGTGTGGTGCACATGGCAGGTAGGGTAGCAGCTCAGACACAAGATGGAGGGCAAACTCCAGAAGGCGGCCTGGAGGAGGCGGCAGCCACGGGTAAGCTCATTAGGCATTTTGTAATGAGGAGAACTTACTGAGGAGGAAGAGTTTAAGACGGCTCAGCCATGGCTGTGCTACCTTCTCCCACCCTGCCAGAGCCAGTGTCAGAGCTGCGGGCCAACTTCACTCTGCGGGACAGAGGGTCAGGCCCCAGGGTGGAGATTTCCTGCCAGGCGTCCTCGGGCAGCCCACCCATCACCTATAGCCTGGTCGGGAAGGACGGGCAGGTCCACCTGCAGCAGCGACCACGCCACGGGCAGCCTGCCAACTTCTCCTTCCTGCCGAGCCAGACATCAGACTGGTTCCAGTGCCAGGCTGCAAACAGCGTCAATGTCCAGCACAGCGCCCTCACACTGGTGCCCCCAGGTGAGAGGGCCCTTGGATTTCCAGAGGGGCAGCTGGTGCTTCTGTGCTGGGAGGGTGCTAGTGTCCAAGACACAGGTCGGTGGGAAGTGGGACAGCTCTACCCGGCCACTGCCGAGAGCAGAGAGGGCACAGGAGGCAACCATGCCCACCCTGGCCCCTGCCTAAAGGAAGCCCAACCCAGCTGCCTCCACCCCGCTCCCAGGAGAGTTGCCCAAGGCACCCACCATCGTGCTGGCTGGCAGCCTTGCCTCCATTGCGGCCGTCACCTCCGGGATGTTGGGCTGGACCACGTGGGCCAGGTAGGAAATGGGTGCTGGATGCAGGGAGGAGGGAGAGCTGCTGATGGCCTGAGAGCCGGGCTCTGGGTGGGGAGCTCAGGTGGTGGGGCTTGCAGGGCAGGGCTCTGGGTGGGGAGCTCAGGTGGTGGGGCTTGCAGGGCAGGGCTCTGGGTGGGGAGCTCAGGTGGTGGGGCTTGCAGGGCAGGGCTCTGGGTGGGGAGCTCAGGTGGTGGGGCTTGCAGGGCAGGGCTCTGGGTGGGGAGCTCAGGTGGTGGGGCTTGCAGGGCAGGGCTCTGGGTGGGGAGCTCAGGTGGTGGGGCTTGCAGGGCAGGGCTCTGGGTGGGGAGCTCAGGTGGTGGGGCTTGCAGGGCAGGGCTCTGAAGAAGGGTCATCACCGCTTACGTGCGACTCAAAGGTGTTTGTGAGGACCTACTGTGTGTCACATGCCTACTGAGGCTTACACGTTCAAGGCGTTATCGAACCCTGGCCGATGCTCCCAGTTGCCCTGTAAAGGAGTCTGCTGGCCTCTGGGAGGGCACTCTCTAAGTTCTTTATGGAGTCTGAGCAGGGATGCAGGGATGCTGATGCCAGGAGACCAAGGTGGACCAGGAGCTCCTGCCTTCTGTAAGAACCACATTGGGCAATCTTTCCCAGGTGGTGGCAAGAGCCCGGGGCCCAGCCTCCCAGGGTCCCCTCTCCAAAGCCATGGCTTTACTGACATGTAAGGTGACCAGGGCCTTTGTAGTGTCTGAGCGCAGGCACCACAGGCCTGTGTGCTCTGCCTGTCTGGCCTTGGTGGTGGTCAGCCCCGCCTCTGTGAACTCACCTCTCTTTGGGAGACACTGCTGTGTCCTGGTTCTCATCCTCTGCTGTGGCCCAGGCACTTACGTGGCTCTGCCAGGAGTCTGTCCTTGGCACTCTCCCATCTCACTTCTGCCAAGTCTGTTCTTTCCAGAGGCCAGACTCGTGGGTGAGCCATGTCACTTTGCTGAGCCTCAGTTTTGCCTTCTGTAAAATGGGGTACAGCCTTCATTTAGTGGGGTGAGTAAGCCTCATGTCTCTTCTGCTGGGACATTGATGTGCTTGGCACCATAAAACTCCCAGAGGCAGGCCCGACACTGTGGCTCACGCCTGTAATCCCAGCATTTTGGGAGGCTGAGGCGGGTGGGTCACCTGAGGTCAGGAGTTGGAGACCAGCCTGGCCAACATGGAGAAACCCCGTCTCTACTAAAAATACAAAATTAGCCAGGCGTGGTGGTGTACGCCTGTAATCCCAGCTACTCGGGAGGCTGAGGCAGGTGAATCACTTGAACCCGGGAGGTGGAGGTTGCAGCGAGCCGAGATTGCGCCCTTGCACTCCAGCCTGGGCAAAAAGAGCGAAACTCTGTCTCAAAACAAACAAACAAACACTCCCAGACGCCTAGGGAGGGGATGGCTGGGAGATGAGCCTGCCTGACTTGAGTCTCCACTGCTTTGTCATCAAGGTCATGACCAGAAGATGGAGGACTGGCAGGGTCCCCTGGAGAGCCCCATCCTTGCCTTGCTGGCCTATAGGAGCACCCACCGTCTGAGTGAAGAGGAGCTTGGGGTGTTCAGGATAGGGAATGGGGAGGTCAGAAGATGCAAAGCAGCAGCCATGTAGAATGAACCGTCCAGAGAGCCAAGCACGACAGAGGGTTGCAGACCATTGGCGTGCACTGTTCGTATTTGGAGTTCATGCAAAATGAGTGTGTTTTAGCTACTCTTGTCACAAAAACAAAACAAAACAAAAAAAATGGGTAACTATGAGAGATAGTGGATATGTTAACTTGCTTCACTATAGGAACCTTTGTGCTATCTGTATGAATCCCATAATAGCAGGCTGTCTACCTTAAATATACACAAAAACATTTATTTAAAAAAAGAGAAAAAAGCGCCGGGCGCGGTGGCTCAAGCCTGTAATCCCAGCACTTTGGGAGGCCAAGACGGGCGGATCACGAGGTCAGGAGATCGAGACCATCCTGGCTAACACGGTGAAACCCCATCTCTACTAAAAACTACAAAAAACTAGCCGGGCGAGGTGGCGGTGCCTGTAGTCCCAGCTACCCGGGAGGCTGAGGCAGGAGAATGGCGTGAACCCGGGAGGCGGAGCTTGCAGTGAGCTGAGATCCTGCCACAGCACTCCAGCTTGGGTGACAGAGCGAGACTCCGTCTCAAAAAAAAAAAAAAAAAGAGAAAAAAGCCTGCCACCTGGGATTCTTGGAACCCTGGTGACCTTCAGCAAACACAGACAGTGTTGGTGTGAGGGCTTGAGGAGGGTCACAGAAAGGAGGGGGTCTGTGTGGCCTTGTCCTCACCTCTCAGGTGCTGTCACATCTCTCTGGGTGTGGGGAGAGGGAGGGGAGCACACTGGGAAAAGGCCCAGCCCCTCCCCCGCACCTTCTCCCCTCTTCCCTGGAGGGGCACCCCACCTCCTGGTGGCACAGTCCTCTTGTTCAACTCTCACGTGGACCAGCTCACCTGGGTGGACTCTGAGCCCCACCTGGCACACATGCTCTTGTTAATCTGCACCTGCAATTAGCAAAGGGGGGGTCTGGAATTCTTCCGGGCTCAGTCAGCCTGTGACCCCACACCTCTGTGTACAACCTCCGCTCCCCCCTCCAACACACACAGAGCCTGCCTTCCCTGCACCGGACACTCTGTATCGGTTTTTCTTGGGATGCAGGTGAGAAGGGGCTGGAACTGGATTAAATTTTGCCCCCTGCCTGTCGCCCTGAAAACTTCGTTTCTGTTTGCATGTCTTTTTTTGTTTGTTTGTTTGTTTTTTGATATGGAGTCTTACATTGTCGCCCAGGCTGGGGTGCAGAGGCACGATCTTGGTTCACTGCAAACTCTTCCTCCTGGGCTCAGGAGATTCTCCCACCTCAGCCTCTGGAGTAGCTGGGATTACTAGTAGCTGCCACCACGCCTGGCTAACTTTTGTTTTTGGTTTTTTGGGTTTGTTGCTGCCCAGGCTGGAGTGTAGTGGCTTGGTCTCAGCTCACTGCCACCTCCACCTCCCAGTTTCAAAAACTTCTCCTGCCTCAGCCTCCCAAGTAGCTGGGATTACAGGCACTCACCACCACGCCCAGCTAATGTTTTGTTGTTGTATTTTTAGTAGAGAAGGGTTTCGCCATGTTGGCCAGGCTGGTCTCAAACTCCTGACCTCAGGTGATCCACCTGCCTCGGCCTCCCAAAGTGCTGGGATTACAGGCGTGAGCCACCGTGCCCGGTCTTGCACACCATCTTAAGTGTGAAGCCACACTGCCCTTCACAGCCTTGGGGCTCTGACCAGACCAGGAGGAATGGGGGTCTTTGACCCTACCCCAGGTTTAGTCCCAGAGAGGAGGAAAGAGTGGCAGGCCAGGCAGGGAGGCGGCTCCAGGGTGTGATCTGGGTTTTTCAGTGGGATCGGGGAGGGGGTGCTTATGAGCCTGGGTGGGTTCTTGGTAGGTGGTGGGCTTCCTAGAGGAGGCGGCGGGAGGGCAGGGGCAAAGAGGGTGAGTGGTCCTCCGTTCGTCCGTTTTCCTGGGGGACTCTCTTACCCTTTCTGGTCCGTGCTGCGGCCGGCGTGGCCGGGGAACTAGCCCCTCGACCCCGAGGTAGGGTGGACACCGGTGCTCCGCGGCCAGAGCCCCTCCCAGCCGCTAGAAGCGCAGTCCCGCGGCCCGCCGCTGCTCGCGAGGGCCGCACTTTGCCCTCGGTCCCTAGCGGTGCCTGGCCACGCCCCCGGCGGGTGGAGAGGGGCGGGGCGCCGGGCAGGTTCCTCAGCGTTCCGCGGCGGCGGCGGCGGCGGCGGGGACGGCGACGGCGATATGGAGAGCGGGGCCTACGGCGCGGCCAAGGCGGGCGGCTCCTTCGACCTGCGGCGCTTCCTGACGCAGCCGCAGGTGGTGGCGCGCGCCGTGTGCTTGGTGAGCCCGGGGAGGGCGGGCCGGGACACCCCGGGGAACTCCCCCTGCCTCCAGGCCCGGCGGGACCCTGGCCCACGAGCGCGACAGGTGGCGGCGGCGGCGGCGTCCGGGGCCTGGCGGCGAGCGGGGCCGGCCTCCAGCGTCCCGGGCCCCGCCTTCCCGCCCTCTACAGTCTGTCCCACTGTCCCCTCCCAGTCCCGGGTCCCGACACCCACCCCACCCCACCCCCAGCCCCGCGCCCCGACGTGGGGTGTCCCGAGGCTCCGCAGGGAGCGGGCCCCTGCCTCGCTGGCAGTGGGAGGAGTTTGGGGGCAGCTCCCGGACAGGTGGCCCGCACGCCGCGACTCCCAACTTGTGGAGTTCACCGGGACTGGGCTTTCTGAAGCCACGTGGGATAAGGGAGGGGGCGGGGGGAAACCCAACGCCATGAAACAGGGTCTGTTTCCCACTCGGGGCAGGCCACGGGTCCGCCTTCCCATCCGAAGTTGAGGGACCCTAAGATGTACCCCCTCTCAGTAAGCTGGGCAATACCTCCAAAACCAGGTTTTATGTGTTGGGGGGCCTGTTCTTGGACAGCCAGCCCTGAAAGCTGGAGAGGGTGTCATGAGGGGGCAGGCAGAGGTGGACCTGCTGTGCCCAGACCATGCCTTCTGAGGTCCCCCAGGGCGCCTACACCCGCTCCCAGCCAGGCTGTGGGGTCTGACCACCTCTGTCCTGGGCTGTGTCCAAGAATCAGGTGCCCAGTGGGTCGGGATGGCAGTGCCAGGAGTCCTGGATGGGCACCCTGCTCCCATCATCCCGGAGGTCCGGCTTCATTTCTAGCTGGGGGCGGGGCCTGTGACTGCCAGCTCCAGAGCCCTGTAGGGAGCTCCCTGGGAGGGCAGGGCAGGACTGGCAGGGGAGAGGCCTGGGACCATCCTAGAGGGAGCCTTATGCCCAGAGACCTGTCCCACATCTGCTGAGGTGGAGCAAGCATGGGTGGTGGCCTTGAAGTTTAGGGAGGTGGCATGGGGCTCTTCCCAAGGGGCTGGAGCCCCCCTACACCCACCCTGGGTCCTCCAGGGGTCTGAGTTCAAAGCTGTATCCACAGGCCTGAGTTAGGCCCCTGTGCATGCAGGGCCCTTTGCGGGTTGGGAGACAGACTGGGAGGGACCAGGATGCCACAAAGGCTAGAAGTCCTTGTGTGGAGAAAGCTGGCCAGGCTCAACCAGGGAGGGGTTAGAGGGGGTTCCAGGAGGTGAAGACACGGGGGTGCCGGAATGGCCTTCCCAAGAGGGCCTGTCCGCCTTCACCAAGGTGTTCAGGCAGAGGCTGGACGCTATAGAAGTGACTTGGGCTGAAGGTGACGGGGACTCTGTGACTTGGTGGCCTGTCTTGTTTAAACCTCTTTCAAGGTGAGGTTGGGCTGGGGGTGGAAGGACTGCCCTTCATCCATCAGGTACCTAAACAGAATGATTCCTGCAGGCAGGCAGCTGGGGCAGGAGCAGCCCCCACCTAGGAGGTCCCTGCCCATTCTCCACCCATCCCCAGTCCAGGATTCCCAGGGGCAGGCCCCCTGGTGCCTGCAGATTCTAATCCTGGGGTGCACCAGGAAGCACTTTGCTCATCAGCTCACCTCCACAAAGTTTGGAGGGGCTAACATGCCAGCCTCCAAAAGGGGACAACAGGCCAGGCGAGGTGGCTCATGCCTATAATCCCAGCCCTTTGGGAGGCCGAGGTGGGCTGATCACCTGAAGTCTGGAGTTCCAGACCAGCCTGGCCAATATGGTGAAACCCTATCTCTACTAAAAATACAAAAATTAGCAGGTGTGGTGGAGGGCACCTGTAATCCCAGCTACTAGGGCGGCTGAGGCAGAATTGCTTGAACGCAGGAGGCAGAAAATGCAGTGAGCCCAGATCGCACCATTGCACTCCAGGCTGGGCAACAAGAGCAAGACTCCATCTCAGAAAACAACAACAAAAACCCAAAAGGGGGCAGCAGTGGTGGGAGAGGCCTGTGTCTGTACACCCCATTGGGGTCCCCGCTGTGTGTGCCCCTCAGGCGGCCACCAGCCCTACCAGGTCCTCCCTCCCGGCAGGTCTTCGCCTTGATCGTGTTCTCCTGCATCTATGGCGAGGGCTACAGCAACACCCACAAGTCTAAGCAGATGTACTGCGTATTCAACCACAATGAGGATGCCTGCCGCTATGGCAGTGCCATCGGGGTGCTGGCCTTCCTGGCCTCGGCCTTCTTCTTGGTGATCGACGCATATTTCCCCCAGATCAGCAATGCCACTGACCGCAAGTACCTGGTCATTGGGGACCTGCTCTTCTCAGGTATCTGCCTGTGGCACCTCCATTTGATCTTGGGAGGTGACTAGGAAGGGGACGCATTAACTCTGGGGTTCCGCAGCTGGGGGGCCTCGGCCTCTCTGGGAGCGGCAGGGAGCAGCTCACTTCTCCAGGGCATTTTTAGGAAAGGGTTTTCAGCTAGTATTTCTCCTTGCTTGAATGGCCCCAGCCCTGCCTGGGGTAGCTAGAAGCTGAGTGGACCCCCAGCACACCCGAGCAGATGGGCTTTGCCTCTGCCCCTTTTGTCCCCTAGGCTGTCTGCTGGGACCCACCATGCCAAGGCCTGAGTGCGGGGAACTTTGGAGGTGGATCCCAGCCCGGCTTCCAAGTCCTCCCCTCCATATTGTGGAGGCTCCCGGAAGGTCCCTGCCTAGGCCCTGCCCTACCTGCCCTGTCCCCTCCCAGAGTCCTGGAAAGCCCCTCCCTTTCCATGGAACTGACACCCCACCCGTCCTCCCCCAGCTCTCTGGACTTTCCTGTGGTTTGTTGGTTTCTGCTTCCTCACCAACCAGTGGGCGGCCACCGACCCGAAGGATGTGCTGGTGGGGGCCGACTCTGCGAGGGCAGCCATCACCTTCAGCTTCTTTTCCATCTTCTCCTGGGTAGGACGGCCAGGGGCCGGTTCTTGGGGTCTTGGGTAAAGGGTGGTAGAAGGTGGGGTCCCGCACCACCTGTACCCCTCTGTGCTCTCCCTGCAGGGTGTGCTGGCCTCCCTGGCCTACCAGCGCTACAAGGCTGGCGTGGACGACTTCATCCAGAACTACGTCGACCCCACCCCGGACCCCAACACTGCCTATGCCTCCTACCCAGGTGCATCTGTGGACAACTACCAACAGCCTCCCTTCACCCAGAATGCGGAGACCACCGAGGGCTACCAGCCGCCCCCTGTGTACTGAGTAGCAGTTAGGGTGGGAAGGGGGACAGAGAGGGCCCTCCCCTCTGCCCTAGACTTTCCCATGAGCCTCCTGAAACTGCCAGCCCCCGTCTTTCGCCTGTTCTACCCCGTGCAGCTGACACCCAGCTGCAGAGCCTCCCAGCCTAGCGGGGGCTGGCAGAGCCACACAGTGCCTGTGCCCGGAGGGCTTCAGTCCGCCACTCACTCCTCCAGGGCACTTTTAGGAAAGGGTTTTTAGCTAGTGTTTTTCCTTGCTTTTAATGACTCCAGCCCCGCCTGGAGTGGCTAGAAGCCAGCAGGCACCCATGTGCTGCTGACAAGTGCCTCAGCTTCCCCTGGCCCGGGTCAGGCTATGGGAGCCGCTGTTATCAGCGTTCTCTGCCAAAGACTCATGGGGGCCATCACACCTGCCCTGTGCAGGGGAGCTGGACCAGGCTCTTGTGTCCTCACTCAGGTTTGCTTCCGCTGTGCCCACTGCTGTATGATCTGGGGGCCGCCACCCTGTGCCGGTGGCCTCTGGGCTGCCTCCCATGGCGTGAGGCGGGGCTGGTGCTCACGGCACTTCCTCCTTGCTCCCACCCCTGGCAGCAGGGAAGGGCTTTGCCTGACAACACCCAGCTTTATGTAAATATTCTGCAGTTGTTAACTTAGGTAGCATGGGGAGGGCAGGGGTGCTCCATGGTTCCCAGACTGTCTGTGCCGAATGTATTATAAAGCCTTGGGGGAGATGCCCGGCCCTGGGATGCTGTTTGGAGACAGAATAAATGTTTTCTCATTCAGTCTCCAGTCATTGGTTGAGCCACAGCCTAGGGGTTAGAGGAAGACTCCACTCTGGGTACACGCTTAGGGGCTGGCTTTATGGAACTTGTATTTGGAACAAGGCAGTGGCAGTCCGCCCCCTCCAGCCTGCCTCGCTGGCCCCCTTCCCTCTATCTGGGGTCGCATTCCGCACAAGCCTTTCATCATCTTAAAATAGTAACTGTGCTCAGCCTGTAAACAAGATTTTTCTGGCCTGCAGTGCCAGGGTCCTGCTGCTCCCTTCCTAGAGTTGGGGTGGGGGTACCTGGGAGTTGCCAGTGAACGCCCCTTCCCCGTAACCTTTCCCAGCACTGAATGAAGGGTGCCATGGGTAAGACCAGGTTTCTACCTTACTCCAGGTAAGGTTCCCAGACTGTCTGTGCCGAATGTATTATAAAGCCTTGGGGGAGATGCCCGGCCCTGGGATGCTGTTTGGAGACAGAATAAATGTTTTCTCAGCACCTCTGCAGCCTTCCTGGGACACAGCAGGGAGTGGTCTTGGCCATCCAGCCCGCCCCTCGGAGATTAGGCCCATCTCTGGAAGAGGTCAGGGCCCTGAAGCAACTCCTGGCTTCCTCTTTTGAGCAGTGACGGAGCTGTCATCGGCAAGTCCCGATTGTTTAAAACTCCCCAGTACAAACTAACAGGGTGCTGCTCCCAGCCTCACCCGATGGCTTTGGCTTGGGACATCACTAGCGAAGGGGAGAGGGAGGCTGGGGAGGCCCTGGGAGCGGTGACCCTGTCTGCGCAGGGCACACTCAGGCACAGCACCAAGTCCACACCATACCCCAGTGATGCTTGCCCCCAAGTGAGCTGCCAACAGCCCATCTCTGAGGCACAGCTGAGAGATGCCTTCTTGACTCCTGAATTACCAAACAAAACCTGACCTTGCAGGCCCAGCGGACAGGACAGTGCCTCATCCTCCCAACTGGGCCCGGGCTTCTCTGTACACCGTTTTTGTCCTGACTCTGGCGCAGACAGGAAGCAGATGATGTTCCTCTTAGGACACGCCCCATGACCATTTCTCAGTTAAAGGGTCGTGGTTAAGACATCAGTATTACTACAAAAAGATCTGGGGGCCAGGCGCATGGCTCACGCCTGTAATCCCAGCACTTTGGGAGGCCGAGGCAGGCGGATCACTTGAGGCTGGGAGTTCAAGACCAGCCTGGCCAACATGGTGAAACCTCATCTCTACTAAAAATACAAAAATTAGCCAGGTGTGGTGGTGCATGCCTGTAATACCGGCTACTTGGGAGGCTAATGGGGGAGAATCGCTTGAACTGGGGAAGCAGAGGCTGCAGTGAGCAGGGATTGCACCACTGTACTCCAGCCTGGGCAACAGAGTGAGACCCTGTCTCAAAAGAAAACAAAAAGATCTGGAAGAAAATCCCCACCCAAATCAAGCTGAAGCTGTCCATGAGACCCGGGGAAACCCAGGTTAAAGAGAAATGTGCATCCACCAATCAGTGAATTTTGAATTAGTTAATTTCATACACTACAGCAGAGGCATGGACCCTGCCCTGTCTCCCCACTTGAAGAGGTAAGCCCCTGGGATCCAAGTCCCAGCAAGGTTGGTGCCACCCATCTTGGTGAAAGATGCTGTTGTTCCCGTGGAAACCATCACCAGAGGCAGGAAGGGCTTTGAGCCCAAAAGGAAGCAAGAGGACGTGAGTCCGGGCCATCCTCAGGGGAGGGCGGGAGCCGGTCCCAGGAAGAAGGGCCTGAGCCTCAGTGTGGCCCAAGGCTCAAAGGTGCTGGTGCAGGCTTCCCAGGAAGAACAGAAACTCAGCAGTGAAAGCCACAGAGGGGAAGAAGCAGGCTTATGTCAACAGTGTGTGGCTCTGTCCCTCACCCAAAGGAGGGAGAGTGTGCCAGATCCCAGGCCACCAAGCGGCGCCAGCTCCAGCCTGGGTGATCGTCCCAGCAGTCAAGAGGGAAGCTTTAAGCAGGCCAGTGGGTAGGAGAGGAGGGAGTATGTGGCAGGTGGGGCAGCCATACAAAGACTTCCCAGAAGGCCAAGGTGTGGTCACCCTCCACGCCTCCCAACTTCCTCCTGGAGTGGTCAGGCAGCATGTGGGACAGTGTCCGCTAGGCAGCGGCAGCAGGAAAGCAGCGGGCAGCCCTCGCAGGCCTCTCAGTTGGTGGGGCTGCATTGTAGAATCTGCTGTGGGGCAAAGAGCTTCCTGGCAGCCACGGCCTCCCCTGGCTTTCCTGGCACTGGGCAGTTCTCTTTGTTGTCCGGCCCAGCAGGCTGGCCTAAGGCCTTCTTGAAGTAGCAGAGCCGACACACAGAGTGGTACTTGTCTGCTCCCCCAATCACCTCGACCTGGCAGGGACAGAGGACAGGTGAAGGACCAGGACAGGAAGGAGGCACAGCCACACCCCCACCCCGCCGGCCTGCAGGGAAGGCAGGGAAGGCAGGTGGAGCTACCTCCTTCTCTGTGCCGAGCCTCTTGGTATAGGCGGCTTCCCGGAAGCACTCCATGCACACCGCGGTCAGCTTCACCACGCTCTCGGCCAGCGGCACCAGGTTGAGGATGGTCCCGAATGGCTGTGCTCCCATGGAAAGACAGCAGGCGCTCAGCCACCTCACCAGGCGGGTTTTTCTTTTAAATCCTCTGATTCACAAGCACTAAAGCCAGGAGTTTTCTCTGACCTTAGTCCTTCTCCCAACCCCCAGAGCACCATGCCCAGCTCTGTCCCTCTGCTGATTCAAAGCACCTGCCAGACAGATGGAACCAGTTTGCACAGACCGCGGAGTCCCTGGGCTCAGACAAGGCCTGGTCTGAGCAGCTCGGCCATACCCCTGTGGTGGCTGAGCCCTGGTCACCCAGAGCTGGTGTCTGTGTACCCACCCAGAAGCCCCTTCCCCTCCTGGATCCCAGCTCCAGACCTGGATCAGACGCCTTACCTTCCTCTGGAATGTTCCATCCAGTGCAGCCACAATTACAGTCTTCCCAGCGTTGGCCATGGCCTCGCAGAACTCCACGATGTCAGGGAACTGGAAAGGACAGGTGGAGAAAGCGTGAGCTTCCACCCCAGCAGCAGCTCCCTGGATCCCCAGCGAAGATGCTGCCAGATCTGACAACTCCGGCCCTTTGGCCTGGAGCAACTCTCCCACGAGGCTCCACAGCCCGGGGACTGTGTCCCTCTGTGTGCCCTCCCAGCAGATGACAGGCATATCCACAACTACACAGCCCTTTCCCCCTGCAGCCAGCTTCCGCTCCAAGTCCAGGTCCCCGGGACTCAGCGTCGGACTTCCACACCGGCAGTGCTGTTTAACCAGGACTCAGTGTCGGACTTCCACACCGACTGTGCTGTTTAACCAGGACTCAGCGTCGGACTTCCACACCGACTGTGCTGTTTAACGCTGCAGCAGACAAAGGCCTGCTGCCTTGAGCTCGGACACCGCTCTTCGTTGGACCCATTTTCTGTGTGACCTTGGCAATGAATTAACGTCTCTGAACCTGTTTCCTCTTTACTAAGAGCAAGGAAGGTTCTGTTTTTTTTTTTTTTTTTTTTTTTTTTTTTGAGATGAGTTTCACTCTTTCGCCCAGGCTGGAGGGCAGTGGTGTGATCTCGACTCACTGCAACCTCCGCCTCCCGAGTTCAAGCGATTCTCCTGCCTCCGCCTCCTGAGTAGCTGGGATTACAGGGGCCTACTACCATGCCCAGCTGATTTTTGTATTTTTAGTAGAGACGGGGTTTCACCATGTTGGTCAGGCTGGTCTCAAACTCCTGACCTCATGATCCGCCCTCCTTGGCTTCCCAAAGTGCAGGGATTACAGGCGTGAGACGCCGCACCCAGCCAGGTCCTGTTGTTTAAGGATGGAAGATCCTAAGTTATATACAGGCTCTTTGGTGAATAGGTGGGTATTTTGTGCTCTTGCCTCCCCCTTTTTAAACAGGTAATGTGCTTTGAGAAGGGGCAGGGGTCCTACTGGCCATTTACAGAGCAGGATGACACAGCACAGCCTTCTAAGTATCGGGCCTGCACACAGCACATTTACTGCGTAAATCAAACTTCACTTTGGCCCAGGGAGAAGCTCAAACTCTGGCAAGTGCTTTAGTGATTCTCATCAATCATATCACTCTTAGCTGGCTGAGTTCATATGTCCAGACTGGCCTCTGGGTTGGGTGAAGTGGGGATGTCCTTGTCCTTGGGTGCAGGGTCTCTCTCTCGGGGCCACTCAGGCTTTCTCAGCCAGGTACTGAGGTTCGAGGTTATTGGGACGTGAGGGTTTAGCAAGGCAAGGACTAAGGGGTGGCTTGAAAAATTCCAGTTGGATCCAAGCGAAACCCTACGTGACTGATTGTGCTCAGCTGACTGCAGGGGCCTCTGGAGAAGGAAATCCAGAGACTCCAGCACGCCGGGGCCCCTCCCCGCCATGCACTCATTCCCTCTTTTTCTCTGAGGACTCATCACGTCACAAAAATGCAGCTCCCAGCCTGCAAGGAGCTGTGGGCCAGCACACCTCCTGCACCAGGGGCTCGCCCCCTGGAGGGCTGACGCTGCCATCGCTGCCATTTGAGGCTGGATCTCGCCATGTCCTGTGCACTGTAGAGTGTTAGCTGCGTCCCTTGCCCCCACCCATTAGATAGATGCCAGGAGCATGCCTCCCATCCCCCAGTTGTGACAAAATTGTTTCTAGTTGTTGTGAAATGTCCCCTGGGTGGGAATCGAGAGGGGAAGAACCCTCCTGAGTTGAGAACCTTGCTCCTTAACCCTCCACATGAGGGTAGAAAGCAGACCCCAGACTCTCCCACATCAGGGTTTCAGGACGGAGGAAGGTCCTCAGCCCCCACTCCACCTGGCACTTCCTCCCCCGTCCAGTGCAGATGCCACCCCTCTCCCAGGTAAGCATTAAACCCTAACCCCAGCAGAGCTCCCTGGGCAACCAGGGGCCTTGGAGATAAAGATGGAGGTATCCGAGTTGTTTGGGACGTTTCAAAGTGGGCCCTGGCAGTCATGCTGTTGCTGTTGGTGGTTTTGTCCCTTGTGTTTAGGGGACGTTATGGTTTGAATTGTGTCCCCCACCCCGCCAAATTCATATGCTGATGTCCTAACCCAGAATATCTGTGAATGTGACCTCATTTGGAGATAAGGTCTTACAAAGTGGAGTGATCGGGGTAGCTTCTAATCCAACGACTAGTGTCCTTATAAAAAGGGAAATCACAGTGGCTCATAACTGTAATCCCAGCACTTTGGGAGGCCAAGGTGGATAGATCACCTGAGGTCAGAAGTTCGAGACCAGCCTGGCCAAGGATTAAATCCTGTCTCTACTAAAAATACAAAAATGAGGCGGGCCTGGGGGCGCATGCCTGTAATCCTAGCTACTTGAGAGGCTGAGGCACAAGAATTGCTTGAACCCAGGAGGCAGAAGTTGCAATGAGCTGAGATCACGCCATTGCAGTTGAGCCTGAGCAACACAGAGAGCCTGTCTCTACATAAACAAACAAACCAGAGTTGTTCAGCTCAAGGGGTGTTCTTAGTGGTCTCTGGCTTAGGAGACTTGGGCTGTGGTAACATATAAATTATGAACTTGCTTTTTTTGAGACGGAGTCTTGCTCTGTCGCCCAGGCTGGAGTGCAGTGGCGCGATCTTGGCTCACTGCAAGCTCCCCCTCCCGGGTTCATGCCATTCTCCTGCCTCAGCCTCCAGAGTAGCTGGGACTACAGGAGCCCACCACCACACCCGGCTAATTTTTTGTACTTTTAGTAGAGACGGGGTTTCACTGTGTTAGCCAGGATGGTCTGGATCTCCTGACCTCGTGATCTGCCCGCCTCGGCCTCCCAAAGTGCTGGGATTACAGGCGTGAGCCACTGCGCCCGGCCAGATTAAATTTATTATAGGTTGCACATCTGCAACCCGAAGGGCTCCAAAATCTGAAACTTTTTAAGCGCCCACCACAGGTGGAAAATTCCACACCTGACCTCATGGGACAGGTCACTGTCAAAACTGTGGCTCACGCCCGAATTACAAAATACATAAAATTACTCTCAGGCTATGTGCATAAGATGTCTATAAAACATAAATGGATTTTGTGTTTACACTTGGGGCTCATTCCCAAGGTCTCATTATATTATGAACATGCAAATATTCCAAAACCTGAAATCCGAAACACTTCTGGTCCCAGGCATTTAGGATAAGGAATACTCAACCTGTGTTACTTGTGTAGTAGAACAGAAAACACAAAAAGGTTTTTTTTTTGAGACAGAGTCATACTCTGTCATCCAGGCTGGAATGCAGTGGCATGACCTTGGCGCACTGCAACCTCTGCCTTCCAGGTTCAAGCAATTTTCATGCCTCAGCCTCCCAAGTAGCTGGAATGACAGGTGGGTGCCACCACGCCTGGCTAATTTTTGTATTTTTAGTAGAGATGGGGTCTCACTATGTTGGCCCGGCTGGTCTCAAACTCCTGACCTCAAGTGATCCACCCGCCTCGGCCTTCCAAAGTGCTGGGATTACAGGCGTGAGCCACTGTGCCCAGCCAGAAAAAAAATTTAAAAAAATAAATCAGAGCTCCTACTATTGCAAAGCAACTCTGCAAGCCCGCCACACGCTGTGCAGCTGCTGATGAGCACGTGGGGGTGGCGCTGGGGCCAGGGTTCCCACCCACCACCAGCATCTGAAGCACAGCACCCCCAGCTAGTAGCTTCAGGTTTTCCAGGTGAACCTCTCTTAGATGCCAACAGTTTCTACAAACCAGTGTGAGCACCTCTGCGTCTCTCCCAGGGTACAAAGCAGCACAGAAGCTTCTGACCCAGGGCCTTCCTCAGGATGGCACGGTGGCTACTCTGTGAAAGGCTTTCCCTGCTGACCCAGAAAACAGGAACAAGGCAGGTTAGGCCAGGCTTCAGCCACTGTCCAGGTAGACGATGAAGGAACAAAGGACAGTCCTTCTGCTGGGTCCTGTGCTGGGAACCCCCTCCTCGATCTAGAACTGCTTGCAATGGGAAGACCCTGAACTTCCTTTTTTTTTTTTTTTTTTTTTTTTTAAGACAGAGTTTTGCTCTTGTTGTTGCCCAGGCTGGACTGCAGTGGTGCAATCTCGGCTCACCGCAGCCTCCACCTCCCGGGTTCAAGCGATTCTCCTGCCTCAGCCTCCGAGTAGCTGGGATTACAGGCATGCGCCACCACGCCCGGCTAATTTTTGTATTTTTAGTAGAGACGGGGTTTCTCCATGTTGGTCAGGCTGGTGACCCTGAACTTCTTGAAGAGAACAAGGGCACACAGAGGCCAGGGCAGAACGCTGATGTCTGGATAGGGTGTAATAAATACTCACTGAATGAACTCAAGTTTTACTTGCTGGCCAGGGAGGAAGTAGACCGGGAAATCCCTCCTACAGGCTGAACCGGGGACAGGACTTAATACACTGGCTCCTGACTCGGGGCATTTGGATGTGAAGGAAGGAGGAAGGAGAAGGGAAAGGTTTGTGCCTGGAAGGTCTGGGTCAGCCTCTGTCAACAAGGTTTACAGAGCCAGGAGAACAGAGCTATTGAACCACTCACAGCGGCAGGTCAGAAGGAGGGAGAGCCTTGCCAAAGCTGAAGCTTCCTTGTTTTGAGAGGGCCATGTCCCCAAAGCTGATGCAAAATCCGTGGATGCATTCTGAGGCCAGTTTGACAACAAAAGAGAACAGCTGCATCCCTGTTCCCAGCCTGGGCTCACTTTCTCACCTGGAGTCCCTCAACCGCAGGGCAGCAACAACAATGTCTCCATGTACGCAGAGGCAGGGGGGTGCTCAGAGGCGTACCTCTGAAGGTCAGAAACTGAATGGGCACACCCAGGCAGGGAGATGCCAGCTGCCGGGTGGTCAGGAACCCAGAGCGGACACTGGCAGCCTGGAGTGAGTCCCTCAACTCCACAGGGCAGACGCCCCGCTCAGGGGAAGGGCACGTCAGCCTCCCCACGGGAATGGAATTTGCAGCTATGACTCATACAGAATGTTGGGCAAGAACAGAACCAGGAAGGCAGGACTGGCCTGCGGGGGGTACAGGCCCTGTGATATCCGGGCAGGGTATTCCAGCCAGAGCAGCCTGGCTCTGTGTTGGGAGGCAAGGTGGCTGGAGATCTCAAAGTACTCACCAACAAACTCATGTATTCTTCCTCCAGGGTATAGAATTAGACTAAATGTACAGTCCAGGGTATAGAACTAGACTAAGTGTGGCCAGGCGCGGTGGCTCACGCCTGTAATCCCAGCACTTTGGGAGGCTGAGGCAGGAGGATCACCTGAGGTCAGGAGTTCGAGACCACCCTGGTCAACATGGCGAAACCCCATCTCTACTAAAAATACAAAAGATTAGCCGGGCATGGTGGCAGGAGCCTGTAATCCCAGCTACTAGGGAGGCTGAGGCGGGAGAATCACTTGAACCTGGGAGATGGAGGTTGCGCCACTGCACTCCAGCCTGGGCCACAGAGCGAGACTCTGTTTCAAAAACAAACAAAAAGAGAACTGGACTACGTATACTAAACGTATAGGTGGCCCTGTGCCCAGGTTCTAGTCTTTGAAAGATCAGCAGAGGTGACATTTGCAGCTTCTGGCCTGGCCCATGAAAACCTCACACCATGGGGCTCCGCCATGTCTCTCCCCTTCCGTGTCTGTATACAGCCAGCCAGGGTGACCTAAGCCGCCTCGTGGGCGGCCTCCCCATCAACTGGCTTGGAACCACGTAGGGGTCTGTGAGCGAGAAATAAATTCCTGTTATGTTTATATCAAACCACCACATTGTGTACTTCAAGGCAGCCCTAAAAGTACCTAAGAGGCCAAGTCTGCTGAGCCCCTCAGAGACACTTTTGGTTTCACTCATTTGTGATAAACTAACAAAAATAAAAAACTCCAAAGCAGAGAAAGAAAAACTAAGATAACAGAAAATAACCCAGAAACTCAACTGCAGAATGTGTTCCTGAGGAAATAGAAAAATCTGGAAAAGTCTAAGAAAAAATTTTCAGAAACATAACGGAAGGAACAGCATACATTTAAAAATAACCCAACAGTAACTTGTCAAAACGGAGGATGAGGCCGGGCGCGGTGGCTCAAGCCTGTAATCCCAGCGCTTTGGGAGGCCGAGACGGGCGGATCACAAGGTCAGGAGATCGAGACCATCCTGGCTAACACGGTGAAACCCCGTCTCTACTAAAAAATACAAAAAAAACTAGCCGGGCGAGGTGGCGGGCGCCTGTAGTCCCAGCTACTCGGGAGCCTGAGGCAGGAGAATGGCGTAAACCCGGGAGGCGGAGCTTGCAGTGAGCTGAGATCCGGCCACTGCACTCCAGCCTGGGTGGCAGAGCAAGACTCCGTCTCAAAAAAAAAAAAAAAAACGGAGGATGATGAATTAGAGCAGCAGATATAAAAATAGTCATTGAAACAAAACACACTTTGCAAGATGGAACCCAGAACACCTCAGAGAGGGATGAGGAGAGAAATACCTGAAGTGATAATGGCTTCATTCCTTCCCCAGAAATGAAAAGGCACACCAGCTATAAAGCAGGATAAACGAAAACAAAGCTTACCCTAGACTCATTGTGCTGAGAGAGAACAGACAGAACACCCGACCAGAGGTAACATTAGAGAGATGGCAGCCTTCCCCTGAGCAAAAACACAACAACCAGCACTGCTACTCTTCAAAGCAACAAGACCAAGGCCGGGCGTGGTGGCTCATGCCCGTAATCCCAGCAATTTGGGAGGCCGAGGCAGGTGGATCACCTGAGGTCAGGAGTTCCAGACCAGCCTGGCCAACAGGGTGAAACCCCATCTCTACTAAAAATACAAAAATGAGCTGGGCATGGTGGTGCACACCTGTGATCGCAGCTACTCAGAAGGCTGAGGCAGGATAATTGCTTGAACCCAGAAGGCGGAAATTGCTGTGAGCTAAAATCATGTCAATACACTCCAACCAGGGCAACAGAGCAAGACACTCCATCTCATAAAAAAGGCTGGGGGTGGTGGCTCACGCCTGTAATCACAACACTTTGGGAAGCCAAGGCGGGTGGATCACCTGAGGTCAGGAGTTCAAGACCAGCCTTAGCCACACACGATGGTGGGTGCCTGTAATCCCAGCTACTTGGGAGGCTGAGGTGGGAGAATTGCTTGAATCCGGGAGGCAGAGGTTGCAGTGAGCTGAGATCGTGCCATTGCACTCCAGCCTGGGTGACAGAGTAAGACTCTGTCTCGGCCGGGCGCGGTGGCTCAAGCCTGTAATCCCAGCACTTTGGGAGGCCGAGACGGGCGGATCACGAGGTCAGGAGATCGAGACCATCCTGGCTAACACGGTGAAACCCCGTCTCTACTAAAAATACAAAAACATAGCCGGGCGAGGTGGCGGGCGCCTGTAGTCCCAGCTACTCCGGAGGCTGAGGCAGGAGAATGGCATAAACCCGGGAGGCGGAGCTTGCAGTGAGCTGAGATCCGGCCACTGCACTCCAGCCCGGGCGACAGAGCAAGACTCCGTCTCAAAAAAAAAAAAAAAAAAAAAAAAAAAAAAAAAAAAAAAAAAAAAAAGACTCTGTCTCAAAAAAAAAAAAACAAAACAAAACTACACAAAATCAACCTATCCCTTGCTGCCCAGCTTAAACTAGAGGACAAGCAGGGCGCGGTGGCTCAAGCCTGTAATCCCAGCACTTTAGGAGGCCGAGACGGGCAGATCACGAGGTCAGGAGATCGAGACCATCCTGGCTAACATGGTGAAACCCCGTCTCTACTAAAAAATACAAAAAACTAGCCGGGCGAGGTGGTGGGCGCCTGTAGTCCCAGCTACTCGGGAGGCTGAGGCAGGAGAATGGCGTGAACCCGGGAGGCGGAGCTTGCAGTGAGCTGAGATTCGGCCACTGCACTCCAGCCTGGGCGGCAGAGCGAGACTCCGTCTCAAAAAAACAAAACAAAACAAAACAAAAAAAAACCTAGAGGACAAAAGAAAGATTTCCATACAAAGCCTGGCAGCTTCCCATCTATACATCCTGGCTGCAAAAACTACTAAAAAATGTACTTCAACAACAAGAAAATAAACGTATAAGAAACAAGCAAAAGGAACCATGAGGCAAACCAAACACTACTCCCCACCTCCCTTTTTTTTTTTTTTGAGATAGGGTCTGGCCTTGTCGCCCAGGCTGGAGTGCAGTGGCGCTATCACTACTCACTGTAGCCTCGACCTCCCAGGCTCCATCCTTCTGCCTCAGCCTTCTGAGTAGCAGGGACCACAGGTGTGCGCCACTATGACTGGCGATTTTTTCTTTTTTTGTAGAGATGGAGTTTTATTATGTTGCCCAGGTGAGTCTCCAACTCCTGAGCTCAAGTGATCTGTCCACCTTAGCCTCCCAAAGGCTGAGATTACAGGTGTGAGTCACTGTATCTTGCCAGTAAATAGATATATATTTTTTATAAAGGTAAAATGGCCAGGTGCCGTAAGTCACACCTGTAATCCCAGGGCTTTGGGAGTCCGGGGGGGGGGGGATCACCTGAGGTTGGGAGTTTGAGACCAGCTTGACCAACATGAAGAAACCCCGTCTCTACTAAAAATATAAAATTAGCCGGGCGTGCTGGCGCATGCCTGTAATCGCAGCTACTTGGGAGGCCGAGACAAGACAGAATTGCTTGAACCCGGGAAGCAAAGTTTGCAGTGAGATGGCACCATTGCCCTCCAGCCTGGGCAACAAGAGTGAAACTCCGTCTCAAAAAAATAAAAGCGTAAAATGAATTCTACGTGACTATGACAGGGAAACTAGAAGGGGGCCTTCAGAGGGTATTCCAACACTAGTTGTAGCTATTTAACCTTGTTATTTTACTAAAAGATCAGATAACCTCCAAGTCAGCGGCGGAAAACGGAGGACAGAGCGGGAGCTGTCAGCAAGAGTGATACCAGGACAAGCCGACTTACAAACTGCCCCTCGTCGATGCCTATGACAGCCACGCCCAGGGCCTCCTGGGCCGCGTCTCGGAGCAGGCAGGCGGGCAGCGCCTCCATGGTGTTCCTGGGAAGAGAAAGCCAGAGCGTGAGCAGGCACAGGGAGGCCAGAAGCCAGAATGCAGAGGCCAGGGAATGGCACTGTCGCGACCACCCGCTACCTGCAAAGCCGGCTCAGTGTTCACCCAGCCGGGCTTTGAGAAGTTAGCACCTATGGGAAAGGCCCTCGTTCAGAAAACCAGTTATTTATTTTTTTTTGAGACAAAGTCTTGCTCTGTCGCCCAGGCTGGAGTGCAGTGGCGCCATCTCGGCTTGCTGCAATCTCCACCTCCCAATTCTCAAGGGGTTCAAGCGATTCTCCCACCTCAGCCTCGAGAGTAGCTGGGACTACAGGCACACACCATGACACCCAGCTACTTTTTGCATATTTAGCAGAGATGGGGTTTCACCATGTTGGCCAGGCTGGTCTCAAACTCCTAACTTTTTTTTTTTTTTTTGAGACGGAGTCTCGCTCTGTCGCCTGGCCTGGAGTGCAGTGGCCGGATCTCAGCTCACTGCAAGCTCTGCCTCCCGGGTTTACGCCATTCTCCTGCCTCAGCCTCCCGAGTAGCTGGGACTACAGGTGCCAGCCACCTTGCCCGGCTAGCTTTTTGTATTTTTTAGTAGAGACGGGGTTTCACCATGTTAGCCAGGATGGTCTCGAACTCCTGACCTCGTGATCCGCCCGTCTCGGCCTCCCAAAGTGCTGGGATTACAGGCTTGAGCCACCGCGCCCGGCCACTCCTAACTTTTAAGTGATCCACCCGCCTCAGCCTCCTAGAGGAAAACCAGTTATTTATACAAGCCACTTCACTTGATGTTTTGGATTAGAAATTAGTAATGTCCAATACAAAGCTCAACGAGACTAAAAACTCTTCCACTGTTCGGCAGACAAGGCCAGCTTCATCAGTTACCAGGGCCCATGATACCATTAGGGGTCAGCCAAGTTTTTTTTTAAAATTCAGAAGAATGAATAACTAGAACTGGGCCTGGGTTATATTTGTCTTTATGTCAATTATGTTACAAAATATAAATTTTTAAAATCCTGTATTCTGGCCAGACACAGCAGCTCATACCTGTAATCTTAGCACTTCGGGGAGGCCAAGACGGGAGGATCATTTGAACTCAGGAGTTCAAGACCAGCCTGGGTCGAGACCAGCGAGATACTATGTGGCAAAAAATCTAAAAATCAGCTGTGTGTGGTGGTGTGCACCTGTAGTCCCGCCTACTCAGGGGGCTGAGGTGGGAGGATCACTTGAGCCCAAGGGTTTGGGGTCACATAATAGTAAGCTATGATTGAACCACTGCACTCCAGCCTGGGTGACAAAGAGAGACCCTGTCTCAAAAACAAACAACAAACAAACTAAAAAACATTTGACAACTATTGTTTCGTTATTACCTTGCTATAATCCTACTTCGAGTTCTGGAAAAAACGTGTGAAACAGTATTTTGTGCATTTTAAATTCCCTCTTCCCTCCCTAAACAGAGAAAGACAAAGTGAGGGCAGGTGGGAGGCCAGCTGTGGGCCCTGCAAGGGCAGCCTCTCTGGAGCTGTCAATGCTGCGGGCCCAGCCTTGGCCTCTGTGACCCGTGTTAGAAATGACTTGTGACACACATCCTGGATCTGACTGACTCGAGAAGTTGCACTTCCAACAGCTGGAAAGGAGTGACCTCCTCTGCTTTCCCTGTCCCCGCCAGGTGTAACACCACCCTGTGCTGTGGACATCGCATCTTAGGAATGAGGAAGCAAATTTGGAAAAGTAAATGACCTACATCAGACAGCATGGCCAGGAAGTACGGTTAAATCCCCACACACAGCTCCAAGCCCCAAGCACCCTCCACTCCACCACCGTCTGGCTTCAGAAGCCCCTCAGCTCCCACCGAAGGCCACATGCCAGGTGGATCCATTCTCTGCACAGCTGTAGCAACTCTCGGATACAGGTCCCAGCAAGGGCTCTGTGGCCGCAAGCTCTATAATGTGTGGCACAGCATGGCTTTGCCACTGGGTGCCCAGGTGGACAAGTCCAGAGGACCAAGCAAAGCGTCTCAGGCTCAGAAACATCAGGCCCACATCTGCTGCCAAGGAAGTGAATTTAACTCCCAACCTGAGGTTGCAGGTGGAAATGTCCAGTGATCTCAAATAGCTACACATAAAAAGAGGCAGCGTGAAGGCTGCCAGGTGACCAGGACCCAGCCAACAATGGACAACTAAAAAATTAAACAAAAATCTGTGTGCAGGCCAAACCAAACCAGTTTGCAGCCTGTGTGAAGCTGAATCCCTACAGCAGAGTTTCTGAACGTTGGCAGCTTCCTGACATTTGGGGTCAGCTCATTCTTGCATGGGGGCCGTCCTGTGCACCGCAGGACCCTTAGCAGCAGTGTCCCTGACCTCTACACATTAAAGCCCAGTAGCATCCCCTCCCCTCTCCAGTTGCAACAACTAGAAACGTCTTCAGACATTGTCAAATGGACCCTGGGGGCAAAATCACCCACAGTGGAGAACCACTGGCTCCAGCCCAGGGAATGGAGAGTGTGCGCTGCCTTGCCAAGCACCTTGGAAAGTGTGCTGATTTGAATCGTTCGATGCCGGGTCAGCGTGATTAACCGTCCCCACTAAAGAGAGTTCTAACAGCGTGTCCTGTGCCTTGTGATTTTCCACTGGACAGGACTGCAAGGGGCAGGGACTGACCGGTCATGTGTGCAGAAGCTGCTGCTGTAGCGAGTGTCTTTGGCATACTTGATCACCAGGCACTTGTATTGAGCAATCTGGAAGCGACGGACACGTCTCATCAACTCTGTGCTGCAAGAGGAGAGAGGGTCAGGTGAGGTCCACAGCGGGAGGAGAACCTCCCCACTAAGCCTGGCTCCTCATTGCCCCTAGTGTTATGCAGACTGAGCCCACCACAGCCGGAAAAGAGCAGGGCAGAGCAGGCAGGGTATAATATCCCTACAAAGAGGGTTGGAAGTCAGAATTCTCTATGGGGAAGAGGTCCAGGAATGGTACTCAGGTGGTCCCAGGAAGTGTGGGAGGAGTAACCTTCTCCAGGATGTAGTGGGGAAGGCAGAGGCAAAGGCTACATGTAGAGGGGGACCTGCGACTGCATTCCAAAGTAACCTCATTCCAGTGTTGTTCCCAGAGTTCAGAGCTTTTCTTTTTTCTTTTCTTTCTTTTTTTGAGATGGAGTCTCGCTATGTCGCCTAGGTTAGAGTGCAGTAGCGCGATCTCAGCTCACTGCAACCCCTGCCTTCGGGGTTCAAGAGATTCTCCTGCCTCAACCTCCCGAGTAGCTGGGATTACAGGAGCCTCCCACCACGCCCAGATAATTTTTGTATTTTTTTTCAGTAGAGACGTGGTTTCACCACATTGACCAGGGTGGTCTCAAACTCCTAACCTCAAGTGATCAACGCACCTCAGCAATCCAAAGTGCTGGGATTAAAGGCGTGGGCCACCACGCCCGGCATAGAGCTTCTCTAAATTAATTTCAGAAAACCTTTGTGTGCAGTGTCAAAAGCACTTGCTTCTGCGTCCAAGAAGTCCAAATCTGAGCCTCATGATCCTGAGCAAGGAGTTTGAGCTGAAGTGATCCCCAGGGCCATAAAATAATGTTGGGGCAGGGCATGGTGGCTAACGTCTGTAATCCCAGCACTTTGGGAGGCCGAAGCAGGAGGATTGCTTGAGACCAGGAGTTCAAGACCAGCTTGGGCAACATAGCAAGACCCCAGCTCTACAAAAATAAAATAAAATTAGCTGGGTCGGGGATGCACGCCTGTAGTCCCAGCTACTTGGGAGGCTGAGGTGAGAGAACTGCTTGAGCCCAGGAGTTCGAGACCAGCCTGGGCAAAAAAGCAAGATCCTATCTCTACAAGAACAAAACAAAACAAAAAGAATGGTGGGTGGGTAGTTTACTCAGGAAACTCACTCACTAGCCCCACCTGGGTCAGGGAATGGTTCTGTCACCTCAGGAGAGCAGAGGCTCCACGGCTTCAGACTCCTTGGTGCAGAGAGCGACTGCGTTTCCTTGGCCTTATAAGGAAACAGCCACATTGAATAGGGGTGTACAAAAAGGCCTGGCCCACAGTGCACACAACTGGTTGCCACCTTCTCAGAGGACTTGGTGGGGAGGAGTGCTAAGCTGTAACCAGCTGTGACCAGCTCCAGGAGGGAGTGGCGTCCACACAGGAGGAGGGGCTTGGCCGGGGCAGAAGGGGGCGGAGACTTCCTCCTGGACGGAATTCAAGGGAGGAGGAGAATCCCGGGCGGGAGCTGTGGGAAGCTGTGCTGGTCCTTCTAGGGGAAGGGAAGGGACAGGGGTCCCCGGAGAAGAAGGAGATCCACCCCAGCCCCGCGAAGCCATTACCTTTTTCCTGAGAACATCGGCCCGAGAATCACCTAGGAGAGAAGATGAGGTCACATGGGGGCCCGCCCTGCGCGGATGCCGGGGCACAGGCTATCACCACGACCCCCTCATCCCCAGTCACGCGCAGGGCTGACCCCGGCACCTGGATCTGCCCCCGGGTCTTGCTAGGGGAGCCGGGCAGCACGGTGGGCAGGTTAATGCAACTCATGGCGCCTCCGGGAAGTTCACGGATCCAAAGGTTCTCCACCGCGGTCCCGCAGTAAGCCCCTGGTTCCCGCGCCACCCGCTTTAAACCACGGCGTGCTGGCCAATCACGAGTCGGTCCCGCTGCCCTGGGGCCAATCAGCGCCCGGCCTCCGACAGGCGGGAGATTTGACCACAGCCCGCCCCCTCGTGGGAGGGATCCGGGAAGTGCGCCCAGGGACTGGGAGGGCCCAGTAATAAGGGGGATGGACGTGGCTGATCGGGATGTGGCCTGGCCTGAGCCCCGCCTCTCTCCGCCCACTAAATTTAAAGGCCAAGCGAGGCGGGGCTCTGGCAGTATAAAGGAGTGACACGCACGTCGGCTGTAGACGCCGCGATGGCTTTCTCAGATGTTGGTCTCCCAGGCGAGGTTCCTTGGAAGAAGATGTCTGCAGAGGTAGACGGATTGCAGGGAGGGACTGAGGGGCTGGGGCGGAGTTAGCTCATTGATTAGATTGGCGTTCTAAGAAGGAAGCTTAGAAGCCGTGCAGACCACTCCTGTGGGCATGCTGGGCGCCTGGTGTGTGCCAGGCCCCCAGTGCTTGAGCACCGTGGTGTATTTTACCTTCTCCTTTGTTCGCCTGACTTTCAGAATAGAGAAAATTGAAGTCCTGGCTATGCTAATATCAGTAGGCCCTGCCGGGCGTGGTAGCTCAAACCTGTAATCCCAGCACTTTGAGGTCAGGAATTCAAGACCAGCCTGGCCAACATGGTGAAAGCCCCTCTATACTAAAAATACAAAAATTAGCCGGGCGTGGTGATGTATGTCTGTAATCCCAGCTACTTGGGAGGCTGAGACAGGAGAATCGCTTGAACCCAGGAGGTGGAGGTTGCAGTGAGCCGAGATCATGCCATTGCACTCCAGCCTGGAAGTCTGGGTGATTAACCAAGACTTCGTCTCAAAAAAAAAAAAAAAAAAAAAAAAAAAAAAAAAAAAAATCCATAGACCCGCAGGAGGTTAGGGGCCAAAGTTCTGGACCTTGAACTGAGGTTACACAATGTTTTTGGGTCTCTGCTTATGTGGCACAGGCTGAAGGACTCAAAACAGCTGGTATTTACATTGGGGTTGCTGTGAAGGTTAGAAACATACAGGCCGCGTGCAGTGGCCCAAAAAACAAAACCATTATATAATCATGATCATAAATAATAGCAACGGCCGGGCGCGGTGGCTCAAGCCTGTAATCCCAGCACTTTGGGAGGCCGAGACGGGCGGATCACGAGGTCAGGAGATCAAGACCATCCTGGCTAACATGGTGAAACCCCGTCTCTACTAAAAATACAAAAAACTAGCCGGGCGACCTGGCGGGCTCCTGTAGTCCCAGCTACTCGGGAGGCTGAGGCAGGAGAATGGCGTGAACCCGGGAGGCGGAGCTTGCAGTGAGCTGAGATCCGGCCACTGCACTCCAGCCTGGGCGACAGAGCGAGACTCCGTCTCAAAAAAAAAAAAAAAATAAATAAATAAATAAATAATAGCAACGAAGATGGTGGTAGTGATCACAGAGTGTGCCATGTGTGGCTGTAACGATCCTACAGGTAATAACTGTTCCAGGTACTGATTGGACAGATTCAAGGATCTCTTACAAGAGCCCCTTCACTGGGAGGAAGAGACAACCTACACTGAGTGACTCGCTTTATTTCACTTATTTCACTCACATGCCTTATCTCTTTTAACCTTGGGATTTGGATAGATGCCTTCTATTTTTTTTTTTTTTTTGACTATTACAAAAGTTTATTTAACAAAAAGTCTAATATGAAAATGTATATGACCTAATTTTTACATCATAGTAAAACAGGCCCTATGGAGAGAGGACATGGGTTTCTCTGCTGAACAGCCATTATTTATACTCGTTCCAAGGCTTCTAACATGATGATACTATTTCCTCGTATTACCACCATTCCAATATTGTTCTGTTGCCCACTAGTCGCCATCTCCACACATTCATCTATCACAAGGTTCATAAAGGGATCAAATCCCCGCAATATTCCTTGGACATGTCTGCCACCATTTAATTTCAATGATAACTTCTTGTCCATAAATTTTTTCAACTCGGGAGGGTGAGCTTTGCTCATGGCGTATACTCCGCTGGCTCACAGACCTATTTTTCTTTTTTTTAGACACAGTCTCGTTTTGTCACCCAGGCTGGAGTGCAGTGGCATGATCTTGGCTCACTGCAACCTCTACCTCTTGTGTTCAAGTGATTCTCCTGCCTCAGCCACCCGAGTAGCTGGGATTACAGGCACACTGTAGCTGATACTACATGCCTGGCTAATTTTTGTTTTTTGTTTTTTGTTTTTTTTGAGACAGAGTCTCGCTCTGTTGCCCAGGCTGGAATGCTGTGGCGCGATCTCGGCTCACTGCAACCTCCACCCCCTGAGTTCAAGCGATTCTCCTGCCTCAGCCTCTCGAGTAGCTGGGACTACAGGCACCCACAATCACACCCGGCTATTTTTTTTTTTTTTTGTATTTTTAGTAGAGATGGGGGTTTCACTGTGTTAGCCAGGATGGTCTCGATCTCCTGACCTTGTGATCTGCCCGCATCGGCCTCCCAAAGTGCTAGGATTACAGGCGTGAGCCACCGCGCCCGGCCCAATTTTTGTATTTTTAATAGAGACGGGGTTTTGCCATGTTGGACAGACTGGTCTTGAACTCCTGGCCTCAAGTGATCCACCCGCCTGGGCCTCACAAAGTGCTGGGATTACAGGTGTGAGCCACCGGGTCCGGCCTGGATAGATGCCTTCTACCAGTAAGGGAACTGAATCCCAGAGACTAAGTGACTTGTTCAGGATAAAACAGTAAGTAAATGAGGGAGGTCAGATGGCATTTGACCTCAGGCCTTTCCGTGAGGCCGCCCTGACTTCCCATTTCTTATGATGGCTTTGAGCCCTTTCTTCAAAATCTGGTTCCTTGTTGCTTTTTTTTTTTTTTTGACATGGAATCTCACTGTTGTTACCCGGGCTAGAGTGCAATGGTGGGATCTCAGCTCACTCACTGCAACTTCCACCTCCTGGCTTCCATCAATTCTCCTGCCTCAGCCTCCCGAGTAGCTGAGATTACAAGCGCCCGCCACCGCGCTCAGCTAATTTTTGTATTTTCAGTAGAGACGGCGTTTTGCCACATTGGCTAGGCTGGTCTCAAACTCCTGACTTCAGGTGATCCACCCACCTTGGCCTCCCAAAGTGCTGGGATTACAGGTGTGAACCATCGGGCCACCTGGCCTCCCGTGGTCATAACTGCTGTGGGAGCGGTGCCCATGATGGCATTAACTGGATTCGTTTGGGGGACCTCATATCCCTTAAGGCTGCCAGCTGGCTAAAGGCACAGCGGTTGCTGGTATACCTCTAGACCATGGATCCAAGGGCATCCTGGAGACCCTGGAATACTGGGGAGGGGGCTTCTAAGGCAGAGAGGAGCAGCCGGGCATAGGCAAGGGGGAGGGGCACACTCTGTTGAGAAGGAAAGTCTTGCAGACCTCATGTTTGTGTCCTGCAGGAGCTGGAGAGTCAGTACTGTCCCAGCCAATGGGGTGTCCGACTGCGAGCAGAGGAAGCCTTGAGGACTTACTCACAAATAGGAATCGAGGGTACTGGTGTGACCTCTCCGTGACTGCATTGGGTGGCCTTTAGCATGTGGCAGTGGTTCAGAATGCTGGGGGTTGGGGGTGCTGCGCCACACCACCTGGGTCTCGAGGGGCATTTCCCAAACACCAGGCACTTTATAAACCTCTCTGCTCAGGGGCAGGTACCCAGGACCCCTTGCTGCAGGGGCTGCTGGAGGCAGGAGAGGTCCAGGGGAGGTCCATGGCTCAGTCCACCATGCCTGGCCTTTCCTGCTCAGCCAACCATGCCTAGACCCGTAAGGCTGAGGGCTATGGTTGCCATAGGGAGGTGAAGTGAACAGAGGAACGTTCCTCCTCTGCAGCTGGATATGGAATGCAGTCACTATTCATAGAAAGCAATACTTTGGGAGGCCAAGGCAGGTATATGACTTGAGGCCAGGAGTTTGAGACCAGCCTGGCCAACATGGCAAAACCCCATCTCTACAAAAATATACAAGAATTAGCTGGACGCCTGTAATTCCAGCTACTCGGGAACCTGAGGCATGAGAATTGCTTGAACCTGGGAGGCAGAGGTTGCAGTGAGCTGAGATTGCATCACTGCACGCCAGCCTGGGTAACAAGAGTGAGACCCTGTCTCAAAAAAATAAAAAGCAATGGTGACTGAGTCTTGCTCTGTTTACCCAGGCTGGAGTGCAGTGGCGTGATCTCAGCTCACTGCAACCTCTGCTTCCCGAGTTCAAACGATTCTCCTTCCTCAACCTCCTGAGTAGCTGGGACTACAGGCGCGCCCCACCACGCCCAGCTAATTTTTGTGTTTTTAGCAGAGACAGGGTTTCACCATGTTGGCCAAGATGGTCTCCATCTCTTGACCTCATGATCTGGCCACCTCGCCCTCCCAAAGTGCTGGGATTACAGGTGTGAGCCACCATGCCTGGACTCTTTTTTTATTTGAGACAGAGTTTTCCTCTTGCTGCCCAGGCTGGAGTCCTAAGGTGCAATCTCCACTCACTGCAACCTCCACCTCCTGGGTTCAAGCAATTCTCCTGCCTCAGCCTCCCAAGTAGCTGGGATTACAGGCCTGTGCCACCAAGCCTGGCTAATTTTGTATTTTTAGTAGAGACGGGGTTTCACCATGTTGGTCAGGCTGGTCTCAAACTCCCGACATCAGGTCATCTGCCTGCCTTGGCCTCCCAAAGAGCTGGGATTACATGTGTGAGCCACCGTGCCTGGCCTTTCACCTTTTCTTTCTTTAAAGAAATCTGGACTTGGGAACCTGTAAACTAGTGAAGTCTTAAGGTCCATTTCTGTCTCTACCCTGTATCTGCAAAGTGCTGTACCACAATTTGAACACCTGGTAATGCACCTGTGCTGGGATGGGGAGCAGGCCCCAAGGAGGAAGTGTGGGTGAGGAAGCAGCCAGCCATGCCTGGCAAATTGGCTCTGTTGCAGCAGGCCCAACACAGCCTTTCAGAGGCAGATGCCTGGGCTCTTGGGCTTGGTGGTTTTCTAAACAGAGAGAACCCAGGAGGAAGAATAGACTTGTTAGAAGTGTGTTCCAGGGGCCGGGCACGGTGGCTCAAGCCTGTAATCCCAGCACTTTGGGAGGCCGAGACGGGCGGATCACGAGGTCAGGAGATCGAGACCATCCTGGCTAACACGGTGAAACCCCGTCTCTACTAAAAAATACAAAAAACTAGCCGGGCGAGGTGGCGGCCGCCTGTAGTCCCAGCTACTCAGGAGGCTGAGGCAGGAGAATGGCGTGAACCCGGGAGGCGGAGCTTGCAGTGAGCTGAGATCCGGCCACTGCACTCCAGCCTGGGTGGCAGAGCAAGACTCCGTCTCAAAAAAAAAAAAAGAAGTGTATTCCAGCACGTTCCACCATCCTTCTGTCTCAATAGATTGGGGTGGTACTGTTTCCTAGGCTCTTCATAGTTCCTTGCTGTGCCCAGCTCTGTTCCAAATTCATCTCTATTTCCTTGATAAATATATGAGTGTGGTGCAACATGCAAGTGCTGTAAGCAAACCTTTTTGCCAGTCTTAATTGTCTTGAGGGATAGAGCTGACCCTAATGAGAAAGGAAGTCAGACATAAAAAGCACGCACTATTAAACCTTCAGGTCATATGATTGAAAGAAAAATAAAAGGAAAAGATTTAAAAAAAAGAGAGAGCCGGGCGCGGTGGCTCACGCCTGTAATCCCAGCACTTTGGGAGGCCGAGGCGGGTGGATCATGAGGTCAGGAGATCGAGACCACAGTGAAACCCCGTCTCTACTAAAAATACAAAAAAATTAACCAGGCGTGGCAGCGGGCGCCTGTGGTCCCAGCTGCTCGGGAGGCGGAGGCAGGAGAATGGCGTGAACCTGGGAGGCGGAGCTTGCAGTGAGCCGAGATCACGCCACCGCACTCCAGCCTGGGTGACAGAGCAAGACTCCGTTTCTCAAAAAAAAAAAAAAAAAAAGAGAGAGAGAGAGACCAGGAACTGTCACACATGCCTATAATACCAGTACTGTGGGAGGTCAAGGCACGAGGATCCTTTGAGGCCAGGAGTTTGAGACCAGCCTGGGCAACATAGCAAGAACCTGCCTCTACAAAAAATTTAAACGCTGGAAGTGGCTGCTTGCGCCTGTAATCCCAGTACTTTGGGGGGCCGAGGTGGGCGGATCACGAGGTCAGGAGATTGAGACCATCCTGGCTAACACGATGAAACCCCGTCTCTACTAAAAATACAAGAAATTAGCCAGGTGTGGTTCGGGCGCCTGTAGTCCCAGCTACTCAGGAGGCTGAGGCAGGAGAATGTCTTGAACCCAGGAGGCGGAACTTGCAGTGAGCTGAGATGGCGCCACTATACTCCAGCTTGGGCGACAGAGCAAGACTCCATCTCAAAAAAAAAAATTTTTTTTTAATTAGCAGGGTGCGGTAGTGCGCACCTGTACTTCCACCTACTTGAGAGGCTGAGGTGGGAGGATGACTGCTGCCTAGGAGTTCAAGGCTGCATATTTCTTTATGTATTGGGTTTTTTGTTTGTTTTTTCTTTGAGACAAGGCTTTGCTCTCTCACCCAGGCTGGAGTGCAGTGGCGTGATTTTGGCTCACTGCAACCTCTGCCTCCTGGGTTCAAGCCATTCTTGTGTCTCACATTCTTGTGTCTCAAGCCTCCTGAGTAGCTGGAATGACAGGTGTGTGCCACCACGCCAGCTAATTTTGTATTTTTAGTAAAGACGGGGTTTCGCCATGTTGGCCAGGGTGGTCTCTAACTCCTGGCCTCAAGTGATCTGCCCGCCTCCCAAAGTGCTGGGATTATAGGTGTGAGCCACCGTGTCTGGCCACACTTTTCCTTCTTTGCACCAGGGGGAATTATGCTTTTTTTCTCATTTTTGATTTGTATTCGTCCTTACAATGCCAGCCTATTAACTTGCAATGAGGATTGTTCCCTTGTAATGGGTAGACAGCCTCATCCCCGTCAAGGCCTGGCCTCTCTCGTCTGGGCTCAGGGAGAAAAAAGTCTAACTGCTGTGTGAGTATGGCCAGGGTGCAGTAGGCTGGCAGAGAGGGGGTTTAAGAACCATTTCCTTTACCACTAGCTTTTAAATTAGTTTTACTGTGACCTTTATTAAAAATACTTTTTTTTTCTTTTAAGATGGAGTTGTGCTCTTGTTGCCCAGGCTGGAGTGCAGTGGTGCAAACTTGGCTCACCGTAACCTCCACCTCCCGGGTTCAAGCGATTCTCCTGCCTCAGCCTCCTGAGTAGCTGGGACTACAGGCACATGCCACCATGCCCAGCTAATTTTTTATTTTTAGTAGAGACGGGGTTTCTCCATGTTGGTCAGGCTGGTCTCGAACTCCTGACCTCAGGTGATCCACCTGCCTTGGCCTCCCAAAATGCTGGGATTATAGGTGTGAGCCACCAAAGCCGGCCCAAAAAAACACATTTTATAGTCAGCAAAATGCTGTATATATTTTTTATCCAGATACAAAAGTTAAATTCTGTATGATTTCATTTAAATGAGGTCCCTAGAAAAGTCAAATTAATAAAGACAAGAAATGGAATGGTGGCTGCTAGGGGCAAGGGGAGGGAGGGATGGGGAGTGAGTGACAGTTTCTTTCTTTTTTTTCTTTCGAGACAGAGTCTCACTCTGTTGCCCAAGCTGGAGGGCAGTGGTGCTGTCTCATCTCACTGCAACCTTCGCCTCCCGGGTTCAAGCAATTATTGTGCCTCAGCTTCCTGAATCGCTGGGATTACAGATGTGCACCACCATTCCCAGCTAATTTTTGTATTTTTAGTAGAGACAGGGTTTCACTGTGTTGGCCAGGCTGGTCTTGAACTCCTGGCCTCAGGTGATCTGCCCACCTCGACCTCCCAAAGTGCTGGGACTACAGGCATGAGCTGCCATGTGCGGACCTGCAGTCCTGGTTTTTTTTTTTTTTTTTTTTGGTGGAGTTTCACTCTTGTTGCCCAGGCTGGAGTGCAATGGAGCAATCTCAGCTCACTGCAACCTTCGCCTCCTGGGTTCAAGCAATTCTTCTGCCTCAGTCTCCCAAGTAGCTAGGATTACGAGCATGTGCCACCACGTCTGGCTAATTTTGTATTTTTAGTAGAGATTGGGTTTCTCCATGTTGATCAGGCTGGTCTCGAACTCCCGACCTCAGGTGATCCGCCCGCCTCAGCCTCCCAAAGTGCTAGGATTACAGGCAAGAGCCACTGCACCCGGCCTTGCAGTCCTGTTTTTAATATCATGCACAACATTAGAAATTATTTCTAACCCAGGCTGGGCTCCGTGGCTCATGCCTGTAATTCCAGCACTTTGGGAGGCCATGGTGGGCAGACCACTTGAGGTCAGGAGTTCGAGACCAGCCTGACCAACATGACAAAACCCCTTCTCTACTGAAAATACAAAAATTAGCCATGCGTAGTGGCACATGCCTGCAATCCCAGCCACTGGGGAGGCTGAAGTAGGAGAATAGCTTGAACCCGGGTTGGGGAGGTTGCAGTGAGTCAAGACCGCGCCATTGCACTCCAACCTAGGCAACAAAGAATGAAACTCGGCCGGGCGCGGTGGCTCAAGCCTGTAATCCCAGCACTTTGGGAGGCCGAGACGGGTGGATCACGAGGTCAGGAGATCGAGACCATCCTGGCTAATACAGTGAAACCCTGTCTCTACTAAAAAAAGACAAAACCTAGCCGGGCGAGGTGGCGGGCGCCTGTAGTCCCAGCTACTTGGGAGGCTGAGGCAGGAGAATGGCGTAAACCCAGGGGGCGGAGCTTGCAGTGAGCTGAGATCCGGCCACTGCACTCCAGCCTGGGTGGCAGAGCGAGACTCCGTCTCAAAAAAAAAAAAAAAAAAAAAGAATGAAACTCCGTCTGAAAAAAAAAAAAAAAGAAACAGAAATTATTTCTAACCCAAAACAATTGAAAACAGGTACTCAAACAAGCACTTTTACATGCGTGTTCGTAGCACCATTTCCACATAGCCTGAGTTGTAAAAAATAGCAACGAAGCTTTTGCTTTAATGAGAAAGGAAGTTTGCCATAAGGTTTGTTCTGGGGTGTCTTGCTGAAGCCCTCCTGTGTTCTTGCCCTGGGGTTCAGGGCCTGGAGGGCCCTCTGTGGGGGGCATGAGTCACCTCATTCTCTGTCTCTGCACCCCAGCTGCCCTCTACTAGAGAGAGGCAATTTCTCTTTCTTGAGGTTAGTTAGTATCTGAGGGAGGCTTATGCATGATAATGAACACCTACAGCTGCTTGCTTTTAATTGCCATTGCACTTAGAACATACATTTCATGATGTTTTTCTTAATCGTAACACAACATTAATCTAGTCCATTTATAGGCTTAAGAACTCCTGTGTTAATTAAATCACGACCTTCTGATGAAGCCACGCCCATGAGCCTGTGGAGCGCGTTGTCTTCACACTGTGCTGGGGCAGGGTTGTTGGCAAACCCCCATGGATGGCAGCTGGCAATGGCCTCATGGTGACAAATGCGTCTGCCTTTTGACCCAGAATTCTACCCCTGAGAGTGTGTCCTACAGATGCTTGCAAGTGGTGTGGTAATGGGTGTACAAGGCTATTCACAGCAGGGGCGTTTGTGGTGGCATGGCCTGGGAGACAGCCCAGATGCCTTTCAGCAAAGGATTGGTGGCAGGTCTGCAGCCCTGGGGCTTATCAGACACCAACCCTGCTGGCACCTTGATCTTGGACTTCCAGTTTGCAGAACTGTGAGAAAATAAAATTTCCATGAAGTCTCCCCAGTCTGTGGTATTTTGTTATAGCCGCCCAGGCTGACTCAGACAGGAGCCCAGGATGGATGTGAGCTTGTTATAACCAGCTCACGCTTGTGGCTGTAGGGAGTCCGGGTAGAAGCTGGAAGAGCCTAGAGGGGTGGCTGCTGCCTTCCTGGGAACAGGTTAAAAGGGATCCAAGCAGAGTGGTCTCAGTGCAGGTGGGGAGGAGACTCTAGACCCAGGACACACAGTGGAGGGGGTATCCAAGGATTTCCTGATGATCACATGTGGTTTGAGAAAGAGAGGGGGCCAAGTCTGGTGGCACATGCCTGTAATCCCAGACTTTGGGAAACGAAAGCAGGAGGACAGCTTGAGCCCAGGAGTTTGAAACCAGCTGGGCAACACAGCAAGACCTGGTCTCCACAAAAAAAATAAAAATTAACTGGGTGTGGTGGTTCACGCCTGTCGTCCCATCTACTTGGGAGGCTAAGGTGGGAGGATCACTTGAGCCCTGGAGTTCAAGAACAGCCTGGGCAACATGGCAAAACCCTGTCTCTACAAAAAATACAAAAATTAGCCAGGCATGGTGGCACACCCCTGTATTTTTAGCTACTCTGGTGGCTGAGGTGGGAAGCTTATTTGAACCTAGGAGGTTAAGGCTGCAGTGAGCCGAGATTGCACCACTACACTCCAGCCTGTGTGACAGAGTGAAACTGTGTCTCAAAAATATAAAGTGAATTCAGGAGTTCGAAACCAGACTGGCCGACACTGTGAAACCCCGTCTCTCCTAGAAATACAAAAATTAGCCCAGACCAGGTGCACTGGCTCGCACCTATAATCCCAGCACTTTGGGAGGCCAAGGCAGGGATATCACTCAAGGTCAGGAGTTCGAGACCAACCTGGCCAACATGGTGAGACCCCGTCTCTACTAAAAATACAAAAATAAATAAATAAATAAATAAATAAGCTGTGCATGGTGGCAGGTGCCTGTAATCCCAGCTACTTGGGATGCTGTGGCAGGAGAATCACTTGAACCCAGGAAGCAGAGGTTGCAGATTGCTTGAACCCAGGAAGCAGAGGTTGCAGTGAGCAGAGATTACGCCGTTGCACTCTAGCCTGTGACAAGAGCAAAGCTCTGCCTTAAAAAAATAATAATAATAATAAGACAGATGTGGTGGCCCACACCTGTAATCCCAGCTGCTTGGAAGGCAGAGACAGGAGAATCACTTGAACCCCGGAGGCGGAGGTTGCAGTGAGCCAAGATTGCGCCAGTGGACTCCAGCTTAGGCGACAGAGCGAGACTATCTCAAAAAAACAAAAACAAAAACCACACAAGACTTTTCAGCGAAATGCTCGCTCCTCTTCCTTTTCATCCTCCCAGTTCCCCTGGCCCCCATCAAGGGGGCCACTGTTATTCATATGGATATAGATTCCCCCCTCTTTCATCCAAATGGCCCCATAGTACACACAGTTCTACCCTGCCAGTTTCACTTATTATTTCTTGGAGATGTTTCCTTGTCTGTACATAGATAGCTTCTTGTCAGTACATAGGGAGCCATTCAGGGTTGGTAAAGTGGTTGGTAATGTGGGTGCTGGCAAAACAGGTTTTGCAACCTCACTGGTGTTCTGCAAAGGCAGCTTCCTGCCTGGATTGGCACATGGGCAACTTCCCTTTGATTTCCCTCAGCTTTAATCCATCCAGCCCAGGTGGAGACAGACCAGTTTACGGTTCTGCATTCTGGCATAGACGCAGTTCTACAAGCTCTCAGCCTCATGGCTTTTCTTCCTCTGCTGTGTTTACCCTTCTGGAGTTGCAGAATCAATCACCCGTTTCTCAAAACGGGAAGCACAGGGGTTTTTTGGGGTTTTTTTTTGAGACAGTCTTGCTCTGTTGCCCAAGCTGGAGTGCAATGGTGCAATCTCAGCTCACTGCAACCTCCGCTTCCTGGTTCAAGCGATTCTCCTGCCTCAGCCTCCTGAGTAGCTGGGAGTACGGGGGCCCGGCTAATTTTTGTATTTTTAGTAGAGATGGGGTGTCACCATATTGGCCAGGGTGGTCTCAAACGCCTGACCTTGTGATCCACCCACCTTGACCTCCCATAGTGCTGGGATTACAGGTGTGAGCCACCACGCCCGGCCAGGTTTTTCTTTTTCTAGGCCCACTGTGGCCACCAAAGTTGGGGACCAGGGGGCCTCCAGGGACAGGGACCCCAAGTTGCAGGTTAATACACAGAGCCCTTTCTGAGATGCAGGTTCTACAGGGAACTGGATTCCACCTCTTTTGGGGAGATCAACCCAGCACTCCAAGGATCCCCTGATGGTGCCTGAGCACAGCTGTGAGAAGGGGGTGTCTGGATCCTTGGGGTGGCAGGATGGGAGAGGTGGGGCATGGGCCTGTAGGGTGGCCCCCAGAGTCCCCCTGACTAGCTAGAATTCTGAAAATTGTGTTATGTAAAACACTTAGCATCTGCAGTGCCAAATAAAGGTGACCCCCACCATGACATTAAAAAATAAATAAATAAAAATAAATTTAAAAAAGACATGTCCAAATCCTAACCCTGGGAACCTGTGAAGATATTTCCTTATTTGGTGTTTTTTGTTTTGTTTTGCTTGAGACAGAGTTTTGCTCTGTTGCCCAGGCTGGAGTGCAGTGGTGTGATCTCAGCTCACTGCAACTGCTGCCTCCGGGTTCAAGCGATTCTCCTGCCTCAGCCTCCCGAGTAGCTGGGACTACAGGCGCCCGCCACCACGCCCAGCTAATTTTTTGTATTTTTAGTAGAGACGGGGTTTTGCCGTGTTAGTCAGGATGGTCTCGATCTCCTGACCTCATGATCCGCCCACCTCAGCCTCCCAAAGTGCTGGGATTACAGGCGTGAACCACCGCGCCCCACCTGGCAATCCTCTTTCAATGGGAGGTGCTCGGAGCTGAAGCTCAACATGTCAACTTAAGGGAGCTTTCAGCTGGAAGGTTTCTACCTGAGCTCAAACAGAAACTGCCGCCACCTGGCTGGGCGCAGTGGCTCACGTCTGTAATTCCAGCACGTTGGGAGGCCAAGGTGGGCAGATCACGAGATCAGAAGTTCAAGACCAGCCTGGCCAACATGGTGAAACCCTGTCTCTACTAAAAAATATATATATATACAAAAAAGTTAGCTGGGCATAGTGGCGTGCACCTGTAGTCCCAGCTACTTGGAAGGCTGAGGCAAGAGAATCGCTTGGACCAGGGAGGTGGAGGTTGCAGTGAGCCGAGATCGCGCCACTGCACTCCAGCTTGGGCAACAGAGTGAGACTTCGTCTCAAAAAAAAAAAAAAGAAAAGAAAGTGCCGCCACCTGAGCTTGTGCTAACAGCGACTTGTCCATTTCTGAGACAGCCACCAGGAGGGCCCGGGCCACCAGGAAGAGCCTGCTGCATGTCCCCTATGGAGACGGCGAAGGGGAGAAACTGGACATCTACTTCCCTGACGAGGCAGCTGAAGGTTGTCAGCGAAGGGGCTGGGGGTCCTGGGACTTGGGGGTCCAGTGGCAGAGCTCAGCATGGCGGGCCCGGCTCACTGTCCCTGTGCTTGGTTTTTTGTTTTGCAGCTTTGCCTTTCTTCCTGTTCTTTCACGGAGGATACTGGCAGAGTGGAAGGTGAGTCGGGGGATGCGGATGGTGGACTGCAGGAGAGATTCCACTTGCACTGGGGGACTCTTCCTCCAGGGCTGCCACAACCAAAAGGCCACAGCTGGGCGATTCCCGCAGGCCCGTGTCTCACAGCACTGGAAAGCGGACGTCTCAAGTCAAATGTGGGCCGGGTTCCTAGGGAGGATCCTTCCTGCCGCCTCCAGCTTCCTGTGGCCTCAGGCAGTCCTTGGCTTGTGTCTGCAGAGCTCCAGCCTTTGCCTCCATTCACATGTGATCCTTGTGTTCCTGGGTCTCCGATCTTCCTCTCCTTTTTTTTTTTTTCTTTTTTTTGAGACAGAGTCTCACTCTACCCCAGACTGGAACGCAGTGGTGCGACCTCAGCTCACTGCAATTTCTGCCTCCCAGGCTCAAGCAATTCTTCTGCTTCAGCGTCCCAAGTAGCTGGGATTACAGGTGTGCACCACCAGGCCCAGCTAATTTTTGTTTTTTTTGTTTTTTTTTTTGAGACGGAGTCTCGCTGTGTCGCCCAGGCTGGAGTGCAGTGGCGCGATCTCGGCTCACTGCAAGCTCCGCCTCCCGGGTTCATGCCATTCTCCTGCCTCAGCCTCCAAGTAGCTGGGACTACAGGCGCCCGCCACCACGCCCGGCTAATTTTTTGTATTTTTAGTAGGGATGGGGTTTCACCGTGTTAGCCAGGATGGTCTCGATCTCCTGACCTCGTGATCCGCCCGTCTCGGCCTCCCAAAGTGCTGGGATTACAGGCTTGAGCCACCGCGCCCGGCCTAATTTTTGTATTTTTAGTAGAGACGGTTTCACCATGTTGGCCAGGCTGGTCTTGAACTCCTGACCTCAAGAGATCCTCCCGCCTTGACCTCTCAAAGTTCTGGGATTACAGGCGTGAGCCACCACACCAGCCTCCTGTTTTTGTTTTTGTTTTTGTTTTTTTTTGAGATGGAGTCTCGCTGTGTCCCGCAGGCTGGAGTGCAGTGGTGCGATCTCAGCTCACTGCAAGCTCCGCCTCCCGGGTTCACACCATTCTCCTGCCTCAGCCTCCCGAATGGCTGGGACTACAGGCGCCTGCCACCAGGCCTGGCTAATTTTTGTACTTTTAGTAGAGACGAGTTTTCACTGTATTAGCCGGGATGGTTTCGATCTCCTGACCTCGTGATCCACCCACCTCGGCCTCCCGAAGTGCTGGGATTACAGGCGTGAGTCACCATGCCCGGTCTCCTTTTTTTTTTTTTTTTTTATAAGGTCATAGTCACAGGTTCTGGGGTTAGGATTTGGACATATCTTTTGAGGGGACACAGTTCAACCCACTGCAACCAGTGAGAAGCATGTTCAGCCTCCTCTTGAATCAAAGGAAAAGCCAGAGCGACCAACCACTGTCCCAGTTTGCTTGGGACTGAGGAGGGGTTTCCTAGGACATGGGGTTTTCAGTACTTTAGGAAAAAAACAATGAAAGTCCAAGGTAAAATGGGACAGTTGGTCACTGTAAGCTTTTTGTGGGTATTTGGGAATTTGGGATCTTGACAGACACTGCGTTCCCTAGGGTCTTCCTGCAGAGTTGCCTTCAAGCATCTTCATGTTAATAGCTTACATTTAATGGCCACACACGGTGGCTCACGCCTGTAATCCCAACACTTTGGAAGGGCAAGGCGGACGGATCACTTGAGGTCAGGAGTTTGAGACCAGCCTGGCCAACATGGTGAAACCCTGTGTCTACTAAAAATACAAAAATTAGCTGGACGTGGTGGCGTGTACCTGTAATCCCAGCTACTCGGGAGGCTAACGCAGGAGAATCGCTTGAACCCAGGATGGGGGGTTGCAGTGAGCCAAGATCATGCCACTGCACTCCAGCCTGGGTGACACAACAAGATTCTGTCTCAAAAAAAAAAAAGCTTACATTTATTCCACACGAAACTCTCTACACTGCTGGTCTTTAATTCTCAAAAACAGTTCCCTAAGAGAGGGAATATAATTGCCTCTATTTTACAGATGAGGAAACCAGGCTTAAAAGTTACATAAGCCGGGCGCGGTGGCTCAAGCCTGTAATCCCAGCACTTTGGGAGGCCGAGACGGGCGGATCACGAGGTCAGGAGATCGAGACCATCCTGGCTAACACGGTGAAACCCCGTCTCTACTAAAAAATACAAAAAACTAGCCGGGCGCGGTGACGGGCGCCTGTAGTCCCAGCAACTCGGGAGGCTGAGGCAGGAGAATGGCTTAAACCCAGGAGGCGGAGCTTGCAGTGAGCTGAGATCCGGCCACAGCACTCCAGCCTGGGCGGCAGAGCGAGACTCCGTCTCAAAAAAAAAAAGAAATAAAAATAAAAAATAAAAAAATAAAAGTTACATAAATTGCCAGGCACGGTGGCTCACACCTGTAATCCCACACATTGGGAGGCCGAGGTGGGAGGATTGAGTTAGAAAGCAGTCTGGTCAACATAGCAAGACCCCATTTCTACAAAAGAAAAAATAAATTTGCTGGGCATAGTGGTGCACACCTGTACTCCTGCTTGGGAGGCTGAGGCAAGAGGATTGCTTGAGCCCAGGAGGTCGAGGCTGCAGTGAACTGTGATGACGCCATTGCACTCCAGCCTGGGCGACAGAGCGAGGCCCTATTGCTTAGAAAAATAAAGTTTCATGAAGCTCCCCCAAGGTTCTATAGCTAGTATGTGATGTGGCAGGGAGAGATCCTGTCCGCTTCCTTCTCTCACATGGGGCCAGAAAGGGGTGGTGCTGTGCATGGACAGAACATCTGGAAAGTGGTGTGTCCAGGACACAGGAAGCAGCGTAGTGGCCAGGCTGCCTCCAGCTGTCACATCTGTGTCTCTCTCTGCAGTAAGGACGAGTCTGCCTTCATGGTCGACCCGCTGACGGCACAGGGAGTGGCCGTGGTAATAGTGGCTTATGACATCGCCCCCAAAGGTAATAGGGGTGGTTGCTGCAGGTCTGAGGGCTGGTGGGCTTTAGGAGGAAGCGAGTCCCTGACCCAGCTCATACTCTCTGTGCAGGCACCCTGGACCAGATGGTAGACCAGGTGACCCGCAGCGTTGCGTTTGTCCAGAAGCGGTATCCAAGCAATGAGTGGGTGTTGCTGGTAGATTTTCTTCCTGTCGGACCTCACTGGGTGGGAGGACAGTGCAATCAGTCCCTTGGACACAGCCAAGCTTCCCTCTGGCCTATGGAGCAGAAAGCAAATTGGGACTCTTTGAAGTGGCCCTGATGTTGTGGGCAAACTGTGCAAATCCAGTTCTCTGCTTTGACCCCTCCCAGGGGAATTTACCTATGTGGACACTCAGCCGGAGCCCACCTGGCCGCCATGATGCTCCTTGCCAACTGGACCAAGCATGGGGTCACGCCCAACCTCAAAGGTTTCCATGGGGGCTGCAGCCTGGCTGGGCAACCTTCATCTCCCCATGAGCCTTGCGGTTTGGGCCAGCTGATTGAAATCCTCCTGGCCGTGAGTGGCTTGACCGCAGGGCTTTCAGCCCTCTGAGCAAGGCCTTCTCTGCTTCCTCTGTGCCCCCTCCCCTGGTCCTGCCCCTCTGGCTGGGGGGGTGGGCTGGCCCTGCCTTGCTCCACCTGGAGCCTGGTCCTGTGACGATGCTGCACCCTCACAGGCTTTTTCCTCATGAGTGGGGTCTTTGACCTGGAGCCCATCATGTATACTTCACAGAACGTCGCTCTCCAGCTGACCCTGTGAGTTACCCGCCCACCACCTCCCCTGGCTCACCTGGAGCCCAGCTTCTTTCCGTCCTGACCCGTCCACTCCCCGCCCCAGGGAGGACGCTCAGAGGAACAGCCCCCAGCTGAAGGTGGCCCAGGTGCAGCCGGTGGACCCCACCTGCCGTGTGCTGGTGGTCGTGGGCCAGTTCGACTCCCCCGAATTCCACCGACAGTCCTGGGAGTTTTACCAGGTACTCTCAGCGCAGGTTTGTGGCCAGAGGTCGAGGGTCATGTGAGCTCATTATTTGCCTCTTTCTTTTACCCACGTGGACAAGACCATCCGTCATTTATTTAACACAGTGAACCCTGACCTGTGCCAGGCATGGCCCCATGTCCTGCCCCACCGCCCCCCCCACTGCTCAGGCCCCTCCTCCCCTGTCTCCCCTGCCCAGACCCTGTGTCAAGGAGAGTGGAAAGCCTCATTTGAACAGCTCCACGATATGGACCACTTTGAAATCGTTGAGAATCTGACCCAGAAGGACAACGTGCTCACCCAGGTGGGGCCTCATCCCTGGCAGCCCTTTCGTGGTAGACAGCACAGATCCTGCTGCAGCCTCTTAGATGTGCAAACCAGGAGTTCGAGACCAGCCTGGTCAACATGGAGAAACTCTGTCTCTACTAAAAATACAAAAAAAGTTAGCCAGATGTGATGGTGCGTGCCTGTAATCCCAGCCACTCAGGAGGCTGAGGCATGACAATTGCTTGAACCCAGGAGGCAGAGATTGCAGTGAGCCGAGATTGCACTCCAGCCTGGGCAACGGAGCAAGACTATCTCAAAAAAAAGAAAAAAAACCTGAGAACCTAGGAAAGAAAGAACTGAAGAACATCTCGTTTCTTTCTTTTTTTTTCTTTAGAGACAGGGTCTCCTCTGTTGCACCCAGGCTGGAGTACAGTGGCAGAATCTTAGTTTTCTGCCGCCTCCTGGGCTCAAGCCTCCTGCCTCAGCCTCCTGAGTAGCTGGGACTACAGAGGTGTGCCACTGTGCCCTGCTAATTATTAAATGTTTCTGTAGAGATGGGGTCTCTCTCTGTTCCCTAGGCTGGTCGTCTTCTTTTTTAATCTCAACATATTATACCTCTAACCAAGCTGTCTTGAACTCCTGACTTCAAGTATCTTCCTGCCTCAGCCTTCCAAAGTGTTGGGGTTGCAGACATGACTCACTGCATCCAGCCCTGTCTTACTTCCTTAATCAAATTCCTGCCAAGAGCTTCTCCGATTCTGGGGCTTTTGTGCCTTCTCTTCCTGTTCCAGATTATCTTGAAAACAATCTTCCAGTAGTTCTGACGACACCTGGAGCCTGGTCCAAGTGCACCCCACCTTGGGAAGCCTCTCCAAAGAGTTTTCGGAGCTGAAGCTGCCAGCTTCAATTTTCCCCAGCACCCAGGAGAGCCTTGCTGTGTTGCCTGCCCGGCAACAGTCCATTCTCACTGCTGGGATACTCGTGAAAATCTCCAGGTCCTCCCTCTTCCCAGCCCGGACAGAGCTTCAGGGAGGCTCCAGGGGATGTCCACAAGTCAATGCTCAGAGATGCCGGGAGCCGCCTGTAAGCCTCATCTGGCCCCTCTACCTGCTGACAGAACGTGACAAAGATGACTTACCTCTAGCGTTTTTGTATGACCCACCAGCTAAGAATGGCATTGCTTTTTTTTTTTTTGGAGATGGAGTCTCACTCTGTCACCCAAGCTGGAGTGCAGTGGTGTGATCTCGGCTCACTGCAACCTCCACCTCCCGGGTTCAAGCAATTCTCCTGCCTCAGCCTCCCGAAGAGCTGGGACTACAGGCACCTGCCACCATGCCCGGCTAATTTTTGTATTTTTAGTAGAGATGGGGTTTCACCGTATTGGTAGGGCTGGTCTCAAACTCCTAACCTCATGATCCACCCGCCTTGACCTCCCAAAGTGCTGGGATTCCAGGCGTGAGCCACCGCGCCCAGCCAGAATGACATTGCATTTTTAGAAGATTCATAAAGAAGCACAAAAAATATTATTTCATAACGTAGAAATTATATAAAACTTAAATTTCCATGTTGATAAATAAAGTTGTATTGGGACACGGCCCTGTTCATTCCTTTACGTATTGACTAGGGCAGCTTTCCAGCTACAGGGCAGAGCGGAGTGGTGGTGACAGTGACCTCCTGGCCTGTAGTGCCTGAGGCATTTCCTATCTGGCCCTTTTCAGGAAAAGTTTGTGGACCCTGGGTAAGGGCTTCCCCAAGCCAGCTACCCTCCACCTTCTGCTTCAGTCTCCTGTCTGCTCTGTCCTCCGTCTCCCTGACATTTGGGTCTGTCCCTGAATGCCCCGGGGTCTCAGCGTTGGGACCAACACCTTGACCTTGACAGGACAATGCTACCCACATGTAGGACAAACTTCCGCTGCACCCCAAGAGTGGTGTGCATGTCCCAAGAAGCCAGCTACATCCATCCACCACCCACCCCACCACACCACCTCTTTCTCTCACACTGAATAGCATTCAAGAATTTCCACCGTAGGCCGGGCACGGTGGCCCACACCTGTAATCCCAGCACTTTAGGAGGCCAAGGTGGGTGAATCACCTGAGGTCAGGAGTTCAAGACTAGCCTGGCCAACATGGCAAAACCCTGTCTCTACTAAAAATACAAAAATTAGCCAGGCGTGGTGGCGCATGCCTGTAATCCTAGATACTTGGGAGGCTGAGGCAAGAGAATCGCTTGAATCCAGGAGGCGGAGGTTGCAGTGAGCTGAGACTGTGCCTCTGCACCCCAGCCTGGGTGACAGAGCCAGACTCCATCTCAAAGAAAAAAAAAAAAAATTCTACTGTGTGTGTGCAGCAAGCCATCATGACACACATTTACCTGTGTAACAAACCTGCACATCCTACACATATACCCTGGGACTTAAAGTAAAAGTTGGGGGGAAAAAATAGAATTTCCACTGTGACATTATTGAGTATAGCAAAAACACAAACAGCCTAGTGTTCATTAGGGCATAAACGCATTCAAGCAGCATCAAACCCTGCAGCCATTACAAAGAGATCTATGTTGACCATGTGGAATATCTCCAAGAGCCACAATAGCCTCTCTTATCTGCGGGATTCACTCCAAGACCCTCTGAAACCATGGATAATACTGAACCCTGTGTACACTATGTTCTTTCCTGTATATACATACCTATGATAAAGTTTAATTTATAAATTGGCAAATGGTATGAAGTAATCCTTCTAAGAGATTAACAATAACTAATAAAATATAATGATTATAACAATATACTGTGATCAAAGTTATGTGAAGCCGGGCGCCGTGGCTCAAGCCTTTAATACCAGCACTTTGGGAGGCTGAGGTGGGTGGATCACCTGAAGTCAGGAGTTCGAGACCAGCCTGGCCAACATGACAAAACCCCGTCTCTACTAAAGATACAAAAATTAGGCCTGGCGTGGTGGCTCACACCTGTAATCCCAGCACTTCGGGAGGGCGAGGCCGGCGGATCACAAGGTCAGGAGATCAAGACCATCCTAGCTAACACAGTGAAACCCCATCTCTACTAAAAATACAAAAAATAAGCCAGGCATGATGGCGGGCACCTGTAGTCCCAGCTACTCGGGAGGCTGAGGCAGGAGAATGGCATGAACCCGGAAGGCAGAGCTTGCAGTGAGCCGAGATTGTGCCACTGCACTCCAGCCTGGGCTACAGAGCGAAACTCCATCTCAAAAAAAAAAAAAAAAGATACGAAAATGAGCTGGGCATGGTGGCGGGAGCCTGTAATTCCAACTACTTGGGAGGTTGAGGCAAGAGAATCACTTAAACCTGGGAAGTGGAGGTTGCAGTGAGCTAAGATGGCACCATTGCACTCCAGCCTGGGCAACAGAGCGAGACTCCATCTCAAAACAAATCAAACAAACAAACAAAGTTATGGGGTCGCTGTCTTTCTCTCAAAATATTCTTTTTTTGGTGGGACACGATGGCTCATGCCTGTAATCCTGACACTTTGAGAGGTTGAGGTGAGTGGATCACCTGAGGTCAGGAGTTCAAAACCAGCCTGGCCAACATGGTGAAACCCCGTCTCTGCTAAAAATACAAAAAGTTAGCTGGGCGTGGTGGTGCAGGCCTGTAATCCCAGCTACTTGGGAGGCTGAAACAGGAGAATCACTCGAAGTTGGGAGCCAGAGGTTGCAGTGAGCTGAGATCACGCCACTGCATTCTAGCCTGGGCAACAGAGCGAGACTCTGTCTTAAAAGAAATAAAAGAAAAGAAAAAGAAAAAAAAGTCTTCTTTTTTTTTTTTTGAGACTGGGTCTCACTCTTTCTCCCTGGCTGGAGTGCAGTGGCCCAATCATGGCTCACTGCAGCCTTGACCTCCCAGGATCAAGTGATCCTCCCACCTCAGCCTCCAGAGCAGCTGGGACTATAGGTGCATGCTGACTAATTTTTTTTTTTTTTTTGAGATGGAGTTTCACTCTTGTTGCTCTAGCTGGAATGCAATGGCTTGATCTCAGCTCACTGCAACCTCTGCCTCTTAGATTCAAGCGATTCTCATGCCTCAGCCTCCCAAGTAGTTGGGATTACAGATGCTCACCACCATGCCCAGCTAATTTTTTGTATTTTTAGTGGAGACAGGGTTTCACCATGTTGGCCAAGCAGGTCTCAAACTCCTGATCTCAGGTGATCCACCTGCCTCAGCCTCCCAAAGTGCTGGGATTACAGGCGTGAGCCACTGTAATTAGCCTTGCCTGGCTAATTTTAAAAAAATTTTATAGAGATGGCGTCTCACTGTGTTGCCCAGGCTGATCTTGAACTCCTAGGTTCAAGTGATCCTCCCTCCTTGGTCTCCCAAAGTGCTGAGATTACAGGCGTGAGCCACCGCCCTGGGCTGGGAAATACTTTTTTTTTTTTTTTTTTTTTTGAGATAGAGTCTCACTGTGTCGCCCAGGCTGACGTGCAGTGGCGATATCTCGGCTCACTGGAAGCTCCGCCTCCTGGGTTCACGCCATTCTCCTGCCTCAGCCTCCCGAGTAGCTGGGACTACAGGCGCTGCCACCACGCCAGCTAATTTTTTGTATTTTTTTTTTTTAGTACAGACGGGGTTTCACTGTGTTAGCCAGGATGGTCTTGATCTCCTGACCTCGTGATCCACCTGCCTCAGCCTCCCAAAGTGCTGGGATTACAAAGTGCTGAGCCACCATGCCCGGCCGGGAAATACTTTTTTAAGCCAGGGCAAGGTGAATCTGAAATGCCATTTGAGGAAAGATCTGTTCGCCTGATGCCCTGTTTGAGCCTGGGTGGACAGGATAGCATCTGCCAGCTACGGGAAGCACTGCAGATGGGAAGAGGCTTGGCCACTCTCCAAAGGTGGCAGGAGCTGGAGTGGGTGAACTGAAGGTAAGGAGAATCTAGGAGTTGGGGAACCTGGAGACAGGCTACCCGGCAGGGCTTCGGGCTGACACCCCCACGGATACAGTTCTGTTCACTGGGGCTCAAACATAAGAGGAACCCAACTGTTGTGGGAGGAAAAGACCCTTCTGCCCTTTCCTTTTTTCTTTTTCTGTTTTTTCGAGGCAGAGTCTCTCTCTGTTGCCCAGGCTGGAGTGCAGGGGCACAATCTCGACTCACTGCCACCTCCGCCTTCCGGTTTCGAGAGATTCTCCTACCTCAGCCTCCCCAGTAGCTGTGACTACAGGCGCGCACCACACGCCCAGCTAAATTTTGTATTTTCAGTAGAGACGGGGTTTCACCATATTGGCCAGGCTGGTCTCGAACTCCTGACCTTGTGATCCACCTGTCTCAGCCTCCCAAAGTCCTGGGATTACAGGCATGAGCCACTGTGCCCGGCCCGACCCCTCTGCCCTTTCAAAACAATGTTCGTTCTCTCACAGTCTTCTTTTATCATATTAAGTCCACGCCGCAGGACTATTTTGTCCAATGAATGCTATGCAAATATTTCATGCACCTGCTGGTCACAGGAATGATATATATGTACTTGGTACGCACTGATCGCACCTCGGTGTGGGAGAAGAAGGGGGAAGGAAGGAAAGAACAGCCCCCTCCTTTCCTGGTGCACCTTCAGATGTGCCGATGCGGCTCAGACTCGCCGCAGATGGCCCCCTTCCCAGAGACAGGGGAGGATTCTCCACCCACTCCCCAGCCTCCAGGCCCATCCTGACTCCTGCCTTCAGGCACTCAAGTTATTATGCGTCTAGACACACGGATATATTCAAGCTGGGCACAGCCACAACAGCCCCACCCCAGGCGACTTAAGTCAGAGCTGGGGTCCAAAGAGACCACATCCCAAAGGACTGTGTGGGGGTCGGGGCACACAGGCCACTGCGTCCCCCCGTCTTAGGCATTCCTGAACTCAGCCTCACTCTGCTTCTCGGGGATTTCTTTTTTTTTTTTTTTTTTTGTGAGACGGGGTCTCGCTCTGTCGCCCAGGCTGGAGTGCAGTGGCCGGATATCGGCTCACTGCAAGTTCCGCCTCCCGGGTTTACGCCATTCTCCTGCCTCAGCCTCCCGAGTAGCTGGGACTACAGGCGCCCGCCACCTTGCCAGGCTAGTTTTTTGTATTTTTTTTTTTTTTAGTAGAGATGTGGTTTCACCGAGTTAGCCAGGATGGTCTCGACCTCCTGACCTCGTGATCCGCCCATCTTGGCCTCCCAAAGTGCTGGGATTACAGGCTTGAGCCACCGTGCCTGGCCTTCTTGGGGATTTCAAATGCGCTGAGACTCCAGCACTTTTGCAGAAGCTCCTTCTGGTCCTGACTTGCACCCAGATGCTGTGGGGCTGCAGTTGCTGCTTGGGTTCAGGAGGATGGCGGGGGCTCAGTGCCCATGAGCTTTTGAAGCTCCTGGAACTCGGTTTTGAGGGTGTTCAGGTCCAGGTGGACACCTGGGCTGTCCTTGTCCATGCATTTGATGACACTGTGTGCAGAAATGAAAAGGAGTTGTTCCCTTCCTCCCTCCTGAGGGCAGGCAACTGCTGTGGTTGCCAGTGGAGGTGATGTGTTCTTGGTCTGTGCCCATTGGCCACCCCAGCAGAAGCTATGGTGGTTCCAGGAACCAGTTAGCGAGCCAATCAGTGGGACCCAGGGGCGGCCTACCAAAGTTAACTGGATTTGATAACTGTAGCGAAGTTGTTTCCTGATTTTGATGATTGTGCTGTGGTTGTGTGAGAGAATGAAGTATTTCAGGGCAGTGTGGTAATGCCTTCAACTTACAAACGGTTCCGGTAAATCACCCATATATGTACATATATATGCATATGATATATACACATACAGAGATGTGTGTGTGTTCATATATATGGGGGGAGAGAGAGAGAACGGAGGTCAGGGAGAGGGAGAGAGAAAGAGGAGACACAGAAGGAGATAGCGAGAGAGTGGTGAGTAGAGAGAGGGAAAGGGTAAGAGAGAGGGAGAGGAGGAAAGAGAGGCAGGAGGAAGCAGAATGTTAAAGGAAATAGGCAAAACACAAACAGAAAATCTGCGTGAAGGGTATATAAGTATTCTTTGCACTATTCTTCTAATTATCTTTTATTTAAATTGACATCAGGCCGGGTGCAGTGGCTTACGTCTGTAATCCCAGCACTTTGGGAGGCCGAGGCAGGCAAATCACCTGAGGTCAGGAGTTTGAGACCAGCCTGGCAAACATGATGAAACCCTGTCTCTACTAAAAATACAAAAATTAGCTTGGTGTAGTGGTGCGCGCCTGTAATCCCAGCTACTTGGGAGGCTGAAGCAGGAGAATCACTTGAACCAGGGGGGCAGGAGGAGGTTGCAGGAGGAGGTTGCAGTGAACTGAGATCATGCCACTGCACTCCAGCCTGGGCGATACAGCGAGACTGGGTTTCAAATAAATACATAAACATCAAAATAAAAAGTTACTGTGTTAAAGAACAGAGGCAGGGTGGCGCGATGGGGGGTGGGGAAAGGTTGCAAAAATCAATCAATAAGTAAATAAACCCCAAAATGAAAAAGAGAGTGGGGGCACCAGGCCTACGTGGGGCTGGAGGGCTGATGGGACCAGGCCTCTTCTCTCCGGCCAGAGAACCCGAGAAGTGAGCAGATGTGAGCAGTGCCAACCTCTAATGCCCAGCTCCAGAAGTGACTCCAAAACACCCTGTTCCAAAGCAGAGGACACAATAATTTTTTTTTTTTAATAGGCTGCAGAACTTACTGTTGGTGAGACGCCCTGCTTTGCAAAGGGAAAGGAGGAGTTTGCCCTGAGCACGGGCCCCCACCCTCCACTGGGCTTTCCCCAACTCCCTTGTCTTCTTATCATGGTGGTGGCCCAGTCCCTGGCCCCTGACTCCAGAAGGTGGCCCTCCTGGAAACCCAGGTCGTGCAGTCAGCAATGTACTCACCAGGACAGCGATGTCTGCTGCACTCTGTCTCTCCCCTGTGTATTTGTCCTTCATGCCCATCTGGAGTGGTTGGTTTTTGCAGAGGTGGTGCCCTGTAAAGCCCTCCTGTCTGACTTTTTTTTTTTTTAAGACTGAGTTTCGCTCTTGTTGCCCAGGCTGGAGTGCAATGGCACAATCTCAGCTCACTGCAACCTCTGCCTCCCAGGTTCAAGCGATTCTCCTGCCTCGGCCTCCTGAGTATTTGGGATTACAGGCATGCACCACCACGCCCGGCTAATTTTTGTATTTTTAGTAGAGACAAGGTTTCACCATGATGGCCAGGCTGGTCTTGAACTCCTGGCCTCAAGTGATGCTCCCGCCTAGGCCTCCCAAAGTGTTGGGATTACAGGCGTGAGCCACTGCACCCGGCCTGCACGCGCTCTTTGAAAGCAGTCGAGGGGGCGCTAGGTATGGGCAGGGATGAGCTGGCGCGGGGTTGCTGAGTGCACAGACAGCACGGGCAGAGCCGCTCGGCGGGAGGACTACAACTCCCGGCACGCCCCGCGCCGCCCCGCCTCTGCTCCCAGAAGGCCGCGGGGGGTGACCTGCCTAAGAGGGCGTGCGCTCCCGACATGCCCCGCGGCGCGCCATTAACCGCCAGATTTGAATCGCGGGACCCGTTGGCAGAGGTGGCGGCGGCGGCATGGGTGCCCCGACGTTGCCCTCTGCCTGGCAGCCCTTTCTCAGGGACCACCGCATCTCTACATTCAAGAACTGGCCCTTCTTGGAGGGCTGCGCCTGCACCCCGGAGCGGGTGAGACTGCCCGGCCTCCTGCGGTCCCCCAGACCCTCCTTGCCCTTTCCCTAGCGAGGCCAGTGTGACTGGGCCCCGGGGGTACGAGCCGCCCTCCCCTCCCTGTCCTATCCCCAGCGAGGCCACTGTGGCTGGGCACCTTGGGTCCGAGCCGCCCTCCCCTCCTTGCTTTGTCCCCATCGAGGCCTTCGTGGCTGGGCCTCGGGGTTCCGGGCTGTCGAGTCCACTCACGAGCTGTGCTGTCCCTTGCAGATGGCCGAGGCTGGCTTCATCCACTGCCCCACTGAGAACGAGCCAGACTTGGCGCAGTGTTTCTTCTGCTTCAAGGAGCTGGAAGGCTGGGAGCCAGATGACGACCCCATGTAAGTCTTCTCTGGCCAGCCACGATGGGCTTTGTTTTGAACTGAGCTGTCAAAAGATTTGAATTGTGAAGACACTTAGTATGGGAGGGTTGCTTTCCAGCCTCAATGCTTCTTAAACGGCTGCTGTGAACGGATACCTCTCTGTATACTGGTGCCTTGGTGATCCTTACAACCTGATTAAATTTCATCTGACCAAAATGCCCCTAGGGTGGATGTTAAAGTCTCATTCACATAAGATGCCTGATGCCTTTCATGTTCAATAGAATACATTAGCAGACCCTGTTGTTGTGAACTGCCAGGGATGTCCAAGTGCTTTTCTTGAGATTTTTTTTAAAAAGTTTAATTGAAATATAACCCACACAGCACAAAAATTACCCTGTGAAAGTGTGCACTTCACACTTTGGGAGGCTGAGGTGGGCGGATCACCTGAGGTCAGGAGTTTGAGACCAGCCTGGCCAACATGGCGAAACCCCAGCTCTACTAAAAATACAGAAATTAGCCGGGCCTGGTAGCACGCACCTGTAATCCCAGCTACTGGGGAGGCTGAGGCAGGAGAATCGCTTGAACCTGGGAGGCGGAGGTTGCAGTGAACAGAGATCGTGCCATTGCACTCCAGCCTGGGCAACAGAGCGAGACTCCGTCATAAAAATAAAAAATTGAAAAAAAAAAGAAAGCATGTACTTCGGTGTTGTTTTGGCTTTTTTTCTTCAAGATGCCTAGTTAATGACAATGAAGTTTTGTACTCAGATGATGTCTTTCCACACTGTAATGCTATAACCTTTTCTCACCTTTTTTTCTGTCCGAATCAGTTGCTTCCACAACTTGAATTTTTTTTTTTTTTTTTTTTTTTTTTGAGACGGAGTCTTGCTCTGCCGCCCAGGCTGGAGTGCAGTGGCCGGCTCTCAGCTCACTGCAAGCTCCGCCTCCCGGGTTCACGCCATTCTCCTGTCTCAGCCTCCCGAGTAGCTGGGACTACAGGCGCCCGCCTCGTCGCCCGGCTAATTTTTTGTATTTTTTAGTAGAGACGGGGTTTCACCGTATTAGCCAGGATGGTCTTGATCTCCTGACCTCGTGATCCGCCCGTCTCGGCCTCCCAAAGTGCTGGGATTACAGGCATGAGCCACCGCGCCCGGCCCACAACTTGAATTTTTTTTCCCTTGAGAATCACCCCAGTTGTTTTTCTTGTTGGCCAGAAGAGAGTAGCTGTGTTTTTCTTCGTATGTTTGCTATGGTGGTTATACTGCATCCCAGTAATCACTGGGAAAATATCAGTGGTATTCGTCTTGAAAATGAATAAATGTTGTCATATTTTCAGATTAGAGTTACAACTGGCTGTCCTTTTGGACTTTGGGTGGCCATGTTTTCATTGTAATACAGTTCTGGTAACGGTGATAATCAGCTATGCAGGGAGACTCCCCTAGCAGGAAATGAGAGTATGAGCTAGAGGGGTCCCTTGGGGAACCCTGGGCAATAATGCCTTTCTCTGCCCTTAATCCTTACAGTGGATTACATAATAATTCCAGTGAAATGAAATTACTTCAAACAGTTCCTTGAGAATGTTAGAGGGGTTTGACATGTAATTCCTTTGAACTTACACCATGTAACGCTTTTCCAACTAACTGCTAAAGAAGTCCAGATAAAATAGATACATTAGCCACACAGATGTGGGGGGAGATGTCCACAGGGAGGAGAAGGTGCTAAGAGGTGCCATATGGGAATGTGGCTTGGGCACAGCACAGATGCCATCAACTTCAGACTTGATGTCTTGCTCCTGAGGCAGAGCAGGGTGTGCCTGTGGAGGGCGCGGGGAGGTGGCCCGTTGGGAGTAGACTGCCACTTTAATCCCTTCAACTGCCTTTCCGCTGTTGTTTTCATTTTTCTAGAGAGGAACATAAAAAGCATTCATCCGGTTGTGCTTTCCTTTCTGTCAAGAAGCAGTTTGAAGAATTAACCCTCGGTGAATTTTTGAAACTGGACAGAGAAAGAGCCAAGAACAAAATTGTATGTATTGGGAATAAGAACTGTTCAAACCCTGTTCAATGTCTTTAGCACTAAACTAACTAGTCCCTCAAAGGGACTCTGTGTTTTCCTCAGGAAGCATTTTTTGTTTTTTTTCTGGGACGGAGTTTCACTCTTGTTGCCCAGGCTGGAGTGCAGTGGCGCAATCTCAGCTCACTGCAAACTCCGCCTCTTGGGTTCAAGTGATTCTCCTACCACAGCCTCCCAAGTAGCTGGAATTACAGGCACGTGCCACAATACCCAGCTAATTTTTGTATTTTTAGTAGAGATGGGGTTTCAGCATGCTGGCCAGGCTGGTCTCAAACTCCTGACCTCATGGTTCACCCACCTTGGCCTCCCAAAGTGCTGTGATTACAGGTGTGAACCACCACACCTGGCTTTTTTTTTTTTTTTCTCTGAGACAGAGTTTCACTCTGTTGCCCAGGCTGGAGTGGAGTGGCATGATCTCGGCTCACTGCAACTTCTGCCTCCCGGGCTCAAGCGGTTTGCCTGCTTCAGCCTCCCAACTAGCTGGGATTATAGGCATGTGCCACCACACCCAGCTAATTTTTATATTTTTGATAGAGACAAGGTTTTGCCATGTTGGCCAGACTGATCTTGAACTCCTGACCTCAGGTGATCCGCCCACCTTGGCCTCCCAGAGTGCTGGGATTACAGGTGTGAGCCATCATGACCGGACTCAGGAAGTATTTTTATTTTTATTTTTATTTATTTATTTATTTGAGATGGAGTCTTGCTCTGTCGCCCAGCCTGGAGTGCAGTGACGTGATCTCAGCTCACTGCAAGCTCCGCCTCCCTGGTTCAAGCCATTCTCCTGCCTCAGCCTCCCTAGTAGCTGGGACTATAGGCACCCGCCACCACGCCCAGCTAATTTTTTTGTATTTTTAGTAGAGACAGGGTTTCGCCATGTTAACCAGGATGGTCTCGATCTCCTGTCCTCGTGATCCGCCCACCTCAGCCTCCCAAAGTGCTGGGATTACAGGCGTGAGCCACTGCACCTGGCTGTTATTTTTTTGAGACAGGGACTCACTCTGTCACCTGGGCTGCAGTGCAGTGATACCCCATAGCTCACTGCAGCCTCGAACTCCTGAGCTCAAGTGATCCTCCCGCCTCATCCTCCCAAGTAATTGGGACTACAGGCGCACCCCACCATGCCCACCTACTTTATTTATTTATTTACTTATTTTTGTAGAGATGAGGGTTCCCTATGTTGTCCAGGCTGGTCTTGAACTCCTGAGCTCAAGGGATCCTTCTGCCTTGGCCTCCCAAAGTGCTGAGATTACAGGCATGAGCTACCATACCCAGCTAGGAATCATTTTTAAAGCCCCTAGGATATATGTGTGATTTTAAAGCTCCTGGAGTGTGGCCGGGCGTGGTGGCTCACACCTGTAATCCCAGCACTTTGGGAGGCTGAAGCGGGCAGATCACTTGAAGTCAGGAATTTGAGACCAGCCTGGGCAACATGATGAAACACCATCTCTACTAAAAATACACAAATTAGCTGGGCATGGTGGCAGGCACTTGTAATCCCAGCTACTTGGGAGGCTGAGGCAGGATAATCTCTTAAACCCGGGAGGCAGAGGTTGCAGTGAGCCAAGATTGCACCACTGCACGCCAGAGTAAGAGTCTATCTCAGGAAAAAAAAAAAGGTCAGCGCAGTGGCTCACACCTATAATCCCAGCACTTTGGGAGGCTGAGGCAGGCAGATCATGAGGTCAGGAGATTGAGACCGTCCTCGCCAACATGGTGAAACCCTGTCTCTACTAAAAATCCAAAAATTTATCTGGACATGGTGGTGTGCACCTATAGTCCCAGCTACTCGGGAGGCTGAGGCAGGGGAATCGCTTGAACCTGGGAGGCGGAGGTTACAGTGAGCCAAGATACCACCACTACACTCCAGCCTGGCGACAGAGCAAGACTCTGTCTCAAAAAAGAAAAAAAAAAGCTCCTGGAGTATGATCTTGGGGTTGTGTGGTCAGAAAAACATGTACCCTTAGTAAAGGTATATTGAGCTTGAGGTTCCTTGGTGGGTGGGGACATTGTAACATTAGGATTGCCTTCCTGCCCTCCGTGAAAACCTACATGGGGTGTCACACGGCTGCGTGCTCCTGTGCTGGCAGTGGTGTGAACAGAGGTCTGGGAATACACAGTAGAGGGTATGTGGGGAAGGGGTAAAAAGAGGCAGCAGCCCATCAGGACCCAAAGGGTTTTCTGCAGGTGACTCCCTCCAGGCTCTTGTCCAGTTGTGCTGGGCTATTGTGACAGCAGAAGGTGAAGCCATGAGTCCACAAAAGGGGTGGCTCCCGAGCAGCCAGGTTGTGGAGCATGAGGCTTGCCAGAGAAGACTAGAGCTCCAGTTAAAGCAGAATTTTGGATGGACTAGGAATGCTTTTTTAGTATAAGCAAATCCCACATGTTGTGTCAGTATTTACTCGAAACGTAGTCATTTATCTGAAGTTGAAATGTAACTGGGCATTTTTTTTTTTTTTTTGAGACGGAGTCTCACTCTGTCACCCAGGCTTGAGTGCAGTGGCGCCATCTCGGCTCACTGCAATCTCTGCCTCCTGAGGTCAAGCGATTCTCCTACCTCAGCCTCCTGAGTAGCTGGGACTACAGGCACGCACCACCATGCCTGGCTAATTTTTGTATTTTTAGTAGAGACGGGGTTTCACCAAGTTGGCCAGGCAGGTCTTGAACTCCTGACCTCGTGATCTGCCCTCTTTAGCCTCCCAGAGTGCTGGGATTACAGGCATGAGCCTCCATGCCTGGCTTTTTGTTTTGTTTTGTTTTGTTTTTTGAGGCAGAGTCTCACTCTGTCGGCCAGGCTGGAGTGCAGTGGCACGATCTCGTCTCACTACAAGCTCCGCCTCCCGGGTTCACACCATTCTCCTACCTCAGCCTCCCGATTAGCTGGGACTATAGGTGCCCACCACCACGTCCGGCTAATTTTTTTGGTATTTTTAGTAGAGACGGGGTTTCGTTTTACTGTGGTAGCCAGGATGGTCTCCATCTCCTGACCTCATGATCTGCCAATCTCGGCCTCCCAAAGTGGTGGGATTACAGGCGTGAGCCACCGTGCCCAGCTTTTTCTTTCTTTTTTTTTTTTTTTGAGACAGAGTTTTGCTCTGTCACTCAGGCTGCAGTGCAGTGCACGCTGCCTCAGCCTCCCAAGTAGCTGGGATTAATGGCCCATGCCACCAGGCCCAGCTAATTTTTGTATTTTTAGTAGAGACAGGGTTTCATCATGTTGGTCAGGCTGGTCTCAAACTCCTGACCTCAAGTGATCTGCCTGCCTCAGCCTCCCAAAGCTCTGGGATTACAGGTGTGAGCTACTGCGCCCAGCCTGGGCATTGAATATGCTCATTTCCTAAGTCTGGCAGCCCCACACAGAATAAATAATGGGGGATTCCATATCCTTGTAGCGAAGCCCTGGGCGGAGAGTCAGGAGACGTTGTGACGCCAGTCGTGGTCACACTTTCCTTGCTAAATAGAGGGTAGACCCCCCGTTCCACGGTTTCTCAGGTTCCTTTTCAGCTTGAAAATTGTATTCCTTTTTAGAAATCAGCGTAAAATAATTCTGTCCTTATATGTGGCTTTTTAAAAATTTGACACAGGGTGACACTCAGTCGCCCAGGCTGGAGGGCGGTGGTGTGATCTTGGCTCACTGCGACCTCCATCTCCCAGGTTCAAGTGATTCTTGTGCCTCAGGCTCCCAAGTAGCTGGGATTATAGGTGTGTGCCACCAGGCCCAGCTAACTTTTGTATTTTCAGCAGAGACGGGGTTTTGCCATGTTGGCTAAGCCAGTCTCGAACTCCTGGCCTCAAGTGATCTGCCCGCCTTGGCCTCCCGAAGTGCTGGGATTACAGGCGTGAACCACCACGCCTGGCCTCAATATAGTGGCTTTTAAGTGCTAAGGACTAAGATAGCGTTTTGTTGGGAAGAGGGAAGAGGCCAGTGGTGGGTGAATCATGCTGTGGGCGAGCTCGTCACCCGGTCGAGGTTGTGGGAGCTGCAGCGTGGAAACTGGAAAGTGGCCTGGGGATCATCTTTTTCTGGATCAGAGGTCAGCCAGCTTTTCTGTAGTGTGCCACAGATCATCCCTTGGCCCTCGTGGGTCACAGCCTCTGTTGCATATTGCCTTTTGTTGTAGTTTTTCACAACCTTTTAGAAACATAAAAAGCATTCTTAGCCCATGGGCTGGACAAAAAAAGGCCATGACGGGCTGGATGGATTTGGCCAGCAGGCCCTGGCTTGCCAAGCCCTGTTTTAGACAAGGAGCAGCTTGTGTGCCTGGAACCATCATGAGCACAGGGGAGGAGCAGGGGATGTGGAGGCGTGGGCTGGAAGCCAGGTCCCACAGCACTGAGAAAGACAGAGGGTTGTTGCCATTGCAAATAGAGCAACTGAAATCTGACACAGTCCAGTTCCAGAAAGCCCTGAAGTGCTGGTGGACGCTGCGGGGTGCTCTGCTCTAGGGTTACAGGGGTGAAGATGCAGTCTGGTATGGGAAGTCGACTCACCTGTTTGAAGATGAGATTAAGAAAAGCAGACTTTCAGGATGTGTGAGCTGAAGGGGCAGGACGCAGAAGTAGAGGCCTCAGCCCCCGCAGGAGACCCCTTGGTCTCCATCTCCTGACAGACCCAGCCAATTGGAATGAGGGGAGACATTCCAGCCTCTGAAAAAAGTGGGGAGATTTAAAAAGCTGCTTGGCTTTTATTTTGAACTGTTTTTTGTTTTCCCCAATTCAGAATACAGAATACTTTTATGGATTTGTTTTTATTAGTTTAATTCTGAAACAATATAATTTTTTTTTTTGAGACAGGGTCTTACTCTGTCACGCAGGCTGAGTGCAGCGGTGTGATCTTGGCTCACTTCAGCCTCAATCTCCTGAGCTCAAATGATCCTCCCACCTTAGCCTCCCAAGTAGCTGGGACCACAGGCACGCGTGTTGTGCTACACAAATCCTGAAGACAAGGATGCTGTTGCTGGTGATGCTAGGGATTCCCAAGATCCCAGACTTGACGGCAGGATGCCCCTGTCTGCTGCCTTGCCAGGGTGCCAGGAGGGCGCTGCTGTGGAAGCTGAGGCTGGCCACTCAGGGCGCTGCACTGGGTACTGATTCTTGTTTCTGCTGCTGCCTCGGTGCTTAGCTTTTGAAACAATGAAATAAATTAGAACCAATGTGAAAATCGATCGGGGAATAAATTTAATGTGGAAATAAACAGAGCAACTTAGTTATTCATAATAGTTTACTTGAGGCCGGGCGCGGTGGCTCAAGCCTGTAATCCCAGCACTTTGGGAGGCCGAGATGGGCGGATCACGAGGTCAGGAGATTGAGACCATCCTGGCTAACACGGTGAAACCCCATCTCTACTAAAAAATACAAAAAAAAAAAAACTAGCCGGGCGAGGTGGCGGGCGCCTGTAGTCCCAGCTACTCGGGAGGTTGAGGCAGGAGAATGGCGTGAACCCGGGAGGCGGAGCTTGCAGTGAGCTGAGATCCGGCCACTGCACTCCAGCCTAGGCGACAGAGCGAGACTCTGTCTCAAAAAAAAAAAAAAAAATAGTTTACTTGATAAATACTTGCAATGAGGACAAAACGAAGCACTAGAAGGAGAGGCGAGTTGTAGACCTGGGCGGCAGGAGTTTTTTGTTTGTTTTCAGAGATGGGGTCTTGCTCTGTTGCTCAGGCTGACATACAGTGGCGCAATCACAGCTCACTATAGCCTTGACCTCCTGGACTCAAGCGATCCTCCTGCCTCGGCCTCCCCAGTAGCTGGGACTACAGGCACATGCCGCCATGCCTGGCTAATTTAATTTTTTTTTTCTTTTTTTTTTTGGGGGACAGAGTTTCACTCTTGTCGCCCAGGCCGGAATACAATGGCATATTCTTGGCTTACTGCAACCTCTGTCTTCCGAGTAGCTGGGATTGCAGGCGCCCACCACCACGCGTGGCTAATTTTTTTATATTTTTAGTAGAGACAGGGTTTCACCATGTTGGCCAGGCTGGTCTCGAATTCTTGACCTCAGGTGATCTGCCCGCCTCAGCCTCCCAAAGTGCTGGGATTACAGGCATGAGCCACCGTGCCCAGCCCAAATTTTAAATTTTTTGTAGAGACAGTGGTCTTGGTACATTGCCCAAGGTGGTCTTGTACTTCTGGGCTCAACTGATCCTCCTGCTTTGGCCTCCCAAAGTGTTGGGGTTATAGGCTTGAGCCATCACACCCAGCCAGAAGTTTTGTCAGTGAGTTTTACAGGCGTGAGCCACTGCACCTGGCCTGTTTTTTTTTTTTTTTTCTTTTTTTTTTTTTTTCTTTTGAGACAGTCTTGCCCTGTCACCCAGGCTGGTGTACAATGGTGAGATCTCACTCACTGCAACCTCCGCCTCTCGGGTTCAAATGATTCTCCTGCCTCAGCCTCCTGAGTAGCTGGGATTACAGGCGCCCACCACCACACCCAGCTTAGTTTTTTATTTGTAGTAGAGACAGGGTTTCACCATGTTGGCCAGGCTGGTCTTGAACTCCTGACCTCATGATCTGCCCACCTCGGCCTCCCAAAGTGCTAGGATTACAGGCGTGAGCCATTGCGCCCGGCCTGTTTTATTTTTCAATAGTGAGAGTTCTTGTGTTTGCCCCCCTCCCTTTAGTGGAAAAATGTATAAAATGGAGATCTTGACCTCCACATTGGGGTGGTTAAATTATAGTATGTATGCAAAGGAGCTTTGTTAATTTTATGCTTTTTTGAAAGTGAAGAAGAAACTGAATAATCTATGTGTGTGTGTATGTGTGTGTGTGTGTGTGTGTGTGTGTGTGTGTGTGTGTGTATGTGTGTGTGTGTGTGTATATTTTTTAAAGCCATGGTTATCTTTCCATATCAGTAAAGTGATGCTCCCTGGGACTGCAGAGTTGTCCATTACAGTCCATTACAAGGTACATTGTTGGGCCAGGTGCAGTGGCTTGTGCCTGAATCCCAGCACTTTGGGAGGCCAAGGCAGGAGGATTGATTGAGCCCAGGAGTTTTGAGGTGAGCCTGGGCAATGTGGCCAGACCTCATCTCTTCAAAAAATTCACACAAAATTAGCCAGGCATGGTGGCATGTGCCTGTAGTCTCAACTACTCAGGAGGCTGGGGTGGGAGGATCACTTTGAGCCTTGGAGGTCAAAGCTGCAGTAAGCCATGATCTTGCCAGTGCATTCCAGCCTAGGTGACAGAGTGAGACCCTGTCTCTAAAAAAAAAAACAAAGGTGCACTGTTTTTTTTATCAATTTATTATTTTTAAATTAAATTTTCTTTCAATTAATAATTTACAAATTATAAATGTATATAAAAATAAATTACAAATTATTATACATGAGGTAAAACTTAGGATATATAAAGTACATACTGAAAAGTAATTTTTTGGCTGGGCACAGTGGCTCACGCCTATAATCCCAGCACTTTGGGAGGCCGAGGCGGGTAGATCACCTGAAGTCGGGAGTTCAAGACCAGCCTGACCAACATGGAGAAACCCCGTGTCTATTAAAAATACAAAATTAGCCAGGCGTTTTAAGGTAACCTCTATCAGAAAACAAATTTAACCCAATAAAGGTTTTTGTTTTTTAATGTAGCAGAGGAGTTAGGGTGAATAAAAAAAATGATAGGGAAGGGGGTCCCTGGATTTGCTAATGTGGTTGTCATTTGCCCTTGAGGAGAGAGCTCTGTTAGCAGAATGAAAATATTGGAAGCCAGATTCAGGGAGGGACTGGAAGCAAAAAGAATTTCTGTTCAAGGAAGAGCCTGATGTTTGCCAGGGTCTGTTTGCTGGACATGAAGAGGAAGACTCTGGACTTTCCTCCAGGAGTTTCAGGAGAAAGCTAGGGCGGTGGTGAAGAGCAGAGCCCTGCCTAGACTAGCTGGGTACCTAGACTAGCTGGATACCTAGACTAGCTGGGTCCCTAGACTAGCTGGATGCCTAGACTAGCTGGGTGCCTAGACTAGCTGGATACCTAGACTAGCTGGGTGCCTAGACTAGCTGGATACCTAGACTAGCTGTATACCTAGACTAGCTGGGTACCTAGACTAGCTGGGTCCCTAGACTAGCTGGGTCCCTAGACTAGCTGGATACCTAGACTAGCTGGATAACCTAGACTAGCTGGGTGCCTAGACTAGCTGGATACTTAGACTAGCTGGGTGCCTAGACTAGCTGGATACCTAGACTAGCTGGGTCCCTAGACTAGCTGGGTCCCTAGACTAGCTGGGTCCCTAGACTAGCTGGATACCTAGACTAGCTGGATAACCTAGACTAGCTGGGTCCCTAGACTAGCTGGATACCTAGACTAGCTGGATAACCTAGACTAGCTGGATACCTAGACTAGCTGGGTGCCTAGACTAGCTGGATACCTAGACTAGCTGGGTCCCTAGACTAGCTGGGTCCCTAGACTAGCTGGATACCTAGACTAGCTGGATAACCTAGACTAGCTGGATACCTAGACTAGCTGGGTACCTAGACTAGCTGGATACTTGGAGTGGCTGCTTCAGGCTAGACTTCGGTTTCCTCATCTGTATAGTAGAGAGATGGGAGCACCCACCGCAGGGTCACTGTGAGCATAAATCAGTTAATGGAGTGAAGCCGGTAGAATGGTGCTGGGTGCATAGCCAAGCGCTCCGTCCATGTTTTCTGTTATTTGATGATTAGGAGGCAGCTTAAACTAGAGGAGCTGATCTGAATCAGGATGTTTGTCTCAGGTCGCTGGGAATCTGCCCCAGCCCAGTGCCCAGTTGATTTAGGTGCTCTATCAGTGTTCCCTGTTTTTTCCTTTGTCATCTTATCTACAGCATGTGACTGGGAAGCTCTGGTTTCAGTGTCACGTGTCTATTCTTTATTTCCAGGCAAAGGAAACCAACAATAAGAAGAAAGAATTTGAGGAAACTGCGAAGAAAGTGCGCTGTGCCATCGAGCAGCTAGCTGCCATGGACTGAGGCCTCTGGCTGGAGCTGCCTGGTCCCAGAGTGGTTGCGCCACTTCCAGGGTTTATTCCCTGGTGCCACCAGCCTTCCTGTGGGACCCTTAGCAATGCCTTGGGAAAGGAGAAGATCAATATTTTCCAATTAGATATTTCAGCTGTATCTTGTTTTGTCTTGAAAGTGGCACCAGAGGTGCTTCTACCTGTGCAGCGGGTGCTGCTGATAACAGTGACTGCCTTTCTCTTTTTTTTTTTTTTTGGCTCATTTTTGTCTTCTTGATTCCCGGACTTACCAGGTGAGAAGTAGGGGAGGAAGAAGGCGGTGTCCCTTTTGCTAGAGCTGACGGCTTTGTTCACGTGGGCAGAGCCTTCCACAGTGAATGTGTCTGGACCTCATGTTGTTGAGGCTGTCACACAGTCCTGAGTGTGGACTTGGCAGGTGCCTGTTGAATCTGAGCTGCAGGTTTCTCATCTGTCACACCTGTGCTGCCTCAGAGGCCACTTTTTTTTTTTTTTTTTTGGTAGATGCATGACTTGTGTGTGATGAGGAGGGGAATGGAGACAGTCTCCGGCTCCTCTACTGTTTCACAATGTGTCTTTCTTATTTTGTTTGAATTAATTCACAGAATAGCACAAACTACAATTAAAACTAAGCACAAAGCCATTCTAAGTCATTGGGGAAACGGGGTGAACTTCAGGTGGATGTGGAGACAGAATAGAGTGATAGGAAACGTCTAGCAGATACTTCTTTTGCCACTGCTGTGTGATTAGACAGGCCCAGTGAGCTGCGGGGCACATGCTGGCTGCTCCTCCCTGAGAAAAAGGCAGTGACCTGAATCTTTTTTTTTTTTTTTTTTTTTTTTTTTTTTTTTTTTGAGACGGAGTCTCGCTCTGTGGCCCAGGCTGGAGTGCAGTGGCCGGATCTCAGCTCATTGCAAGCTCTGCCTCCCGGGTTCACGCCATTCTCCTGCCTCCGCCTCCCAAGTAGCTGGGACTACAGGCGCCCGCCACCTCGCCCGGCTAGTTTTTTGTATTTTTTAGTAGAGACGGGGTTTCACAGTGTTAGCCAGGATGGTCTCGATCTCCTGACCTCGTGATCCTCCCGTCTCGGCCTCCCAAAGTGCTGGGATTACAGGCTTGAGCCACCGCGCCCGGCCGACCTGAATCTTTTTTAAATGACTTGGCTCGATGCTGTGTGGGACTGGCTGGGCTGCTGCAGGCCGTGTGTCTGTCAGCCCCACCTTCACATCTGTCACCTTCTCCACACGGGGGAGGGATGCAGTCCTCCCAGGTCCCCTGCTTGCTTTGGCGGCGGCAGCTCCCGCAGGGCTGAAGTCTGGCGTAAGATGATGGATTGGATTCGCCCTCCTCCCTGTCACAGAGCTGCAGGGTAGATTGTTACAGCTTCGTTGGAAACCTCTAGAGGTCATCTCGGCTGTTCCTAAGAAATAAAAAGCCTGTCATTTCAAACACTGCTGTGGACCCTACTGGGTTTTTTAAATATTGTCAGTTTTTCATCGTCGTCCCTAGCCTGCCAACAGCCATCTGCCCAGACAGCCGCAGTGAGGATGAGCATCCTAGCAGAGACGCAGTTGTCTGGGCGCTTGCCAGAGCCACGAACCCCAGAACTGTTTGTATCATCCGGGCTCCTTCCGGGTAGAAACAACTGAAAATGCTCTTCAGACCCACTTATTTCTGCCACATCTGAGTCGGCCTCAGACTTTTCCCTCTAAACTTGGAGAATAAAAATGCACTCCAGCCTCTGTACTAATCTAAGCTGCTTATTTTTGATATTTGTACCAGTCTATAAATGGATACTTTAATAACTTGCTTATAAATTGATTTTGTAGAGAAGCTGGAAAAAATGGTTTTGTCTTCAGCTCCTTTGCACGCCAGGCGGTGATGTGGATCTCCGCTTCTGTCAGCCTGTGCTGAGGGCGGGGCTGAGCTGGAGCCACCCCTCTCAGCCCACCTGCTATGGCTTTTCCTTAAAGGCCATACTTAAAACCAGACCCTCATGGCTGCCAGCACCTGAAAGCTTCCTCAGCATCTGTTAATAAAGCCGTAGGTCCTTGTCTGAGGGCAACTGCCTAGACTTTCTTTCAGATTCGTGTCCATGTGTCCGTTTTCCAGGTTCTCTAAGTCAGAGTGGAGTGTGGGAAGGGTTGTGAATGGAGGCTTCTGGGCTGTGGGTGAAGTTCCAATAGCAGGTTAGAGCCCTTCGGGCCAACTGCCACCCTGGAAAGTAGAGACAGCAGTGCCCGCCACCAGAAGAGACCAGCAAGCCAAACTGGAGCCCCCATTGCAGGCTGTTGCCATGTGGAAAGAATAACTCACAATTGCCAATAAAGTCTAATGTGGTTTTATCTATTTTTTTTTTTTCTCCCTGGAGACAAGGCCTTGCCCTCCCAGGCTGGAATGCAGTGGAGTGAACAAAGCTCACCACAACCTCAAATTCTTGCGTTCAGGTGAACCTCCCACCTCAGCCTCCCAAATAGCTGGGACTACAGGCGCATGCCATCACACCCGGCTAACTGAAAAATTTTTTGTTTTGATGGGATCTCACTTTGTTGCCCAGGCTGGTCTCAAACTCCTGGGCTCAAGTGATTGTCCTGCTTCAGCATTGGGATTGTTGGTATTATGGCTGGGAGCCACTGTGTCTGGCCTAGCTACCTTTTTTTTTTTTTGAGACAGTCTTTCACTGTTGCCCAGACTGGAGTGCAGTGGCCGGATCTCAGCTCACTGCAAGCTCCGTCTCCGGGTTTACACCATTCTCCTGCCTCAGCTTCCCGAGTAGCTGGGACTACGGCGCCCGCCACCTCGCCCGGCTAGTTTTTTGTATTTTTTAGTAGAGACAAGGTTTCACCGTGTTCGCCAGGATGGTCTCGATCTCCTGACCTCATGATCCGCCCGTCTCGGCCTCCCAAAGCTGGGATTACAGGCTTGAGCCACCGCGCCCGGCTGTAGCTACCATTTTTAGTGCAGAAATGAAGACTTGTAGAAATGAAATAACTCATCCAAGACAGTAGAATAAGTCACTTCTATTAGGGCTGGGATTTGAACCCAGGCAGCCTGGGCCCTCACTGCTGAAGGACACTGTCAGCTTGTGGGGGTGGCTGTGGTTGGCTGTCTGATTCTAGGGAGGGAGGGCTGTCTTTAAAGCACCCCTATTCCATTTTCAGACAGCTTTGTCAGAAAGGCTGTCATGGAACTGACACCTGCCTCCCCCCGCAAGGCTTCCACAGATCCTCGCTGTATGCTGTAACCTTTTACGTTGAAATGTAAATTCACGGGAAGATGTAAGGCTAGTACAGGTGGTCCCGATGCCGTTCCCCTCCTTTCCCCCGTTGTGAGGACAGTGCACTATATTCACTTTCAACATCCAAGGTCTGTGTTGAGAGGGTGAGTTGTGCGGCCCAGCTTGCCCAGGGCCTGTCTTGTCATCACGAAGGATTTCCTGACTCAGCTGAATCTAGCTCAACAAAGCAAAGGACCAACTAAGCTGCAGATTTTCTCTCCGCTGGGCTTAGCCTACATTATTTACACCTGTTTTCAGCTGGCTGGGACCCAACTGGGACCTTCCCTTCCGAGGTTTCCACGTGATCCCCAAAGGGGTGACATCCATTCGTGCACCTACAGTGTGCCAGGTGCCAGGTCCAGGAATTGAAGCCCACGAACAACTCTTGCAGTGAGTTCCCCCGGTTTTTGTTCTCTGAATGGCGGGAAGACAGGTCAGCAAATAGCCATGCACGTCTGCACACGTGTGGCTGGTATCTGCAGCAGTACCGAGAAGACGGTGAGCTCTGCCCTGGATGGCAACAGGAAAGGGCATCCCTATGCAGCTGTTTGTCCTGGCATAGGTGGCAGGCTGCCAGTGGGACCAGGAAGGGAAGGGGAGGATGCACAGACCGGAAGGAACGGAACGGAACGGGCACTGCAGGTGCACTCTGCGATGTGGGGAAGCACAGGCTGGTTCCGGGATGATGCCGGAGAGGCCCTGCAGCCTAAGGCACTGCCCATTCCACGTTACCCAGTGAGTCAAAGCCTCCCAGCAAGACATTTAGTCACTCAAAGCCAGTGCAGGTCTCAGCTTTGTCTGGGGAGGAACTTTCACTCTAGAAAACACAAACTCATTTCCCTTTGAGGAAGTTATTTCTCCAGGATATCATTTCCAGTCACCATCCAGGATGCTGGGCAGATGCTCCGGTGCCCAAAGCACGGCTGCCCGAGAAGCTTGTCCCTTAGAAACCCCGTGTGGCCTCGGAGGCGCCTGCCTGCCTCCCTAAGAGTGGAACCCTGTTGGGCTGCCAGGATTGCTGGGCAGGTGCTGGGGAAGCCTGGGTGACCATGCTGAGCCCCTCAAAGGCCTGGGAGTTGTGCTTGGGGATGAGACCTGCTCGCTCTTCGGCTGCCTCCCAATCATGGCCACATCTCACAAACAATACCACTGTCGACAAAAAGTGAAAAGGTGCATGGTTCTAACCTATGGCCCCAGCCATGTAAGAGCCCTTAGAATGTTGGGTTTTGACTCAAACCGTGGCTTTGAGTCTACCGGGGGGATTAGCTTCCTAATGCCCTGAGTTAATGAATTGACCGGTTGGACAGGAAAACTCAGCGAGGTTCATTTTCTGTGGGGAGATGTTTGTCAATGCAGTGAAATCAGTTGCAGCAAAGGTGGCACTGAGCTGCTCCAACAGTGACTCAGCCACGGCTCCAGCTGCTTCCCCAGCCCTGTGGGGGAGGTGGCAGACGGTGTCATCAGCCTGGAGCAGAGGGCTCTGCCCACTGGCATCACAAGGCCAAGCCTGCTGGTCCTCCAGCTGCTGGCTCCAGGTAGTTACATATGGGTTTAAAAGAAGAGAGACAGGGCCGGGTGCGGTGGCTCATGCCCGTAATCCCAGCACTTTGGGAGGCCGAGGTGGGTGATCATCTGAGGTTAGGAGTTTGAAATCAGCCTGACCAACATGGTGAAACTCAGCCTCCACTAAATACAAAAAAATTAGCCGGGCGTGGTGGTGGGTGCCTATTGTCCCAGCTACTCAGGAGGCTGAGGCAGGAGAATTGCTTGAACCTGGGAGGCAGAGGTTGTAATGAGTCAAGATCATGCCACTGCACTCCAGCCTGGGCAACAGAACGAGACTCTGTCTTAAAAAAAAAAATCAATCAATCAATAAAATACAAATAAGAGAGGCAGGGTGCAATGGCTCACACCTGTAATCCCAGCACTTTGGGAAGCTGAGGTGGGAATACTGCTTGAGGCCAAGAGTTTGAGACCAGCCTGGGTAACAAAGCAAGACCCTGTCTCTACCAAAATAATAATATTAAAAATTACCCGGGGCCGGGCGCGGTGGCTCAAGCCTGTAATCCCAGCACTTTGGGAGGCCGAGGCGGGCGGATCACAAGGTCAGGAGATCGAGACCATCCTGGCTAACACGGTGAAACCCCGTCTCTACTAAAAAATACAAAAAACTAGCCGGGCGAGGTGGCGGGCGCCTGTAGTCCCAGCTACTCGGGAGGCTGAGGCAGGAGAATGGCGTGAACCCGGGAGGCGGAGCTTGCAGTGAGCTGAGATCCAGCCACTGCACTCCAGCCCGGGCGACAGAGCGAGACTCCGTCTCAAAAAAAAAAAAAAAAAAAAAAAAAAATTACCCGGGAATGCTGTGACATGCCTGTGATCCCAGCTACTCTGGAGGCTGAGGTGGGAGGAACACTCGTACTAGGAAGTTGAGGTTGCATTGAGCTGTGATCACACCACTACACCACTGCACCACTCTAACCTGGGCGACAGAGCAAGACCTCACCTCTAGGGAAAAAAAAAAAAAAAAAAGAAGAGGCTTGGATGCCACATCATTTTTTGTCACTTATAACTGGAATTTTGTCCATCAAATTCGGCACTGATTTCAGTGATAGGGGTCTGATGCTGGCTTGGAAGAGGCCTGACAGCCTAGAGACAAGGTTGGAGCGCCAAGTTGATGAAAGAATGATGAATAATGAAAAAAAATGGGTTGTTCTAAAGTAGTGCCTTTTCATACTGGGCTAGGGTATAATTTGGGTCCATTTCAAGGGAAATATACTAGCAGAATTCATCAAAGTAGCCCCTCGAAGGCTGGTGCCTGCTGCCTCGGGGACAATTTAATCAGTGGTTCCAGCTGCACATCTAGGGTTGGAAACACTGAACCCAGGCTTTCTCATGCAGATGGGGTATGAATTGCTAACGTGGCTGTCTCCTAACACTGCAGCATGAGTGAAACACGTGTCCATTCTGCAGAGACGCGGCTCTGTGATGCTGAAACCTCCTTCTTCTTTTTTTTTTCCTTTTGAGATGGAGTCTCGCTCTGTTGCCCAGGCTGGAGTGCAGTGGCGCTATCTCGGCTCACTGCAACCTCTGCCTCCTGAGTTGCTGGGACTACAGGCACCCACTACCACGCCCGGCTAATTTTTGTATTTGTTTTTTTTTTTTTTTTTTTGAGACAGAGTCTTGCTCTGTCGCCCGGGCTGGAGTGCAGTGGCCAGATCTTAGCTCACTGCAAGCTCCGCCTCCCGGGTTTACACCATTCTCCTGCCTCAGCCTCCCGAGTGGCTGGGACTACAGGCGCCCGCCACCTCGCCTGGCTACTTTTTTCGTATTTTTAGTAGAGACGGGGTTTCACCGTGTTAGCCAGGATGGTCTCAATCTCCTGACCTCGTGATCCGCCCGTCTCGGCCTCCCAAAGTGCTGGGATTACAGGCTTGAGCCACGGCGCCCGGCCTTAATTTTTGTATTTTTAGTAGAGACAAGGTTTCACCGTGTTAGCCAGATGGTCTCGATCTCCTGACCTCGTGATCCGCCTGCCTTGGCCTCCCAAAGTGCTGGGATTACAGGCATGAGCCACTGCACCCAGCCGAAACCTCCTTCTAGATAACAGCGGCGTTAAGTTTTTTTTTTTTTTTTTTTTTTTTAGATAGAGTCTTGCTCTGTTGCCCAGGCTGGAGTGCAGTGGTGTGATCTCTGCTCACTGCAACCTCCGTCTCCCGGGTTCAAGCAATTCTTCTGCCTCAGGCTCCTGAGTAACTGGGATTATAGGCATGAGCCACCACGCCTGGCTAATTTTTGTATTTTTAGTAGAAACAGGGTTTCACCATGTTGGCCAGGCTGGTATCAAACTTCTGACCTCAAGTGATCCACCTGCCTCGGCCTCCTAAAGTGCTAAGATTATAGGCGTGAGCCACCGCGCCTGGCCTTTTTAAATTTTATTTTATATATATATTTTTTGAGACGGAGTCCCACTCTGTCATCCAGGCTGAAGTGCAGGGGCACCATCTCAGCTCACTGCAACCTCCACCTCCTGGGTTCAAGTGATTCTTCTGCCTCAGCCTCCCAAATAGCTGGGACCACAGGCGCACACCACCAGGCCCAGCTAATTCTTGTATTTTTTTTTTTTTTCCTTTTGGTGGAGAACAGGGTCTCGCTGTATTACCCAGGCAGTTCTCGAACTCCTGGGCTCAAGCTATCCTCCCGCCTCTGCCTCCCTGAGAGCTGGGATTACAGGCGTGAGCCACCGCGCCCGGCCTATTTTTAGTAGAGACAGGGTTTCACCATATTGGTCAGGCTGGTCTTGAATTCCTGACCTCGTGATCAGCCCACTTCGGCCTCCCAAAGTGCTGGGATTATAGGCGTGAGCCACTGCACCCGGCCCAAATCTCCCTCTAGATAACAGCGGTGTTAAGTGTTTCTTTTTTTTTTTTTTTTTTGAAATGGAGTCTTGCTTTGTTGCCCAGGCTGGAGTGCAATGGTGTGATCTCAGCTCACTGCAACCTCCGCCTCCAGGGTTCAAGCGATTCTTCTGCCTCAGGCTCCTGAGTAGCTGGGATTACAGGCGTGAGCCACCATGCCCGGCTAATTTTTTTTTTTTTTTTTTTTTTTTTTTTTTTTTTTTTTTTTGAGACGGAGTCTTGCTCTGTCGCCCGGGCTGGAGTGCAGTGGCCAGATCTCAGCTCACTGCAAGCTCCGCCTCCCGGGTTCATGCCATTCTCCTGCCTCAGCCTCCCGAGTAGCTGGGACTACAGGCGCCCGCCAGGTCGCCCGGCTAGTTTTTTGTATTTTTAGTAGAGACGGGGTTTCACCATGTTAGCCAGGATGGTCTTGATCTCCTGACCTCGTGATCCGCCCGTCTCGGCCTCCCAAAGTGCTGGGATTACAGGCTTGAGCCACCGCGCCCGGCCAATTTTTGTATTTTTAGTAGAGAGAGGGTTTCACCATGTTGGCCAGGTTGGTCTCCCAAACTCCTGACTTCAAGTGATCCGCCCACCTTGGCCTCCCGAAGTGCTGAGATTACAGGCCTGAGCCACTACACCTGGTCTTTTTTTGTTTTTTTAAGATAGGGTCTCGCTCTATTGATCACAGCCACAGCTCACTGCAGCCTCAACCTCCTGCCTGGGTTCAAGCCATCCTCCCACCTTGGCCTCCCAAGTAGCTGAGACCACAGGTGACTCATTCCACCACGTCTGGCCCTACGTAAGCTTTATGTGGGCGCAATAACAGAGCTTCTCAAACCAGCTCTCAGCTCAAGAGAAGGGGAAGCTGGGAGCAGTGGGTCACGCCTATAATCCCAGCACTTTGGGAAGCCGAGGTAGGAGGATCATTTGAACCCTGGAGTTCAAGACCAGCCTGGGCAACATAGGGAGACCCTGTCTCTAAAAAAATGAAGAGAACGGGAGGACACACGTGGAGCACGCAGCCCAAATGGGGCTCCTCTGTTCCCCCCGCACAGTCAGTGTGTACCTTTCGCACGCATAAAGGCGTTGACCCAAACAAAGCACTATTGATTCTTGTTATATCGCTTTATTGTGGGGTCAGTGTCAGCACCACGAGTTTTCATTACGCACTGTTCTTCCCCCAGCTGTAGTGAGTTTAGGGAGGGAAAGAGGCCCCACCCGCCATCCCTATCACCTCTGCCTTCATAGCGGCTGCTACTCTCTGAGCACCTGTTGAGTTCTTTCACCTTCCAGACCTAACAAGCTATCCCCGTCCCTAGAAAACAGGGCTGCTGGATGCCATACGGCTCCCAGAGAGGGGCTGTGGTCAAGGAAGCCCCAGCCCCAAGGGGGCTGGAAAACCCCAGAGCCGCCCACGTGCAGTAACGCAGTCTTTGGCACTCAGGTGTGAGGACAGCTACAAAATACCTGAGCCATTCTGTCACTCTGTCTGAACTCCCTTTGAAATATTGTTTCAATAACTGCTAGGCTGGTTTTCCCTTCCTGACTATATTCCTCAAACCAACAAGAGCCTAGCAGAGGAAAACATGGCCAAAACACCCCAAGAGGAGAGCCTTGGCTTCACCTCCAAGGGCCAGGATGTCCTCAGACCTCTGACCCTCTCTGTGCAGGCTCTGCCCTGCTCTGTGTGGCGACCCAGAGGAAGCCTCCCCCTCGTTGATTTAACCCCAGACCTTACCGATGGCTGCCAACGCGGGGTTGCTCATGGGGCTACTCCTGGGTGGGTGGGTGGGGGGGGCTACTCCTGGGTGGGTGGGTGGGGGGGGCTACTCCTGGGTGGGTGGGTGGGGGGGGGGGCTCTCCGCGGCTCCTCTGACTCCCACCCCCACTGGCACCCGACGCCTGTCCTAGAAGATTCTTTCTGCCTGTTTGCTCCGTGAGTGGCTGGCCAGGCAGAGGCCGGCCTTGCTGGAGGGGGCATTTGTAATTATGAGCGAATCCAAAGCAAAGTTTTTTCCTTCCTCAGTCCCCGGCCCAGCCGAGGGGCCCACGCACTACACTTGCCGTCTGGTTGGTCCTCTGGACTGATACAGGACCCCAGGGCCAGCCCGTGCCAGGCTCCTATGCTTCCAGGAGCGCGGGTGGGTGGTCCTGCTTCCCGGCCGGCCATCCTCCTGGGGTCTGTCTCTGGCGGACCCTCCCTCCTCCTCCCAAGCCCTGCACAGCCCGGCCAGACACGCGCATCCCATTTGGCTGATGAAGAGCCGGGGTTCAGGGAGATTAAGCAACGTGCCTAGGGCACGTGGTGACGCTGGAATTGGAGCCCAGGTCCCAGGTTCGCCGCGCGGCTCCCGACTTCCTCTCCTTTCCCCCAGGGGCGAGCTCCCTGCGACCCCAGGGGGCCCGCGAGGCCAGTGCGCGGGCAGGAGCGGGGACGTGCCCAGAAGAGCCTGGAGCGCCGCCCGCCCCCCGGCTCCCGGCTCCGCGCGTCCCCCGCCACCCCCCGGGCCCCGCTACCTCCGACCCGTCCCCACCCGCCGGCCGCCCCCATGGCCCGGCTGGGTGTGCTGCTCCTGGCCGCCGCCCTCGGTGCGCGGCTCAGCTTCGCGCTCCCGGCCGCCGCGGTCGCCAGCGACTACTGGTACATCCTGGAGGTGGCGGACGCCGGCAATGGCAGCGCCGGGCCCGGGCGCGCAGAGCTGCTCTCCTCGCACTCGGGGCTCTGGCGCATCTGCAAAGGTAACCGGCCACCTCCCTCCGCGACCTCTTCCCTCCGACACCGTCCTAACGCCGCCCCGCCCGTGTCGCCCCGCCAGACCCCCTCCCACGACCCCTCCCTTGCATCCCGCTCTGCCCCAGGGTGTCTCTCAGCTCCCTCCCCATCACCCTCCGTCTCCCCCCAAAACTGACAGTCCAGGGGCTACAGGAGGGAGGGAGAGGGCTGTGGGGCCCTCACAGCCGGAGGAGGGGGCTGTGGGGCGAGCGGGGAGGGGAGCCTCATCCAAGTCACCAGGGGCTGTTTCTGGATCGCCCTCCCCGGGGTTTGGGCCTTGCAGCCCCTCGCCCCCTCCCCGTCAGGCGCCGTCAGAGCTGCTCACCCCACACCTGACGCGGCGGGGACAGGGCTTCCGAATGTGTGCAGAGGTTTCAGAGCACAGGGAGAGAGGAGGCTGCAGGGTCCACAGGCCCCCATTCCCCCCAGCTGCCTCCTCAGGACCCCCTCCGTTCCCCTCAGCTGCCTCCTCAGGAGCTGCCGCGCCTGGGGAGCCTCCTCTGCACAGGGCCGGGGCTGGCACCGCAGGGAGGTCTGAGTGTGAGTGAGCGTGTGTGCACATCTGAATATGTGTGCGTGTGCTGAACGTAAACATGTGTGAGCACCTGGCTGTGAATGTAAATATGAATGTGTGAGTGTGTGTAGTTGTGTGTGCATGTGAATATGACTGTGAGCTCGTTAGTGTGCATGTATGTGCATGTGTGTGTCATTGTGTGTGCATGTGAATGAGTGTGTGAGCTCGTTAGTGTGCATGTATGTGCATGTGTGTGTCATTGTGTGTGCATGTGAATATGAGTGTGTGTGAGCTCGTTAGTGTGCATGTATGTGCATGTGTGTGTAGTTGTGTGTGCATGTGAATATGTGTGTGTGAGCACGTTAGTGTGCATGTATGTGCATGTGTGTGTAGTTGTGTGTACATGTGAATATGAGTGTGAGAGCACGTTAGTGTGCATGTATGTGCATGTGTAGTTGTGTTTCCATGTGAATATGAGTGTGTGAGTTCGTTAGTGTGCATGTATGTGCATGTGTAGTTGTGTGTGCATGTGAATGAGTGTGAGCTCGTTAGTGTGCATGCATGTGCATGTGTGTGTAGTTTGTGCATGTGAATATGAGTGTGAGCTCGTTAGTGTGCATGTATGTGCATGTGTGTAGTTGTGTGTGCATGTGAATATGAGTGTGTGAGCATGTTAGTGTGCATGTATGTGCATGTGTGTAGTTGTGTGTGCATGTGAATATGAGTGTGTGTGAGCATGTTAGTGTGCATGTATGTGCATGTGTGTGTAGTTGTGTGTGCATGTGAATATGTGTGTGAGCTCGTTAATGTGCATGTATGTGCATGTGAGAGTGTGTGGGCATGTATATGAGTGAGTGCAAGTGTGGGTGGTACACGTGTGCTGGTGGCTTTCTCAGTGCAACTGGGGAGGAGTTAGGAGCCGTGTGCTCATCCATCCAATAGACTGTGCCTAACTGTGCTACAAAGACCTCCTGACACGCACCTGTGTGCAGGTGTGCACACGCATGTGCCTATGCAGGTGGCTCTGCACACGTGTGAGAACCAGAGAGTATGTATGCCCACATGACATGAGTCAGGAAGATTCTGGAGCAAGGTTTCCCAGGAACCCGTTCTGCACACACCTTTTTCCTGACCCAAAGGAAAGCCTGAGTTCCACACACAAACGCATTACGAGGACCCCTGCCTGAGGGACTCTGAGGGGGCCTCCATGGAGCGTTTGACATTTTAAAAACGCATCTGTGCAGGCATAACTTGCATGTGAAAATAAACAAGGCGAAAGGTCTTGGGCCTTTCATCCCACTTGGAGTCCCAGCCCCGAGTTTCAGCATGAGAGAGAAGCTGGCAGGGCCCTGTGGTGCCAGGGGGTCCCCTGGGCTCGGGTAGGCTGCTGGGTGCCTCACGGTATCCAGGCCCCAGGCTTCGAGGCCTCTGTTTCCCAGGGCAGAACAGCTGCATCCCGCTGGTTGACCCTTTCGCCAGTGAGAGCCTGGATGTCTCCACCTCGGTGAAGCACCTCATCTGTGAGTCCTGGGTGGGGCCGCCTCATCCTTTCCAAATATTCGGGCAAGGCCGGATCCCAGCCATCCCCATCCCCATCCCACAGCACTGCTTCCACCGCCCCTGCATCTGCAAGAGGATGTTTCCACACAGACCTGTCCCAGTGCTGTGCTACTGTGCCTAACCACAGGTGCCCGGCTCCCAGCCTGTCCTGTTTTCCCCTGTCTCAGTTTCCCTCTCAGTGGCGAAGGCTCATCCCTTTGTTGTTGGGGAAGTCAGGCAGCTCTGAGCGTGGCTGGATCCTGTGGGCCCTGCAGACTCCTGGCTCCCCATTTAGGACTCGATTCTTCCAGATGGCCTGCTGTCTACCTGACTGGCACCTTCCACCTGGCGGGTCGGGGGACATGTGAGGCCTGAGGATGGGGGTTGGGAGGGTTCTGGGGATGCCTCCCTCTCCCGGCCTTAGGAAGCCCTGCCAGGGCGAGAGGGGGCCACTGGGAAGGTCCAGTGGTTTTCACGGAGATGGGCGTCAGCCGCTTTTCCTGAGAAGATGAAGCACTGAGAAGATGTCACTGTCCTCTGGCAGACAAGCGCTGAAGGGCCTACCTGGACCAGAATTCTCACCTGAGCCCCCTCTCCTGCAGTGCTGCACCGTGCAGTCATGGTGGTCCTGCCCCTGAGCCTGGTCCTTCTCGTGTGCGGCTGGATCTGTGGCCTGCTCAGCTCCCTGGCCCAGAGTGCACCTCTGCTGCTCTTCACCGGCTGCTACTTCCTGCTGGGGGGTGAGTCTGGGGCCCTGGGAGAGTGGTTCCTAAGATGGGAGCTGGGCCACAGGTCCCGGGAGTGGGGTGCTGCCTCTACTGTTGCCCTCGTCCCCTGCTTCCCTCTGGGCAGGTGCTGAGCCTGGTGATAGAGCCGTGGCAGGCAGCTCCCTGTGGTTCCAGAAGGTACCCATGTGTATTTGTTCTCACATTGCTATAAAGAAATGCCTGAGACTGAGTAATTTATAAAGAAAAGAGGTTTAGGCTGGGCACAGTGGCTCATGCCTGTAATCCCAGCATTTTGGGAGGCTGAGGTGGGTGGATCATCTGACATCAGGAGTTCAAGACCAGCCTGACCAACATGGTGAAACCCCATCTTTACTAAAAATACAAAAATTAGCTAGGCTTATAAAGAAAAGAGGTTTAATCGGTTCATGGTTCTGCACACTGTAGAGGAAGCATGATGCTGGCATCTGCTTTGCTTCTGGGGAGGCCTCAGGAAAATGACAATCACGGGCGGAAGGCCAAGGCAGGGAGCCAGCATTTCACATGGCTGGGACAGGAGGAAGAGAGTAGGGAGGTGCTACACACTTTTTTTTTTGAGATGGAGTTTTGCTCTTGTTGCCCAGTCTGGAGTGCAATCACATGATCTCGGCTCACTGCAACCTCCGCATCCTGGGTTCAAGCGATTCTCCTGCCTCAGCCTCCTGAGTAACTGGGATTACAGGCATGGGCCACCACACCCAGCTAAGTTTGTATTTTGGGTAGAGACAGGGTCTCTCCATGTTGGTCAGGCTGATCTCAAACTCCTGACCTCAGAAAATCCACCTGCCTCAGCCTCCCTAAATGCCGGGATTATAGGCGTGAGCCACTGTGCCCAGCTGGGTGCTACATACTTTTAAACAACCAGATCTCAGCACTCACTCACTATCCAGAGAATAGCACCAAGGGAAATGGTGCTAACCCATTCATGAGAAGCCACCGCCATGATCCAGTCACCTCCCACCAGGCCCCACCTCCAACACTGGGGATTACCATTTCACATGCGATTTGGGCTGGGACACCAAACCATAGCACCATGATAGGAGCAGGGCTTCTGGCTGTGGGTCAGAGCCTGGGACAGGGAGGAGCACCAGGGTCCAAACTTGTTGGTGGCGGGGAGGGCGGGTGATGAGGGCCTCCAGGGCAACCCCAGGACCTGCTTTGCTGGGTCAGATCATGCTGGGGAGCCTGGGGCCAGCCCCTTACCACACCCTTCTTCCCACACTGTCCTGGTGGGAGAAGCAAGGGCTCAGGGGTTTGGCACAGATGAGACAGGGCCAGGCATGAAGGCAGGTGCAACGGGGCACCAGAGGCCTCAGCTCTGACCCCAGCACAGGCTGAGACTGTAACCGGTAACTACCCATCCGCTGACACGGCTCCAACTCTGACTACATGCCGAGTGCTGGCCAAGTGCTCCTCCGAAGGCTCCTCCGAAGGCTCCCCATTCCCAGCTGCAGGTGAGAAATCTGAGGCCTGGAGAGGGACGAGGGCCTGGGCTCCAATCCCGCTGTGCTGTCTCCTCAGTTTCCACCGACTGCCCAGCGCTAGCTGTTGTGGAAGGTAGACTGGGGGCTCCAGACGGTCTGTCCTCAGCCGCCCCTGTCAACCAAGGCCAGGCCTGAGCCAGGCCTGGTGTCTCAGGCCAGCTCCACTGTCAAGGCCGTGGCCACAAGGAGCGGACCGTCCAGGGCTGGGGGCACCCTCCCTGCTTCTCTGGGAGGCCTCTGCCACTGAGGAGGCCCAGCTGGGTGCAGAGATTGGGAAAGCCAGCAGCCCTGGCATTGATCACAGGCCACATGAGAGCAACACTGAAGTCAAGGTCTCCTCTAGACGATGAAATCAGGAAGAATCCAAATGACCCGACCCTGGAGCCCATCTGTGAGTGTTCAAAATCCAATTACGAGGACCTTCGGGAGCCAGTGACGGGAGTAATTGGGTTGGGATTGTAACCGGGAGAACTTACAGGGACAGGGACCCCCTGCATTGTGACTGGGAGCGAAGGCACTGGCCAGAGGGCGGAGGGGCTGGAGGTAGCTGGTGGATGGGTGGGGGTTCCACTGCGACTCCAGCCTCCCCAGGCAGAGAGGGCCTCCACTCCTAGAATGAGGGTCAGCTGTGGGCCGAAGCACAGAGGGCTCTCAGGATGTCACACCAAGGGCACCTGCCTAGGGTCAGCTCAGCCCTCACCCCTCACTAGCACTGCAAGGAGCAGGAGGGAGATGGAGCACACCAGATGGATTGGGTGCCCTTCCCTGAGACAGGATCATGGGGGGCCTGGAGGACCGACAGGGTCTGCGGTGACACAGTCCTCTAGAGTTTCCCAGCTTGAGGTTGCAGGTGCCAGCCGCGGAGGCCTCCTTTAGGAGGCGGGAGGCTGAGAGAGGTCTGCCAGGAGCTGAGCCCAGGCCCCCTCACCAGGGAGTCGGGAGGCACTTCAGGTCCCAGCGTGGGAACTTACCCTTCCCTTCATTTTAGGAGAAAGGCCGTGTCCTCGGCCAGTCTACAGGAGGCAGCTGGTGTTTGGAGAGGGCTCAGCTGGTGGGGCGGCCTGCCAGGAAGTGGGGCCTTGGGCTGCAGCTGAGGCCAGTGCTGCAGGCAGAGACAGGCACCTCCTGCCACGCAGTCAACCCCCGCTGCTGGGAGCTGACTCCCACCCCTGCTTCTTTCAGGGCCCACTGCATTCTATTTGGCTTCACATTCCTCCCCAAATTAAATCCATAATTTCTGTTGCTATGCTGCCCAGCTGGGCAGGCATCTATATGTCCTCCCTCCCCTGGCCTCCCCATGCCGTCTTCTTCCCACTCTTCCCAGGGGGAATCACAGAAGACCAGGCTGGGTTGTGCCCCTTCACTGGGCACCAGTGAGATCCAGACCTGGCCCTGCACGTCAGCTTGAGTCAGTGGCCTTCTATTGGTTGGGCAGTGCCCAGAGGGGACCCTGTGCACCCAAGAAGTGCCTGTGGGGAAATCAGGGCCACCTGCCCCCCTGGCTAACATTCCCTACAGTCGGCACCAAGGACAGGCTTTCTCATCAGCCTGAAGCTGTGGGAAGGGGGTGGCACTCCGGGCTGGTTCCTCCAAGCCCACCGGACAGGAAAATACCCTGGAGGCACGGACTGAGTCCCCTGCCCAGCTCTTTGCTGGACCCGGAACTGCAGGATGAAACCTGGTGCCTGCCACCCTGTGCAGAACTTGGTTTCATTCCTTTGACAACAGCTTTGACCACGTGGAGTGGGAGGGAGGAGCGAGGAGTGCCCAGGGCAGGCATCCTCCCCTGAGGAAGGGCCTGAGACTCAGAGCTGGGAGGACGGGGGGCTCTGGAAGGAGAGTCGGAGGGGGATGTTAGCCCCAGAGGTAGGGAGGGCGAAGGTGTGAGGAAGAGGAGGCAGGGGTGCAGGGCAGGGACTCACTCTGCTCAGAGCACGGGGCAACCCTGCTGCCAGTAGAGGCTATGGCTGTCTGTGTGTGAATGTGTGCGAATGTGTACGTGTACATGTGTGTGTGCATGTGCATGTGTGTGCTGGGGGCCATGGAGGGTACAGGGTATGTGGGGGCAGTTATGTGAGTGGGAACCATGTTGAGGGGCAGGTGGCACTGTTTGCAGGAGGCTTTGTGGAATGAGGTCTCTGGGGTTTGAGGACTGAATTGGAGCCTCTTAAAGCTCCACTCCCCCAAATGCAGTTGACTACCTTGCGGTCCTGTCTGACCCCAAGCAGGAGTTGGTGTCTGGGGGCCAGACTGATAGCCAGGCAAGGCTAACCAGGACAGGAAGGGTGGTGTGCTGCCCGCAGCTCTGCCTGAATGCCAGTGGGGTGGGGATGCTGAGGCGGTATCTGCAGGACCACCTGGGCCTGGGCCCGCTGGAGCAGACACTGAGCAGCTGCCCTCACCATCTCTCCCCCAGGTGTCCTGACCCTGGCCGGGGTCAGCATCTACATCAGCTACTCGCACCTGGCCTTCGCGGAGACGGCGCGGCCGTACGGCCCACAGCACGTGCAGGGCGTCCGCGTCAGCTTCAGCTGGTCCATGGCCCTGGCCTGGGGCTCCTGTGTCTCAGAGGCGTTCAGCAGAGCCCTCCTGCTCTCGGCCGCCCGGACCCTCAGCCTGAGCCCCCCACTCTGTGGTCATCTGAGCCCCCAGCAGGTGGGAGGGAGGTGAGAGGGGACTGGGTTTCCCTTTGCACCTCCTGGGATTGGGCTGTCAGAGCCAGGGCCCCTTGAGAGTCTGGGAACCCCTTCCCTGGGTCTGGCTGGGGTCCTGGCCAGGAAGCAGCCCTGGGGGTGACAAGGGGTCGGGGGCAGAGCCAAGAATCCAGCTCAGGTTTCTCCGTAGGTGTTTGGGGAGGCTCCCCTGCCCCGGCAGGCTCGTTAGGGACTAACTGGTTCAACTGCCTCTTAAAGATGAGAAGAGCCAGTCCAGAAAGAGGAAGTAAGTGGCCCAGGTGACACAGGCTGAGTAGCAGAGTTGGGTGGGGGCGCCTCAAGGGTGTGACCTGAACTCGCCCCTCCCCCAGCAGGCTCATGAGCCACTACTGCCCCCGTTCCTAAGGACCTGGGAGAAAAGTAGGTGTCTGTTAAATGCCATGGGGCTGGGCTCCATGCTGCTCTCCAGTCCCACAGTGGCCCTACTCAATGGCTAGCCTTTATCCATTTTACAGAGGGGGAGACTGAGGCCCAGAGCGGCAGAGGGACCCACCCAGATCACCTGGCACCAGAGAGATGCCATTTCAGGCCAAGGCTTCCCTGGCCTCATTCTGTCCACTCTCCCTGGAGGGCCGGCTTGGTGGAGAAGAGGCTGAGAGGGCCCGAGAGCCCCCTCTGACTTGCAGGTGTGGGGGGCGAGGAGCTGAGCCAGCCAGATGTGCCCCTCTGTCTGCTCCCTTGTTTTCTTTCTTTCTTTCTTTTTTTTTTTTTTGAGACAGAGTCTCGCTCTGTCGTCCAGGCTAGAGTGCAGTGGCCGGATCTCGGCTCACTGCAAGCTCTGCCTCCCGGGTTCACACCATTCTCCTCAGCCTCCGGAGTAGCTGGGACTACAGGTGCCCGCCACCTCGCCCGGCTAGTTTTTTGTATTTTTTAGTAGAGACAGGGTTTAACCGTGTTAGCCAGGATGGTCTCGATCTCCTGACCTCGTGATCCGCCCGTCTCGGCCTCCCAAAGTGCTGGGATTACAGGCGTGAGCCACCGCGCCCGGCCCGCTCCCTTGTTTTCAAGCCTGCTAGGTACTTTTCACTGAACGTTTCTGGGGAGAGCAGGCGCCCAGATCTCTGTCCTTGTCCTGGCCCAGGCTGCTTCCGGTCCCCGACCCTTCCTCTCTGCAGCAACCTGGGGCTGATATGCCCTTGTGAGTGCTCTGGTGGGCACACGGAGCTGGCAGAGATGGAAGTCCCAGAAGGGTGGGGTGGGGGTGTCATGCCATGGTGGAGGAGTTTGGGGCCACTCCTTGTTTGCCTCAAAGGGGGCCTGGCTGAGGGGGCTTCTTGACCACAGGGGCCTGGGCTGCCTAGGGGGGCGCAGGGCTGGGCCTGGAGTTTGGGATGCAGACTTGTTAAACAGAAGGCAGAACCCCAGGTTGGGAGGGGCTCAGCTTGCAGGCCCAGGCCCATAGGCCCACTGCACGTCCCAGGGAGAGATAGGTGAGAACAGGGATGGCCAGCACACACCTGAGTCCCCTTGGACCACAAAGGCTGGGGCACGCCCACCGTTATGCAGATGGACAGTTGAGGCAGCCGCAGGAGAAGGGTTCCCAGGGCCTGTGCAACATGTGGAGGCAGTAAACAGCCCCGTTTGGGGTTTGGGGGCCCTTCCTGAGTCTTGAGAGGTGTGCTGGGGAAGGTGGCGGCCTCTCGTAGCTTGATCTTCCTCCTCCCTGCCCCACCCCGAGGTCTCTTTATTGATTCAAAGGTTAAGGAAACTCCTGGGAGCTCGAGGTGGTGGCACAGTTTTGGTGAGGCCCAGTGAGGACAAACCTGGGGCGGGTGAGCCCAGCCTCCTCTTCCTCCCGGCGTTTGAACGTTTACCTTTCCATGTGGGAACATCTTGCCTGTTTGTTCTTACATAAATCACTTGTGCTGTGTGCAATATAAGCCTTTTATCTTGCTAGAACTTTTCAAAATAGGTAACACATTCCCGTCTGTCATAAACCATACAAAGGTGAGCAAACACTGTCACCAGCTGTGCACGTGTCTGTCCATCCAGAGGTGTTCTGAGGGCGTGTGTGCACGTGTGTGTCCACTGTGAAGTCATCTGCAGACACACAAGCTTACTTATTCCAAGGTCAGCACAGGGAGGCCGCAGCCTGGGGCTCCATGTTGGAAACGGGGGCTGGCTTTGTGGGCATGTCCTCTCAGCTTGGAAGGAAAGGTGTGGGGGACTCTTCCTCTCCTCCTCCTGGCCCCCAGCCTCTGCTGAGAAGGCTTCTCCGGGGGTTTGCTGGGAAGCCAGGGGTGTGAGCTTAACTTCAGGCCTCTCAGGGCAGGTGGGCTTGGGCTCTGGGGATAGGACACTGGGGAAGACACACCGGGGAGGGGCTGCTGGGACCACCAGAGTTCCCGGAGAGAGTGTGTGTTGTGGGGGGATGTGCTGCTTGCACCTTTCCTTCTAGAACAGACCTGCCCATCTTGCCTCCACCTGTTCTAGGGGGTGTGGAATTCAGCCAGGCCAGGTAACTTCTTCACTCTCTCATTGGCCAGCCACATCCCTCACCCTCTGATCGGCCGACCCTCACCCTCTGGTTGGCTAGTGGACTCCCTCATGCTCTGATTGGCTAGTCAACTCCTTCACTCCGGCCAGCCACATCCCTCACCCTCTGATTAGCTAGTTGACACCACTCTGGCCAGTTAATGCGCCACACTCTCTGATTGGCCAGTGTTCCTCCGCCTCTGATTGGCCAGTTAACGCCTCACTCTCTGGCTAGTCTCCACAGTGATTGGCCCAAGGGTTCTCTGTTCATGGTTCTCTGAGTGTCAGGCTTTGCAGGTGTGATTAAGAGGCGGATGAGTGCCTCCCAGGGAAGAGATAGTTCATGGTTCAAGGTCACCGAGAATAGATAACATGACATCAGGCTCAAATAGTGCTGCATTGTTTACAGCAAGAGGAGAGAGTCTGTACATCAAATCCCCTTGTAGCGGCGGTTCCCACGGTTGGATCCACTGGCCCAAGTGGGCCTCTTCGATTTTTCTTAGAACTTTTCAAAATAAGGAACACATGCCTGTGTGTCACAAATAGCACAAAGGCGAGTAAACACTGTTACCAGCTGTGCGCCCGTCCATCCAGAGGTGTTCTGTGCGTGTGTGTGAGCGTGTGCGCGTGCCAGAACCAGCCCTGACTCAAAGGCCCTTCCCCCAGCATCGAAGGTTCTTGCTCCTCTCACCACAGCAAAGCCCTTTCTCCAGGGATGGCCCAGCTCTGCCAGGTCCTGGGCGTACTTGCATCCCACTCTGGCACGTTTATCTGCACCACCTGGTGGGTGCCCCTGCCAGGGGCCTGACCTCTGTGAGGACAGGGGCCTCTCGTGAGCTCAGGCCCTATGCCCAGCCGGCATTTATAAATGCAGTAGGCAGCCCCCAAGAGAGCCCTCATCTGTCCTCATCTCCTGGTGCTCACCCCCCTGTAGGCCTTACCACACTGAGTCAGAGCTGACTTGGGTGTCGAGTAAGAAGTACCAGCATGGGAAGAGGTCATAAAAAGGCAGCTTCTGCCTGGGTCTCAGACTGCTCACCCTAGGGGAAGCAAGTCATCAGACTGCGAAGACACTCAGGAAGCCCCGAGGAGATGTTCACGTGGACAGGACTGAGGCCTCCGCCAAGAGCGGCAGCAGCGTGTCAGTTGTGTGACTGCACCACCTGCAAGAGGATTATTCAGCTAATGCAGTTCTCACTGATGTCTTGACTGCAGCCTCGTGAGAAACTCCAAGCCAGAACTTTCCAGCTGTAAGCCACTCCCAAATTCCACCTCTCCCGCTTTTTTTTGAGAGAGGGTCTCACTCTGTCACCTAGGCTGGATAGCAATGGCTCCGTCTCCGCTCACTGAGGCATGGCCCTCCTGGGCTCAAGTGATCCTCTGACCTCAGCCTCTCAAGTAGCTGGGGCCACAGATGTGAGCCACCAGGCTTGGTTACTTTCTTTTTTGAGATGGAGTTTTTGCTCTGTCGCCCAGGCTGGAGTGCAGTGGTGCGATCTTGGCTCACTGCAACCTCCGCCTCCCAAGTTCAAGTGATTCTCCTGCCTCAGCCTCCCGGTAGCTGGGATTACAGGCGCACGCCACTGTGCCTGGCTGATTTTTGTATTTTTAGTAGAGATGGGGTTTTACCATGTTGGCCAGGCTGATCTCCAACTCCTGACCTCAGGCGATACCCGCCCCCCGCCGCTTCGGCCTCCCAAAGTGCTGGGATTACAGACGTGAGCCACCACACCCGGCCACCTGGCTACTTTTTGTTTTTGTTTACATAGAGATGGAGTTTCATCATGTTGGCCAGGCTGGTCTCAAACTTCTGGGCTCAAGCAGTCCGCTGTCTTGGCCTTCCGAAGTGCTGGGATTGACTACAGGTGTGCGTGAGCCACCACACCTGGCTCACTCTCCAATTCCTAACCCGCAGTGCTATGGGAAATGAGTGTTGCTTTAAGGCACCATGTTTTCGGGTCACTTAGTTATGCAGCAATGGATATATAATGCACTTTGGCTGGTGCTTGCCCCAGACAGGTCAGTAAGGGAGACATGGAATTACAGGGGCTTAGAGCTGCTGGCTTTCTTTTTTTTTTTTTTTTCTTTGAGACAGAGTCTCTCTCTTGTCACCCAGGCTGGAGTGCAGTGATGCCATCTTGGCTCACCGCAACCTCCGCCTCCCGGATTTAAGCGATTCTCCTGCCTCAGCCTCCTGAGTAGCTGGGATTACAGGCACCTGCTACCACGCCCTGCTAATTTTTGTGCTTTTAGTACAGGTGGGATTTCTCCATGTTGGCCAGGCTAGTCTCGAACTCCTGACCTCAGGTGATCCACCTGCCTCCCAAAGTGTTACAGGTGTGAGAATTGCTGGCTTTCTTTTGATTTTCTGAGTTACCACCTTCTCAAGCACAGGAGAGCAGTTCTGGGGCCCTGGGAACTCCTGTATACTGGCTCTTCCACAGTATGGATCTGGATTCTTCTAAGAGATGGAGGGACAGAGGGAGACTCCTCCCCTTTGCTTGCCGCGTGGACTCTTCTCCCCTTACACTCACTGAAGTCCAAGATTTCCACCATCCTGTGGTTTCTTTCTTTCTATTTTTTTGAGAGAGTTTCACTCTGTTCTTGGGTGCCTAGGCTGGAGTGCAATGGCGCGATCTTGGCTCACTGCAACCTCCACCTCCCAAGTTCAAGTGATTCTCCTGCCTCAGCCTCTCAAGTAGCTGGGATTACAGGCATGCACCACCACGCCCAGCTAATTTTGTATTTTTAGTAGAGATGGGGTTTCTCCATGTTGGTCAGGCTGGTCTCAAACTCCCGATCTCAGGTGATCCGCCCACCTCAGCCTCCCTAAGTGCTGGGATTACAGGCGTGAGCCACCATGCCTGGCCCATGCTGTGGTTTCTCATAGCTCTTCCTCTAGTCCAGGCCCTCTCCTGAACTCTGTGCTTATATTCCTGGCAGCTTCTTAATCACCTCTTCTTGGGGTCTCAAAGTTAACACTCTTAAGCTGAAGTCTCTACTTTACCATTCTAAAACTAATCCTCCTTCTAGAATTCCTATTAAGGGCTTTCTAAAGCACTGATGTGACTGTATATCTCCCCTCTTTAATACACATACACACTCACACACACAGATTTATATACATATATACAGCTCCCCTGAGTAGCTGGGATTATAAGCGCCCACTACCAGGCCTCGATAATTTTTTTTATTTTTAGTAGAGATGGGGTTTCACTATATTGGCCAGGCTGGTCTCAAACTCCTGACCTCAGGTGATCCACCTGCCTCAGCCTGCCAAAGTGCTGGGATTATAGGCATAAGCCACCATGCCCAGCCTCTTTATTCTTTTTAATATTATCACAAGTTATTTATACTTCCTTTCTCTTGTTCTTGATCAGTCTCATTAGAGGTTTATCAATTTTATTGCTCTTTTCAAAGAACCATCTTTTGTTTATCTGGATATTTCTCTTGATTTATCTCCCTCTTCACTAATTCTCTCTCCAGCTGTGTCTCATCTACTGTTAAACCTATCTACTTAGTTAAGTTATCGTATTTTTCAGTTCTAGAATTTCCATGTGGCCTTAAAGTTTCAAGATTCCTGCCAAATTTTTTATCTTGCCTTATAATTCCTTGAATATTTTATTTTTTATTTTTTTGAGATGGGGTCTCTCTGTGTCACCCAGGCTGGAATGCAGTGGCACAATATTAGTTCACTGCAACCTCCACCTCCTGGTCTCAAGCAGTCCTCTCACCTCAGTCTCCCACGTAGCTGGGTCTACAGGTGCACACTGTCACACCTGGCTAATTTTTGTACTTTTAAGTAGAAACAGGGTTTTGTCATGTTGCCCAGGCTGGTTTTGAACTCCTGGGTTCAACCAGTCTGCCTGCCTTGGACTCCCAAAATACTAGGATTACAAGCATGAGCCACCACACCCAGCCTAGAATATTTAATTTAATTAATTACTTTTATTTTGAGACGGAGTCTCACTGTCACCCAGGCTGGAGTGCGGTGGGGCAATCTTGGCTAATTGCAACCTCTGCCTCCTGGATTCAAGCAATTCTCCTGCCTCAGCCTCCAGAGTAGCTGAGATTACAGGTGTGTGCCACCATGCCCAGCTAATTTTTGTATTTTTATTAGAGATGGAGTTTCACCATGTTGACCAGGCTGGTCTCGAACTCCTGATCTCAAGTGATCCACCCACCTTGGCTTCCCAAAGTGCTGAGATTACAGGAGTGACCCACCACACTCAAGCTATTTATTTATTTTTTTAGAGATGGGTCTTGCTCTGTCACCCAGGCTAGAGTGCAGTGGCATGATCATGGTTCACTGCAGCCTTGAACTCCTGGTCTCAAGTGATCCTCCCACCTCAGCCTCCTGAGTAGCTGGGAGTACAGGCACAAGCCACTTCATTATCTGGGTCACCTAAGGGTCTGTTTCTTTTGTTCTTTTTTTTTTTTTTTGGAGACAGAGTCTTGCTCTGTCACACAGGTTGGAGTGCTGTGGTGTGATCTCGGCTCACTGCAACTTCCACCTCCTGAGTTCAAATGATTCACTTGCCTCAGCCTCCCGAATAGCTAGGATTACAGGCCTGCACCACCACGCCCAGCGAATTTTTTTTTTTTTTTTTTAATTTTTAGTAGAGATGGAGTTTCACCATGTGGACCAGGCTGGTCTCGAACTCCTGACCTCAAGTGATCTGCCCGCCTCTGCCTCCCAAAGTGCTGGAATTGGAGGCGTGAGCCACCATGCCTGGCCTCTTCTGTCCATTTTTTTTTTCTCATTTTCAATCCCATCTCGTCCCATTGTATGACTGGTTATTTCTGATTGAGTGGGGGCATCCCATATGAATAACTGTAGAGGGAATTGGAGGCTCTGGGAGGCGTCATCTTCCTCCAGAGAAGACAGATCTTTACTTCTGGCAGGTGGCCAGATGGTCGGTCAACTTCCAATTGCCCTTACTCCTAGTGGGTGGCCCCTCAGGGAGCCAACCCAACCCAAAGTTTGAGGGTTAGGGGACGCTTACCAAGGTCTTTCAGCAGGCCTTGAACTTCAGTCTGCCCCTCAGCCCTGTGTGCCTGTGAAAAGCTCTGCTCCGTTCCTCAGCTCCTAAGCAGCTGTGTAGAGGAAAAGTGTCCCCAATGCCAGGCTCACCTGTCTAGGTTCCCTCTTCTCCCAGATCTTGACCTCACGATTCATGACTGCCTTGCAGGCTCTTCAGTACTATCAGATTGTTTGTTTGTTGAGAGGGGTCTCCCTCTGTCGCCCAGGCTGGAATGCAGCGGTATGATGTCAGCTCACTGCAGCCTCCACCTCCTGGACTTAAGTGATCCTCCTACCCCAGGTGCTCACGTAGCTGGGACCACAGATGCACACCCCACCATGCCTGGCTTTTTTTTTTTTTTTTTTTTTTTTTTGGACTGAGTCTGCCTGAATTACCCTAAGAATTGCTAAAAGTGAGAGTTACTCCCAAATCATCTACAATACAGACATATTATTTTGTTAAGCAGAGTAATTTCTTTTCTTTTTCTTTTCTTTTTTTTTCTTTTTTTTTTTTTTTGAGATGGAGTCTTCCTCTGTCACCCAGGCTGGAGTGCAGTGGTACAATCTTGGCTCACTGCAACCTCCACCTCCCCAGTTCAAGCAATTCTCTCACCTCTGCCTCCCGAGTAGCTGGGATTACAGGCGTGCACCACCATGCCTGGCTAATTTTTGTGTATTTAGTAGAGATTGGGTTTCACCATGTTGGCCAGGCTGGTCTCCAACTCCTGACCTCAAGTGATCTGCCTGTCTCGGCCTCCCAAAGTGCTGGTGGCTCACACACCACCATGCCCGGCCCTGAGTAATTTATTTCCTAAAAAGGAAAAGACGTATTAGAGGACCACAAGATAAAGTGGAAATCCCTCACCACGGCAGTTAAAGCCTTCACCATCAAGTTACCATATCCCTTACTGCTTCCTTCTCACAGTTCCCTTCCTGAACTCAGGAAGCTGTCACTGACCACGCGGCCCTGAACAAAAGGCTCCTCTGTGACCCAGAGTGAAGGCCCACCCTGCTGCCTCCCGAGCTCTGGTGATGGGAGCTAGAAGGGTGTCCTTCCTGTCCCTGCACCCTGTCCCAGCCACTGGAGGAACTCAGGGTGTGCTAACAAGCACAGGGAGGTCCTGACCCTGAGTGTTGTGGGGGTGAAGGGGATCAAAGAGCCCCAGGAGCAGGTAAGGCCTCCTCTGCTGCCTGCTTGCTGGGAGCATCTCCACTCCCTGCTTCCATCCCACCCACGGCACAGGGTCCAGCCACTCCATCCTCAGGACTCCAATGGCCTCAGCACAAACTCCCACTTCCTCAGCACCAGTTCAGTGTCCTGTGCCCAGATGTCGCGGTGCCACACGGCGACTGCTCTGTCCATAGGAACAGCGGCATGCACACCACGTGGCCAGTGTGGGCCATCTCATCAGCGCTCCCAGCCCGCAACCCAGCCACGCTCACCATCGCCATGTCTGTCTCCATGAAGGTGGGATCAAGGGGGCAGACGGACAACACCAGCTCCTGGAGTCCTGGGCCAGGTCCTGAGGTGAGTGGAGACCACCCCAGGCTCTGACCCTGACCCCATTGCCCAGAGAGGTCACCCAGGAGGCAGGGGGCAGTCCAGTTGCAGTGGGGGAAGGAAGAGCCTGACCTTTGCAGTCACACAGACTGGGCTCTGCTGCGTTTAGCTGTGTGATCTCAGACAAACCTATGACCTCTCTGGGCCTCTGTTTCCTCATTGTGAAGTAGGGACGTCGGGGGTTGTTGGAGGACTCAGTGAATAGATGCAAGACCCGGGTTAGAGGCTCTGCCAGACGCTGCGGACATTACAATCCTGGCCATCCACCGAGGGCTTCCTCAGGCTGGACTCTGCACTGAGAAGGGCCTGCTGAAGCAGCTGGTGCCCTGGGTCCCGCCCTAGTGACTCAATGGCCACCCTGAGTCCCAGGGTCCAGAAGCCTGCAGACCTGCTGGGGGACCCCCCACAGCACAGCTCAGGCCAAGTCAGAGGAAGCACAGGGAAGCAAGGGTGGGGTGTCCTGTCCAGGCACCTCTGGTGAATCTCTGGGCGTTCCCATGGTCCCGCTGCAGTGCCTGCTCTGTGTCAGCCAGTCCCACCAGGGCCGCCGCGGCCAGCACCCCCACCTGGTGCACGCCTCCACCCAGGGCTTTTTGGAGGCACCAGGCTTCTTCAATGAAGTCTTTGGGCCTCCCAGCCAGGGACCCTACTGGGGCACCCAGGCCCTGGGAGGTGGAGAGGAGAGACTCCTGCCAGCACACATCCCTGTCCTTGGGCCAGGGTAGGCACAGATGCATAGCCCTGTCTGCAGAGGTGTTAAAGGGGAACCTGGGGCCGCCTGCCAGGGATGGAGCTCAGGAATCCAACACTGCCTCCTGCTGGGGCGCCCCACCCCACCTGTCTGTGGGAGGCCAGCCCAGGGCTTTCCCACCTTGGAGAGGCAGAAAGACAGAGTCACAGTGCTCCACAATGTGGGTGGTGGGACATGCAGGGCCAGTGCCATGTTCATCAGCTGGGCCCCATCCAGGTGGACCCGGGCCTTGTAGGTCTGGGCCAGGAGGTGCACCTGGAGATGAGGTGCACCTGGGGACGAGGTGCAGGCAGTCAGAGGGGCCAGGCCTGAGGGAGGCATAGAGGGAAGAAGGGTCTGGGATTAGCTGCCTGAGGAATCATGAGGGATCAGGAGACCTGGCTGGTGACTGGCTCTGGCGATCTGGGACCTGAGCAGTCAGGCTGTGCTGCCTGAGCCTCCGTGCTGGGCTCTGGGAGGGGCTGGGGGTGCACACTTAACCCAGCTTTGTTGCACACTGACCATGGGCCAAATGCTAGCCATGGGCCAAGGGTAAATGTGTCACCTCATTTAGGCTTCACGACAACTCGAGGGAGACGCCACTGCTCCCGTTTCACAGGCAAGAAACGCAAGGCTTGGAGAGTTAGGCTGCTGCCTAATTAGTGTCTGGTAAACAGCAGAGCTCAGACACTGCGGCCTCCTCACCTCGTATGTGGGTGGCAAGGACCAGGTGGAGGGCACTCACACGCGCTTGTTCCTACAGCCTGATGGGGCGTGTGTTTCCAGGCCAAGGCAGCAGGCCCTGGCGCTGCTCTGGGACTCGGCTCTCGGGGCTTGGAGGTGGGGGCATCTCTGCTCTTGGGCTGGTGCAGGTACTAGGGGCCCTGGCCTGGGGCAATAATTCCCTTTGTGTCTCAGCCTAGGACCATACATGTGTCCTTCCTGTGACAGGTCTGGCCACTGATGGGTGCCCATGGCACAAATCAGAGGGGACTGAACCCCAGGATGGGCCAGGGGCACAGGAAGCCAGGATCAGGCTGGTGGGGGGCGCACAGTAGTGGGGCAGGGCCTACCTGGCGTAGGTAGTCGATTGAGAGGACCCGGCCCCCCAAGGTGCTGTGTGAGTTCTCCAGGCAAATGAGCTCGCAGACCTGGTGGTAGGGGCTCCGGACGCCCCGTGTGATCATCCTCTCCAGCTCAGCCAGGTCCAGGGTGCCATGGGGCAGGTCTGGAAGGGAGTGGGAGTACACTCTAGCAATCTGTGGGTCAGGGAGAGGATGAGGGCTGAGGGGTCCAGGGGCACCTCCTGGCGGAGTGGGGGGCTCCTCTGGAGTAAGGAGCCAGACCCTGAGTCCTGTGCTGGCTCCCCTGAGCCCTGGGCCTTGGAGCCTTTCCTCTGTTCTGTGCACCTGGACAGACGTCACAGCTGGGGGGCACTGAGCCCCTCCCCTGTTAACTCTTCAGATGCCGCTGTCTGGCTCCCGTCCGGAGCGCGGGAGTGCTCTGAGTGCCCACTAGAGGGCAGCAGGCACCAAGCACCGCCCAGGTGTCTGCCCGGCAAGCCTGGGGCCAGCCCCAGCCGCTGCCGCCCCCATGTGGCAAATCTGGGGCTCTGCTCTCCTTCCTTCCTCCCCTGGAGAGGCCACCATCCCAGCCAGCTTCTCCGTGGCTGTCCCTTTCTTCCCTCTGCAGGTCTCAGTCTGGTGCCTTACCCCTGAGCAGCCTGCACTGGCTGAAGGATGCCCAGGGCCCCAGGTGAGCAGTGCCTGCTCCTTACCTGAGCCACCCCACCCTGCTCATAGATGTGGAGGTGGCACTCCTGCCCAAGGAGGAGCTGGGAGCCCTGGCACTGGCAGTGACACATCACTGAGAAGCAGGGCAGGTCTTGGCACTGAGTCTGGAGGCATGTGGCCCTGCTCAGTGTGGCCAGACTGAGCCCTAAGGCTACAGCCAACTCAAGTGCCTGAGGCCGGCAAGGAAACAGCAACTTCAAGACACCTCAGTGCCATGTGCTGGAAAACCATCCCATTAAACACACAAGTCTAGGATGGCCACGCTGTGCTGGGAATCGCTGGGCCACGCCCAGCCTGCACACCTGTGCCCTGAGGCCCCTCCACAGAGCATCACCTGCTGGAGAAGTTGCTGCAATGCTGCTTCTTGGTGGACAAGCTGCCAAGGCACCTGCAGCAGTCAGACCCTGGCAGGAAACAGATGGCGCACACACACTGGGAAACTGGCAGTGTTTAATCATAGGATGGTTTACTGAGGGGAGGCAGGAGCAGGGAAGCCCGGAGGACAGGCCTGAGGGGTGAGAGGAGGGCATGGCTGCAGGAACCCAGAGCCAGAGCTGTGTGGAGAGGTCCCTGGCGTTGGCCCAAAGGCCCTGGGGACCCTCGGAAGAGGAGCTGGGGAGGAGCAGACCTGCAGTCCCCACTCTCTTCCTCCCCATCTCTTTCCAGGGCTCCCCACCGGCTGAACCAAACAGAAATGCAGGAATGTGGTCCACGAGTGTCACAGCTCCCCGTATGCACTGAGGACCTGCTGGGTAGACAGAAGTCACCCTGCGCTCACCAGAGATGAGGTTGGCCATAGTGTTGGAGGGCACAAAGAGGGTGCGCTCCAGCCCTAGCAGCTCCACAGGCATTTCTTGCAGCTCTGTGGAGGGACAGGGAAGCCATTGTGCTTGCACACTCGGGTGTCAGCACCGTCCACACTGCTTTCCCTGTGTCACTTGGGCCAGAGCATGCCCTGAGCCCAGGTGAGGCCCCTAGCCCGAGGCTCCGGTGAGCGGCCAAGTGGGTTTGGAGCCCCGTCCACCAGCTGCACACTCTGTGGGCTTAAGAACCACACATCCAGCTCCACAGGGCCCTCAGTGAACTCTGCACCCAGCTCCACAGGGCCCTCAGTGAACTCTGCACCCACCTCCCCAGGGCCATGGCCTCTCCCCGCTCCCCCCAAGAACCTCTCTTGTGGTTTGAACCCATCTCTGGCAGGCCTCACACCTGTCTCACTTCCTTTCCCCTCAGCCCTTTGCAGGTGGGGCCTGTGGTTTCTCTGCTGACTTCCTTTCCTCATCAGGAGGGGTGACTCGGGGACTGGACAGGGCATGAGGGTGCAGCTAGAGGGTGAGGAAGGCTCCCACTCTTGCTGTAAAGCCCACTGTGGTGCCCTGCAACTGTGGCATCAAGTCCTTAGCATGACACTCAGGGCTGGCGTGACCTGGCTTCTGCCCCCAGCTCCTCAGAGCCTCCTGCACGCTCCACTCCTGCCACATACCCACCTGAGTCCTGAAGACCTTTCTCACTAGTCTGCTTCTGCTCCTGAAGCCCCTGCCCTGTGAGCCGGCACTTCCTTCCCTGCCTGGGACGCTTCCACTCAGCCTGCAGGAGGGTTCCTCTGGGAAGGACCCTTCCTCATGAGCCACAGCCTCTCCCCATCCTCTGCTTCCCAGGGCACCTTCTATAGACTCCCGTCAACTCAAGCACCTCCCCAGCCTCTCCTTGAGTGGCAGTGACTTGTAGACATGTGAGGCTGCCTGGGAGCATGGAGGTCAGCATCTCCGGCAACACGAGGCGGCAGCTGGATACATGCTCAGCCCCAGCCACCCCTTAACAGACGGGACCTCAGGATCCAACTGGCGACCCCATGGCTTGTCCTGTCCTAGCTGAGGGGTGTGCACACCGCAACAGTCAAAGTGGTTCACTATGGCAACTCACAACCCAGGGCTGGGGCTGGGGGTCACTGTACCCTGGAGACACTCCCTAGGTTATTAGAACCCATTCCTTGTGAGGTGCAGCCTGTAGAACCTGCCCCTTTCTACATCTATTTTCCGTTTGCCTTCTGTGGGGGAAGGCAGTGCAGGAGAACAGTTATGGGTTTCAGAGTCAGAAGACCCGGGTTCAAACCTTGGTTCTGCCATTACTAAGTATGGGGCCTGGAGCACCTCCCTCCACATCTCAGAGCCCTCCTGTGCAAGACTGGACCTCACCCATCTTAGGGGGCAGCTGGGTGACAATGCAGGGCACACACAACCACCTGGTGAGCCTGTAGAAATGCAGGTTCTCCTCAGCGGGCCCTGAGAATCTGCATTTCTTTTCTTTCTTTCTTTTTTTTTGAGACACAGCCTTGCTCTGTCGCCCAGACTTGAGTGCAGTGGCGTGATCTCGGCTCACCGCAAGCTCCGCCTCTCGGGTTCATGCCATTCTCCTGCCTCAGGCTCCCGAGTAGCTGGGACCACAGGCGCTCACCACCACACCCAGCTGATTTCTTTTTGTATTTTTAGTAGAGATAGGGTTTCACCGTGTTAGCCAGGATGGTCTTGATCTCCTGACTTCATGATCCGCCTGCCTCGGCCTCCCAAAGTGCTGGGATTACAGGCTTGGGCCACCGCGCCCGGCCTCTTTCTTTATTTCTTTCTTTCTTTTGAGATGGAGTCTTGCTCTTGTTGTACAGGCTGGACTGCAGTGGGACGATCTCGGCTCGCTGCAACCTCTGCCTCCCGGGATCAAGTGATTCTCCTGCCTCAGCCTCCTGAGAAGCTGGGATTACAGGCGCCCACCACCACACCCGGCTAATTTTTGTATTTTTAGTAGAGATGGGGTTTCACCATGTTGGCCAGGCTGGTCTCAAACTCCTGACCTCGTGATCCTCCCAAAATGCTAGGATTACAGGCATAAGCCACTGTGCCCGGCCGGAATCTGCATTTCTAACTTTCAGATAACAGCCGCAGGCACGCAGAGGGCAAGTCTATCCTGTGGCAGGTGTTCATTAAACCCATTTATGTCGGAGGTTGCAATTTTTTGAATTGTTGCCATCAGACCTTGGCGATGACCTTGAGCAGTAGGATATAAATACCTCCCAGATGCTTAGCGTTCCAATAATGGAACACTAGGCATAAATGGATTTTAAGCGCCAGCAGAGCCACCTCCCCTGCGTCCCAGTCCACCACGGACGGCGCTCTGTTGCCGCCTCCACGACCCCCGGCCTGCACGCCGGTCTTCGCCGTAGTCGTCCCCCACGACTGCCTCTGACATGGCGTGCCTCATGGCCGGCCTGGGCGTGGTCACCGTGTCGCTGCGCAGGCCCACCACGGGGGTGCGACCCCCGCGAGGCTCCCAGACGCCCGCGCCCGGAGAGCCCCATGTACCGGGGCCGTCGCTCGGGCCAGTCTGCGGAGCATGGCGCGGGCAGCGCCCGGATCCCCATCCCGGCGGGAGCTGCTGACTTTTGTACTCCCCAGCGAGGGCGGCGGGAGCGGCGGGGTCGGTGCGGCCAGAATTCCTAGAGCTGGGAAGCAGACGCCCTGGGCCGGGGATCCAGGGAGCGGGACCCGTGGCACGCTGGGAGTTGTAGTTCGCGCTCCCTCGCGGCGTGCCTGCGCGAGCGTCTGAGAACGGGCCGCGTGGCACGCTGGGAGTTGTAGTTCATGCTGCGTCGCGGAGGAGAACCAGCGAGCCCGTGATGCTGAAGCAGAAGGTTCTGTTCATTGAAGGAGAAACCGAGGCCGAGCGAGTTTCGTTTGTTTGTTTGTTTGTTTGTTTTTTGTTTTGTGTGTGTGTGTGTGTGTGTGTGTGTGTGTGTGTGTGTGTGTGTGAGAGAGAGAGAGAGAGAGAGAGAGAGAGAGAGAGAGAGAGAGAAACAGAGTCTCGCTTTGTTGCCCAGGCCGGAGTGCAGCGACGCAATCTCGACTCACTGCAACCTCCGCCTCACGGGTACGAGCAATTGTCCTGTCTCAACCTCCTGAGTAGTTGGGATTACAGGCGCGCCCACCACGCCCAGCTAATTTTCTTTTTCTTTTTTTCTTTTTTTGTATTTTTAGTAGAGACGAGGTTTCACCATGTTGGCCAGGCTGGTCTGGAACTCTTGACCTCAGGTGATCCGCCCGCCTCGGCCTCCCAAAGTGCTGGGATTACAGGCGTGAGCCACTGCACCTGACCCCGGGCGAGTTTTTATAGCTCAGACGCTCGTGTGGCACTTGCTGTGTGCCAGGCTCTGTCCCAGGCCCTTTGCAAATATTAGCACAGTTAAGCTCCCAACAACTCCAGGAGACGAGCGCTATTGCTATCCCTGCCTTGCAGATGGGGAACAGGAGACGCCGAGCTAACAGACAGCTGGAGGCCACTTGGGTAGGAATTGGTCGGGGCGGGGTGCGGCTGTCTCCAGAGGGCAACCCTAAATCACCGTGTCATGCTGCCCCTAAAACGCAGCTTCCCTCGTTTACCGTTTTCAGTATTGATTTGTTGAGCAAGTTCGTTGCGTCAGGCAGGGGGACAGGGCAATGGCTCCACCCAGGTCCCAGTCTAACAGGAGACTGCTAAAAGGGTGCGTGGGGAGCCCCTCCTCCATAGGCCCCTGGCCCTGGGCAGACTGCCTTCATGGGAGCAGGGTGGTGCTGAAGTTCAAGCCAGCTGTGTGGCCTTGGACAAGCCACATAGCCGCTTTGTGCCTCAGTTTCCTCAACTGCAGATTGGACTGTTGTGAGCATTCAGTGACTGGATATGTGTTTGATGCTGACCCCAGTGCCTGGCTTGCTGTAAGCTCAGGGTGGTCACCCCACTGTGGCTATTTTTACATTTTTTAAGACAGAGTCTCACTCTATCCCCCAAGCTGGAGTGCAGTGGTGTGATTACGCCTCACCACAGTCTTGACCTCCCGGGCTTGGGTGAGCCTCCCGCCTTAGCCTCCCAAATAGTTGGGACTATAGGCAAGTGCTACTATGCCCGGCTAATTTTTCTGTCTTTTTTGTAGAGACAAGGTCTTGCTGCGTTGCTCAGGCTGGTGTCAAGCTCCTGAGCCCAAGCCATTCTCCCTCAGTCCCACAAAGTGCTGGGATTAGAGGCGTGAGCCACCGCCACCTGCCCAGCTGTGGCTGTTATTATCATTGTCGTTACTGATCCCAGCTTGGAACCCTGAGGGCCCAGGGGCTTTGGGGTGCACTCTGACTCAGTCCAGACTGTGGGGTGCCCTTCCCCCCAGGGGTTCCCCACAGGGGACACAGGCACCCATTGCCACTCAGCGGTTCCTCTTCTTGGAGCCACAGGGGCTGTCTGTCCCCCATAGGAGAAAGTAGATCCAGGAGGGGCCACAGCTCCTGGGCCAAGCGTCTGGTGAGGGCGAGGGTGAGGAGGACACCCATCCTAGATCAGTCATGGCCAGGCCTCTACCACAAGCCAGCTCCAGGCCAGGCCTGGGGACTTAGGGCGAGCAGAGGTGGCCTGCCCTCTAGAGCTCAGGTCCCAGGGGTGGGGGACGAGATGCTGGCCGTGAGAGGATGGCAGCGAGGGAGCAGCTCTAACAGGCCCAGTCCAGGCAGCAGGGCAGGCTTCCTGGAGGAAGCAGTGATTAGGCTGAGCTTCGACTTTTGACAAAGGGAATAGCGGGGTGAAGGCTGGGGGGAGAGAGGAGCTGCTGCATTTGTGGCCCTGAGGGCCAGCGTGGCTGGGGAAGTGAGCAGGGGTGGGGATGGAGCCCAAAAGCTACATCCAGGGCTGGGTGACCTCTCAGGGGCTCTCTATCTCTCTTCCTTCAGCTTGGTGGGAATCCTAAGTACCCGCAGGGTCTGTGGTCCCAAGGACACCCATCTGATGGACAGGCTTGCTGCCTTCCCCTCCCCAGAGCCCTTCTGGGCCTGACCCGCAAACTGCACCAAATTCCTGCCCTTAGAAAACAAGCCCCTTATCTCGTTGTCCGGCTCCAGACCTTCTGCTGGGAAGTAGGGGGCGGGGAACGGAGGCCTCTGTGGGGAAGGAAGGGAGGTGGATGGTCTGGCCGGGCAGGGGTTGGGGGCAGGGATAGCAGCTGTCAGGGGAGAAAGGGGACAAACAGATGGACCCCAGGCCCCTCCCAGCTATGGCAGAATCACCGAATGGCCTCCTGTTTGCCGAGCTTCGCAGTCTGCAAAGCCTGCCCTCTGCAGCTTCCCTGTCAATGCTTCCAGCAGCCTTGCAGTGGGAGGATGGGCAGGGAGGTTGGGGTCATAGAGGCCCGAGGACCCTGCCTGAGAGGCACAACTGGTCACTCAACAGGACCTTTCTCCCTTTCTCCCAAATCAGAGCTGTCTTCCCAGATAGGTGGCCTCTTCCTGGGGGAACCTGGGGCAGAACAGTTTCCTTCTTCCAGGTCCTCCTATCTAGTCCCCAGGTCACCCGGGCCACCCCTGCCTTGTCCCAGTGGGGTCCGATAGTGTGGAGGAGCAAGAAGGGTGGGCTCTCATAGAGAAAGGTGCAGTGAGGCCTGTGGCGGGTGGACCCTTTGACCGCAGCTTGGCCTCTGGGGGGTTGTCTGGGCTCCTGCGTGTGTGTTTGTGGATGCATGCGTGTGTACGTGTGTGTCTCTGTGTGTGCATGTGTGCACATGCATGTGTGTGTGTGACCCTGGCTGCAGCTGAGATCTGAGTTGTCTTACTGGTAAGCTGGGGACAGGCCACAGTTCTCGGGCTGGGATGAGAAACCCAAAGCCCTGTGTGGAGCCAACTCCACTTCCCCCACTGCTGTCACAGCACCGACCCTCTTTCCTCGCCCTCTCTGCGGTTCTTCTTGACATTCTCACCAGAAGGGTCATTGTCACTGGAGGTCCTAGGGTCATCTCCTGCCCCAACGCAGGCTGGCCCTGGCCCCACACGCCAGCTGCTCCCTTCTCTCCTGAGCCCCTGCCCTCCAGGACTGGCCCCTGCAGCCCAGCTCTTCCCAAACTTCTGAGCTCCTCTGTCCGTGGGGGCAGTGGGGCCTCTCGGCAGGGCTTCCTCCCTGGCCTCTGTGGGATCCAGCCCTTCTGCCTCCCAGACGTCTCCCCGCCCCACACTTGGGCTTGCAACACTTCTGTTCCCGAATGTGCTGGCCTGTCTTTCACCCCAAGACCTCTGCACCTGCGTTCTGTCTGGAAAACCCCCAACCGTCGGCACGCGTCCTTGGTCACCACCTTCTCCGCCTTCAGATCTTAGCTGAGACACCTCTTTCTCCATGAAGCCCTCCTAGCCCAGCCCAGAGGACGATGGAGGTGGCCCTCCTCCTGCGGTGCCTGTGGCACCTTTTCTTCCCTCTGCCCACGGGTCACAGCTGCCTGTTTACTCCTCTGACTTCTCCGTGTGGCTGATGCTCTGCGCATGCAGGGCCCAGACGCCCTCGTCCTTTGCTGTGTCCAGCGTGCCTAGCCCAGCGCCAAGGCTACAGGACTCAGTAAACACCTGCCAGGTGACTGACCCTGGAGGGACATGTAGTTCGTCATCGCCTGCCCCTGAGACCCCTAGGCAGCTTGGGTGCATCGTGTGAGACCCCTGTGCAGAAGGACATGGCGGAGATTCCAGGAGAACAGGGCCTGGCCTGGCCTCAGCCTCTCAGAGTCAGATCTGGGGGTCCCAAAGACAGGCCCCTCCCTGGCCTTCTTGAGAGATTTCCGGCTCCCCTGAGCAGTGGGAGGCCACTGGGCCAGCTGGAGGGGGGCTTGTGACATAAGCCCCAGGTGGGCTGCCTTTCACGGCACCCCCCGCTCCCTGGCACCCGCCCAGGCGCAGGCGCTGGGGTGTGGGCACACACTCACACGCTGAGTTCAGTGTGCGGATTCCTGTAACGCTGGGCTGCTGGCAGGAAGTGCGCGCCGGGGAGGCTGCTGCTGGGAACCCGGGGCTGGCCCCGCTGAGATAAAGGGAGGCAGCAGATCGCAGCTGGAGATAGCAGCCCTGGGTCCTGGTAAACAGGTGGTGGGGGGGCCAGGGGGAATGTCCTTTCCATCCCATCCTCTTGGCCCTGAGCCTGCAGGATCTATAGGGCCCTAGCCTAGGCCCAGCCCCGATAGCTTGATATTCAGAGGGGAGCTGTTGGCACTGCCCTCATCATTCCCAGTCTGGGGGACTGGGTGGCAAAGGACTGGGCGCTGGGCCTGGGGGTCTGGCCGGGCCCACGGTGGGCATGCACTTGGCCCACGTGGGGGCCACTGGGTGTCAAGGTCATGTGTGCTGTTGGGAGGGTGGGAAGGGAGGGAGCTCCTCCAAGCCCCTGCACTTCCCCAACTGGGATCCCCCAGTGGGAAAGATGTGCCTCTCCAGGTTCGCCTTCAGCACCGTCTCCAGAAATCCAGAGTGAGGTGCCATGAGGGTGCCAGACCAGAAGAGAATGCGGGGTGGAGTGAGAGCTGTTCCCCAGCCAGGTGCAGAGCAAAGGGGGCTACAGAGCTGGGAAGACCCTGTGCGTGACCCCAATGGGCAGCCACAGGATGTTCACCCACACTCCATCAGCTCATCGTAGGCTGGGCAGGAGCTGGGCATGGCCCATTCCCAGTGCCCAACACAATGGGTGTTCAAATACACTTGCTTGTTTAAAAAATTAAGAAATTTGGCTGGGCGTGGTGGCTCACACCTGTAATCCCAGCACTTTGGGAGGCTGAGGCGGGTGGATCATGAGGTCGGGAGATCGAGACCATCCTGGCTAACACGGTGAATCCCCATCTGTACTAAAAATACAAAAAATTAGCCAGGCGTGGTGGCGGGCGCCTGTAGTCCCAGCTACTTGGGAGGCTGAGGCAGGAGAATGGCATGAACCTGGGAGGCGGAGCTTGCAGTGTGCTGAGATTGCGCCACTGCACTCCAGCTTGGGCGAAAGAGTGAGACTCCGTCTCAAAAAAAAAAAAAAAAAAATTAAGAAATTTACCACTCATACAGAAATGTGCATGAAGCATATTTGTACAGTGTTACAAATAAATACATATAAAATAAACTCCCATGCCGTAGCCACTCAGATCAAGAAATAGTCCATGGCTGGGTGTGGCGGCTCATGCCTGTAATCCCAGCACTTTGGGAGGCCAAAGCAGGCGGATCACCTGAGATCAGGAGTTCGAGACCAGCCTGGCCAACATGGTGAAACCCTGTCCCTACCAAAAATACAAAAAATTACCCAGGCATGGTGGTGGGCGCTTGGAATCTCAGCTATTCAGGAGGCTAAGGCAGGAGAATCACTTGAACTCAGGAGGCAGAGGTTGCAGTGAGTCAAGATCATGCCATTGTACTCCACCTGGGTGACAGAGCAAGACTCTGTCTCTCACACACACACAAACACACACACACACACACACACGAAAGAAATAGACCATGGCCAGGATTCCAGAAGTTTCCTTCCTATGTACAACCTCTCCCTCTGCAGAAGTTACTGCTGCCCTGACATTTTTCTTTCTTTTCTTTCTTTCTCTCTCTCTCTCAGTCTCCTCTCCCTCTCTCTCTCTCAATATATATATATATATTTGTTTGTTTGTTTGTTTGTTTTTTTAGAGATAAAGTCTAGCTATGTTGCCCAGGCTGCTTTTGAACTCCTGGACTCAAGCGATCCTTCTACCTCTGCCTCCCAAACCTCTGGGATTACAGGCGTGAGCCACCAGGCCTGGCCTGGCTTGACTTTCATGGCCAGGACTTGCTTTTCTTTATGATTTTGCCACCATGGATGTATCCCTTTTTTTTTTTTTTTTTTTTTTGAGACGGAGTCTCGCTCTGTCGCCCAGGCTGGAGTGCAGTGGCCGGATCTCAGCTCACTGCAAGCTCCGCCTCCCGGGTTCACGCCATTCTCCTGCCTCAGCCTCCCGAGTAGCTGGGACTACAGGCGCCCGCCAGGTCGCCCGGCTAGGTTTTTTTTTTTTTTTTTTTTTTGTATTTTTAGTAGAGACGGGGTTTCACCATGTTAGCCAGGATGGTCTCGATCTCCTGACCTCGTGATCCGCCCGTCTCGGCCTCCCAAAGTGCTGGGATTACAGGCTTGAGCCACCGCGCCCGGCCGGATGTATCCCTTAATAGCAGTTGAGTGTTGAGTGTGGCCTTTGTGTGAACTTTACAGAAGTCGAATTAGGGTGTCTCCTTTTGTGTCTGGCTTCGTCAGGCTGGTATTCTGTTTGCCAGAGTCACCTGTGCTGTGGCTGTCGTTTATCGTCTGCTGCCAGGCACTTTTCCACTGGGTCCCTAGAGCATAGTTTCTTTCTCCATTCTACCCGTTTAGGAACATTTGGGGTTTTGTTTCCATACTGGCCATGTACTGTGGCGCTGGTGGGCGTTCTTATTTCTGTCTGCTGGGGTCCAGGAGCCTGCTTCGGGAGGGCAGGCGCCTCGTGGAGGGGCTGCTGATTCTGGGGTCCCTCATCTGAAGCTTTACGAGGTGGGCCAAATCCTTTCCCAAAGTGCTGGGAATGCTCTCCTCCCTCACTTTCCCACACGTGTCCATCTCAGTAACACTAGTGTTATCGGACCGCTTCATCTTAGCCGTTCTTGTGGTATGTGGTGATATCTTCTGGCAATTTTAATCTGATCTCTTCTTTTTTTTTTTTTTTTTTTTTTTGATGGAATCTCACTCTATCACCCAGGCTGGAGTGCAGTGACGCGATCTCAGCTCACTGCAACCTCTGTCTCCTAGGTTCAAGTGATTCTCCTGCCTCAGCCTCCCGAGTAGCAGGGATTACAGGTGGCCACCACCACGCCCAGCTAATTTTTGTATTTTTAGTAGAGATGGGGGATTCACTGTGTTGGCCAGGCTGGTCTCGAACTCTTGACCTCAGGTGATCTGCCTGCCTCAGCCTCCCAAAGTGGTAGGATTATAGGCATGAGCCTCTGTTCCCCGCCTCTTTTTTTTTTTTCTTTTTTTTAAGAAAGTGAGTCTTGCTCTGTCACCCAGGCTGCAGTGCAGTGGTGCAATCATAGCTCATTGCAGGCTTAACTCCTGGGCTCAAGCAATCCACGCGCCTCAGCCTCCCAAGGTGCTGGGATTATAGGCATGAGCCACCAAACCGGGCCCTGCTCTTTCTGATAACTGCTAAAGGAGAGCACCTTGTCTTGTTTTAGCCGTTTGAATTCCTCTTTGTGAAAGCCTGTTCTGGTCTTTTCTCATTGACTGGTCAGGCTGGTTTGTATGTGCAAGCATACTGATCCCTGTGGGTTCTGTGTGTTGCAAATATTTCACTCCAGGGCCAGGTGCAGTGGCTCATGCCTTCAATCCCAGCACTTTGAGAGGCAAAGACGGGCAGATCACGAGGTCAGGAGTTCAACACCAGTCTGGCCAACATAGTGAAACCCCATACCTACCAAAAATACAAAAGACTATCTGGGTGTGGTGGTGTGTGCCTGTAATCCCAGCTACACGGGAGACTGAGGCAGGAGAATCGCATGAACCCAGGGGGCAGAGGTTGCAGTGAGCCGAGATTGCGCCATTGCATTCCAGCCCGGAAAACAATGCGAGACTCCGTCTCAAAAAAAAAAAAAAAAAAAAATTTCCCGCCAGTCCAGCCGCGGTGGCTCTCACCTATAATCCCAGCACTTTGGGAGGCCAAGGCAGGGGAATCACTGGATGTCACGAGTTCGAGACCAGCCTGGCCAACATGGCGAATGGTGAAACCCCGTCTGTACTCACAATACAGAAATTAGCCAGGTGTGGTGGCATATGCCTGTAATCCCAGCTACTGGGGAGGCTGAGGCAGGAGAATCGCTTGAACCCAGGAGGTGGAGGCTGCAGTGAGGTGAGATCAAGCTACTACACTCCAGCCTGGGTGACAGAGCAAGACTCTGTCTGAAGAAAAAAAAAAATTCCCCCGTGCTGTGATTTGTCTTTTTTTGTTGTTGTTTGAGACAGGGTCTGACTCTTTTGCTCAGGTTGGAGTGCAGTGGTATGATCATAGCTCACTAGAGCCTCAACCTCCTGGGCTCAAGCAGTCCCCTGGTCTCAGCTTCCAGAGTAGCAGGGACATACCACCATGCCTGGCTAATTTATTTTATTTGCAGACATGAGGTCTTGCTATGTTGCCCAGGCTGGTCTCAAACTCTTGTCCTAAAGCAGTCCTCCCAACTTGGCCTCCCAAAGTGCTGGGATTACAGGCATGAGCCACTGCAGCTGGCTGGCTTTTCTTTCTTTCTTTCTTTCTCTTTCTTCCTTCCTTCCTTCCTTCCTTCCTTCCTTCCTTCCTTCCTTCCTTCCTTCCTTCCTTCCTTCCTTCCTTCCTTCCTTCCTTCCTTTCTCTCTCCCCTCCCTCCCTCCCTCCCTCCCTTCCTTCCTTCCTTCCTTCCTTCTTTCTTTCTTTCTCCCTTTCGCCTTCCCTTTCCTTTCCTTCCTTTCTTTCTTCTCTCTCTCTCTCTTTTTTTTTTTTTGAGATGGAATCATGCTCTATCTCCCAGGCTGGAGTGCAGTGGTACGATCTCGGCTCTCCGAAACCTCCACCTCCTAGGTTCAAGTGATTCTCTGCCTCAGCCTCCCCAGTAGCTGAGATTACAGGTACCGGCCACCATACACAGCTAATTTTTGTATTTAATAGAGAGGGGGTTTCACCATGTTGGCCAGGCTGGTCTTGAACTGATCTCAGGTGATCCACCCACCTTGGCCTCCCAAAGTGCTGGGATTACAGGCATGAGCCACTGCACCCAGCCCTGCTTCTGTCTTTAGATACAGTTGCAAGCTGTGATGTGTGTGGACAGGGGAATGGGGACTTGGGGATTGGGCTGGGGGAACCCTCGGGAACCGCTCTACTGCCTTCCAGGTGTCCCCAGCTCAGGCTGAGACCAGGGCACCCCCTTGGCCTTCTGCCCCCACCTGCTCCCTCCCGGCCCCACCAGCCTGCGGTCACAAGGGCTGCTGACAGCTGGGACGCGTGCTGGGGTCTGGCCTTATTTACTGCGGCAGCTTCCTCCTCCTTCCAGGAACTTGTCCTCTAACTTGGGGCGGCAGCGAGGCCTCTAATCTTTCGGATCTCATTTACCGGCATTGGTCTCTCACTTCCTGTTACTAGGCCTGGACCGAGGCACAGGGTCAGCTCCGTGCACTGCGCCTTGCCTGTTCCCGGGGCCTCTGTTCTGGCCCCTCGGCAGGGAGGACACAGGGTCAGATGCCGGGCATCAGGCACAGTGGCCATCTGGGGTAGGGCCAGCTCCACAGAGGCAGGGGACCCAGGGCTGAGCCAGCTGCAGGCGCTGCTCCCTGGAGTCCAGGGTCCAGCATGGGGACTGGGTTACTCCTTCGCCCCTCCTGGCTTGGCAGAGTGTCATGGAGGGCAGCCTTCCCCAGACTCCCCCACATCCCCTCCTCCCACTCCTGCAGCCACCAGGGCCAGGGCCCTTGTGGGAAAGGACAGGGAAGGTGAGTTTGGGCATGGACAAGATTCCTGGAGACTGTGGGGTCTGCTGCCCTGGAGATGTGGAATCCCAGGGGTTGCCCACGTCCTCCACACTGGGTGGGATCCCCAACTACCCAGAGGAGTACTGGCATCTCGGGGCCTCCAGGGCATGGGCAAGAGTGGCTGCCCAATCCCCGCCGAGGGCCTGAAGCCAGGGCCAGGCAGATCCTGCCTTGTTGAGCAGTATCTGCAGTAAGGGCTCTGTGTGCCGAACACCTGCTGTGCGCCCTGAAGTCAGTCACTTATCCCAGAGATGGGATTCAAACCCAGGTTGCCCAGCACAGCGAAACAGCATTCTTTTTCTGCATCCATGAAGGAAGCTTTGTCTTCTAAAACCCCTAGCCCTTCTGTCACCTTGTCCTCAGCCAGCCTGCTTCTGTCCCTGTGCCATAAGCAAGATGAATTTCTCTCCCAGGGTGGCCCTGCAGAGGATGAGAGATGGCCCTTGTGAGAGGAACCCTGGGCACCCCAGGCATGGCTCCCCAGCTGATGATAGAACAGCTGAGACAGACCAGGCACGGTGGCTCACACCTGTAATCCCAGCACTTTGGGAGGCCGAGGCGGGTGGATCACTTGAGGTCAGGAGTTTGAGACCAGCCTGGCCAACATGGTGAAACCCTGTCTCTCCTAAAAATACAAAAATTAGCCAGACGTGGTGGCAGATACTTGTAATCTCAGCTACTCAGATGGCTGAGGCAGGAGAATCACTTGAACCCGGAAGGTGGAGGTTACAGTGAGCTAAGATCGTGCCACTGCACTCTAGTCTGGACGACGGAGCGAGACTCTGTCTCAAAAAAAAAAAAAAAGAAAAAAGAAAAGAGAAAGAAAAGAAAAGAACAACTGGGATCAGGAAAATATGGTCTTCATAGTGGCAGAGTTTGCGAGGGGGTCTTTGGGAAGAAGGAAGGTTGGAACTTGTGGCTGGGGGATGGATCAGAGGGGAGGGGCTCCATCCTAGCTGGGGAGGGGAGGGCTGTCCTGCTGACATTGGCCTCTAGAATGGGTATACAGGATGACCGCCTGGGGCGGGGAGGAGAATGTTATACTTAGCGTTTAAATCTCATTCTTCATTCTTTTTTTTTTGTTTGTTTTGTTTTTGAGACGGAGTCTCGCTCTGTTGCCCGGGCTGGAGTGCAGTGGCCAGATCTCAGCTCACTGCAAGCTCCGCCTCCCGGGTTTACGCCATTCTCCTGCCTCAGCCTCCCGAATAGCTGGGACTACAGGCGCCTGCCACCTCTCCCAGCTAGTTTTTTTGTATTTTTAATAGAGACGGGGTTTCACCGTGTTAGCCAGGATGGTCTAGATCTCCTGACCTCGTGATCCGCCCGTCTCGGCCTCCCAAAGTGCTGGGATTACAGGCTTGAGCCACCGATCGGGCCAATCTCATTCTTTTTAAATGCCTATCTTTCGTGAATGTTTTATAATGCAAGTAATGTATTCATACAGTCATGGAAACTTGTAATCTAAAAATAACTCTGCATATATCATGTGTATGGGTAAGGGTGCATGGTCACAATAGTGTGAAGTTTGAAGGTCACTTTCTCCTAGGTCTTATTATTTCTTTAATTACTTTTTTTTAATTTATTTATTTTAGAGATGGAGTCTTGCTTTGTAACCCAGGCTAAAGCTCACTGCCTCCTCGAACTCCTGGGCTCAAGAGATCCTCCCGCCTCAGCCTCTAGGGTAGCTGGGACTGTAGGCGTGTGCCACCGCATCTGGCTCTATGTCTTATAATTTCTGTCCTTGGCCACCCACCTGCTGATCCCAAGGTCAAGGATGGCAGGATGAAGGAAGGTCCCACATTTGGGGACCTGCAGGACCGGCTGCAGCAGAAAGGCCTAGTTTAATGAGTAGCACGGGCGGGCCTGAAGACTGAGAGGTGACGTGGGCACGCATGGGGCTCGGGCCTCTGTCTGGTGAGCACTTGCCCTCAATGGAAGCAGAGACAAGACTCTGCTGGGCCCTCTGTTTTGTTTTGTTTTCTGAGACAGAGTTTCACTCTTATTGCCCAGGCTGGAGTGCAATGGTGCAATCTTGGCTTACTGCAGCCCCCGCCTCCCAGGTTCAAGCGATTCTCCTGCCTCAGCCTCCCAAGCAGCTGGAATTACAGCCACACACCACCACGCCTGGCTAATTTTGTATTTTCAGTAGAGACGGGTTTTCTTTATGTTGGCCAGGCTGGTCTCGAACTCCTGACCTCAGGTGATCTGCCCTCCTCGGCCTCCCAAAGTGCTGGGATTACAGGCGTGAGCCACTGCTCCCGGCCATGGGCCCTCTGATTAGGAACCCAAGAGCCCCTTCCTGGGAACAGAAAGACAACTGGGCACCTGCTGAGGCACGCCCACTTGCCAAGCTGCCCTGGGATCCCTGGGCAGAGCGTCATCGCTGGAGAACGTAATTCCACAAGAAGTATTTGTCACGCTCCTGCCAGGGCCCTGGGCAGGAGCAGAGGTGCTGTGTGCTGCCATGCATTCCTGGTCAGGTAGGTGACTGACACGAATAAGATGCCAGCAGTCCTGAGAGGTGCCTTCCTGGACCCCTTGGTGAGCGGAGGTGAGTTGCCACCAAGGAGGGAAGATTCAGGAAGGGTAACTCCAAGGTCCTTAATCCATCCACCAGTCAGTGGATAGCAAACATAATGCATGGGCACTGATTAGGTTTGCCAGCCCATGCTGGGTGCTGGCGCCAGTGTCCTTCATCTCCTGCCAAGGGGAGAGGATCTCCAATGAACTGCTGGGACCGTGATCCCATTTTGCTGGGGAGGAAACAGATTAGGGAGGAAGAGAACCTTGCTGGTGAGCGGTAAAACCAGGATTGGAACCTGCACTGCTAAGGTCTCTGCCTCCCTCTAGGACCCACCGCAGCTGTGTGTACCCCAGGTGTGTGTGGAGTCAGCCGGGGGCAGTGCTGGTAGGGCCGCCAGGCATTGCCCAGCCTCCTCTTCTGCACTTGGAAGAATTCCAGTTGTTTTTCAGCCTCTCTCTTCCTCCAGGAAGCCTTGCGTGATAGCCCTACCCTCTGCCAAGACACACACCCTCTTCTCCCTTTTCCCTTGGAACCTGTCTTATCTCACAGTTGCCTTTGTCATCGGTCACTTGCCAGCGTCCCTCACTGGGTTTCAGGCTCCTGGAGGGAAAGACCTGAGTCTTTCATTCTCGGGATCCCTAGCAGGGGGCTTAGGGCATCATGGGCATTCAGGAAATAACTGGAGAAGGTGAATGAGGAAGCAGCAGGGGGTGGAGAGGGAATTGCTTCTGAAGGTGAGAAGTGAACCTAGAGGGATGAGCAGGCGGGGTGGGGGTGGTGGGGAGTTGTGAGGAGGCCAGTACAGAACAGCTCCAGGGAGGGCATGGTGCATGGTGTGAGCAGGATCCCTGTCTGACCTCCTGGGATGGCCCCAGGAGGGCCTTGAAAGCCAGGCAGAGGGATGGGATCAGATACTAACATCCATAGGGAGCCCTGGCAGGTCCTTGAGCAGGGGCATGGCAGGGCAAGCCTTCCTTCAGTCCAGGGTGAGCCTGCGCCAACCTGTCCCACAGAGAAGGGCATGGGGGACAGCTACTCCCTCTGGGAGTTCTTCCAGCTCGGCTGCCCTCAGCCAGAGCTCAGGACTCACACTCCCCTGGAACCTGGAGTTTTGGGTTCAATCTTTATTCAATAAATGGCTTATTGGGAACCGACAGGGTGGCTAGAGCCTGCCTGGTGTTGGGGTTAGGGGATCCTGCCTAGGGGTTTGGGCTCTGTGGGTGCGTGAGGGCCACCCCACAGTGGTGCTGGCGTTCCCCATCCTACCCTGGGCTCTGTGCCTCTGCCACACTCCCCCTGCCCACTCTGGAAGCCAGGCCCCCTGGTGCTGGGGGAGGCGCTGGCTTGGGGAGGAGCCCCTGGCTGGTCCTTCCAGAAGACAGAGTCTGTGGGGTGGGCCTCCACAGCCCTGCCGGGCCCCACACGGGCAGCTGTTCCCGGAATGGGGGTTTGAAACTTTTCTTTTGTTGGCGAATCTGCATGTGGTCTTAATTATTTCTATGCAGTACTTATCTCCTCCAAATGTTTTATCGGGATTCGGCAGATCCGAGTGTGCAGGCAGCGGGTGTGGGGCCAGGGCAGGGATATTATGGGAGCACAGGGAGGCCCCAGAAGTTAGGGTGTCCCCCAAATCAGCTGGACGACCCAGAGGAAGGAAAGACCCTGGTTAAGGATGGTCAGGTTAACTCTTTCAGGCCCTGCCCAACGCTGCAAAATCGCACCCGGGTGTTTGGCCTGGGCAGGCCTACTGCGACTTTGTGGGGTCTGGCCTATGCTGATGTCACCCCTGCCCCACAGGACTCTGGTGGACTGGAGGGAGGGTAGGGAGCCACATCTCTCAGCAGCAACCCAGGACTTAAGAAGGGCCACTGCCCTTTTCTGGTGGGGGTGAAGGAGGAGGAACCAGCATGACCTTGGAATCCGTCACCTATTAACTTCCCTCATCTCCCTCGGCGCCCACCACCCCCTGGAAGTGAGCTTATCTGGCCCATATTTAGAAGAGGAAACCAGAGTGAGACGAATCACTGATCTGAGGACCTCCAGCACAGCAGGGAGGGGCCCAGGTGGGGGGTGGGCGGGTGGGCTTTTGGGACAGCATCCCAAGAGAAAGGAACAAAAGCAGGGGGTGTGGCTCCCCTCACCCCACCCCCCGCCCCGTCCCCCCTCACTCCCCCGCAGCCATCTCTGCTTGGCCAGGGCCTTTTGGGCAGTGCCACTGGAGATTCCTGGAAGTGCCTTCGGGCCACACACACACACACACACACATCCTCCGGGGCCCTCCCAGCCCCCCACTCTGTGCCTCCCCGGTTTGCAGGAGGGCTCCAAGGCCAGCCCAGAGCCCTGCAGGACCCGGGAGGAACCTGAGCCTGGAGGGCCTAGGAGCCAGCCGTGTCTGCTTTCCTGTGCCCCGTGTTCCCTTGGCCTGATCCCTGATCCCGTGCACCCTGCACCCAGGAGGCCCTCCGGGGCCGGGGCTGAGTCAGCTGCGAGGGCTTCAGCAAGGCATCACGGGGGATCCCCATGGGAGGTTTAGTGCAGTGCACTCGCAGTGGCATGGGACGCTGGGCAGGGCTGATCCCAGCTATCAAGGAGCCTTCCTGGGCAGAGAGCAGGCAGGGGGGCATTGGGATTTGGAGGGGCACCTGGGAGCCCCCGTCCCTTCCGGGCCGCCTCCCCTTACCCTGATTTCCCTTGCAGGAAGGGCTGTGCAGGTTTGTGGTGGGGTGGGGAGGACGTCCTAGAATGTGTTGCTTTGGAATCATCCCTGTTGGGGTGGGGTTGGGGTGAGCTCTTGGCCACCCCGCCCGCCGCCCGCCGCCGGAATCCCGGGCTCCCTCTGTTGGGTTGTGTTGGGGTCGGGGAGCTTCATGGACGGCATCCCCTGAATTCACTCCAGGCGTTGAAGCCAGGCTCGCTCCACAGGAAAATCTCTTCCAAGAAGGAGACTCCCTGGAGCTCCTGGGCCTCCGCGGGGTAACTGGTGCTTCGATTAACAGCTCGGGTGCAAGGGGCACTTCAGTGGGGGGGCGGGGCAGCTGAGTGAGGGGCCCAGCCCTGGGGAGATGTTACAGGAGGGAGGACAGGAAGGGAGGCGGGGAGGTTGGTAATTCCAGATTGAGGAGGGTCTCCGTAGCTCTTGGAGTAGGTGAAGACCCCTGGGAGGCAAATGTGGGGTCCCCCAGGGCCTGCTGGGCCCCCTTGGGCCCCTGGAACAATGGGTTCCCACTAGCCAACCTGTTCCCACAGCCAGAAGTTGCCATGGTGACCCCCTCCCACCTTCAGCTACAGCTTTTCCAGTAAAACCACTGCAGAAATCCATACTTCCCGACAGGCACGCCCGGGCCCCCACCCCCCACTCTGCGCGGTCTTGGAGCCTCGGGGAGTTAACTCTGCGCATGCTGGTGTCTGTTGTTTGGGGGAGACAGGAGCGAGAGCTGGCAATACGGGCCCCAGGCTGGAGAGGAGAGGGTGGACCGGGGGCACAACCAGCTACCCTGTCCTTGAAGGCCCCAGTGAGTGACTTGAGCAACTCCAGGAAGTTGGAGCGGAGCAGTGAAGCTAGCTCGGACCTAGGGGCCCCCTTGGCATAGAGGAGTCCTAGCTGGGGCCCACAGTGCAGCTTCTCTTGGAACCTGAGGGCTGCTCTGGGACTTCACCCCTTCTAGAGTGACCCCTGCCGCAGTCGCTGGGACACGAGACCCTTCCCGGCTTGGCTGCAGCTGCTACCCTCTTAGCCGCTCCCCTCTTCCTCCCCTCCCCTCCCAGCACAAACCTTTTTCCTGGAGGCAGAGAGGGCTCAGCCCCAGGTCCCTGTGGCCCTGCTGCCGGCACCTGGAGCCCGGCTCTGCATCCACGGGTCTGCCCTGGGGGGCTGTTGAACTCCCGAAGTCGCTGCCTGCTCAGGGTCTCCGTGTCCTCCCCCCGAGCAGTGGGGATACTGATCTGAGCTGCTTCCAAGCTTGGGGAAGAGGATCCCCCCTAGAAGGTTCTGTCCTGCTGCCTCTGCTGGGGGGAGGGGCCCCTGGGGACACCCGAGGCTGCAGGGACCCAGGGGGCTCCGTGGCCCAGGCCCAGCCTCACTTCTGCAGCGAGAGGGAGCGAGGAGATGCTCTAATTGTTCTCTCTGTAGCCCAGGATGAATAATTGAGAGGTCTTTGAAGAGAATTAATTAGCCAGCTTATTGACTGTAAACGCTTTGCTGCAGACGATAAAGGGAGGATGGAAGGCTGCGTGGGGCCCGCTTGCCGGCTGGGGCCGTACCAGGCATTTAGTTCACACCCATGGCTGCTCAGCAGGACCAGGGGCTCGGCCTTTGCCTAGGACCTGCTCTCTCCTGCTCAGGAGGAAGTGTGGGGGCTGAGCCCCAACTTGGCACCCTGCTGTGGTTCTGTCCTGATTTCTGGTATGAGGGGGCAGCACCCCTTAGCCTCAACTCTGCTCCCTCTGTCTTCTAAGAGGCAACATGGGGACCCCTCCAGGAGTGGGGGTGGGGGTGGCTCAGTCTTGGGAGCAGTTCCCTTGCAGGATAGACTCTGGTCCTGGGCTCCTTCAGTCCAGCCCACCCCACCGCCTCAACCCCAGTCCCTTTTCCGGGAACTAGAAAGTGACAGGAAAAGACAAAAGCGTTCTTGCCTGCAGGCTGCAGGGGGTCAGACATGTCAATGTCCCTGGTGAGGCTGAGGAGGGCTGGTTCTCTTGGAAGGGGCAGGGCTGGGGCTCTTGGCAGGAGATGCTGGATCACTAGCCCCGGGTATCAGTCATTAATAATGGTAGTAAACATCCCTCCAGCAGGCCCTGTCCTAAGCACACTGCACGCACTAACTCCAGCAGGCCCTGTCCTAAGCACACTGCACGCACTAACTCCAGCAGGCCCTGTCCTAAGCACACTGCACGCACTAACTCCAGCAGGCCCTGTCCTAAGCACACTGCACGCACTAACTCCAGCAGGCCCTGTCCTAAGCACACTGCACGCACTAACTCCAGCAGGCCCTGTCCTAAGCACACTGCACGCACTAACTCCAGCAGGCCCTGTCCTAAGCACACTGCACGCACTAACTCCTGTAGACCCTGTCCTAAGCACACTGCACGCACTAACTCCAGCAGGCCCTGTCCTAAGCACACTGCACGCACTAACTCCTGTAGACCCTGTCCTAAGCACACTGCACGCACTAACTCCAGCAGGCCCTGTCCTAAGCACACTGCACGCACTAACTCCAGCAGGCCCTGTCCTAAGCACACTGCACGCACTAACTCCAGCAGGCCCTGTCCTAAGCACACTGCACGCACTAACTCCAGCAGGCCCTGTCCTAAGCACACTGCACGCACTAACTCCAGCAGGCCCTGTCCTAAGCACACTGCACGCACTAACTCCAGCAGGCCCTGTCCTAAGCACACTGCACGCACTAACTCCAGCAGGCCCTGTCCTAAGCACACTGCACGCACTAACTCCAGCAGGCCCTGTCCTAAGCACACTGCACGCACTAACTCCAGCAGGCCCTGTCCTAAGCACACTGCACGCACTAACTCCAGCAGGCCCTGTCCTAAGCACACTGCACGCACTAACTCCTGTAGACCCTGTCCTAAGCACACTGCACGCACTAACTCCAGCAGGCCCTGTCCTAAGCACACTGCACGCACTAACTCCAGCAGGCCCTGTCCTAAGCACACTGCACGCACTAACTCCAGCAGGCCCTGTCCTAAGCACACTGCACGCACTAACTCCAGCAGGCCCTGTCCTAAGCACACTGCACGCACTAACTCCAGCAGGCCCTGTCCTAAGCACACTGCACGCACTAACTCCTGTAGACCCTGTCCTAAGCACACTGCACGCACTAACTCCAGCAGGCCCTGTCCTAAGCACACTGCACGCACTAACTCCAGCAGGCCCTGTCCTAAGCACACTGCACGCACTAACTCCTGTAGACCCTGTCCTAAGCACACTGCACGCACTAACTCCTGTAGACCCTGTCCTAAGCACACTGCACGCACTAACTCCAGCAGGCCCTGTCCTAAGCACACTGCACGCACTAACTCCAGCAGGCCCTGTCCTAAGCACACTGCACGCACTAACTCCAGCAGGCCCTGTCCTAAGCACACTGCACACACTAACTCCTGCAGACCCTGTCCTAAGCACACTGCACGCACTAACTCCAGCAGGCCCTGTCCTAAGCACACTGCACGCACTAACTCCAGCAGGCCCTGTCCTAAGCACACTGCACACGCACTAACTCCAGCAGGCCCTGTCCTAAGCACACTGCACGCACTAACTCCAGCAGGCCCTGTCCTAAGCACACTGCACGCACTAACTCCAGCAGGCCCTGTCCTAAGCACACTGCACGCACTAACTCCAGCAGGCCCTGTCCTAAGCACACTGCACGCACTAACTCCAGCAGGCCCTGTCCTAAGCACACTGCACGCACTAACTCCAGCAGGCCCTGTCCTAAGCACACTGCACGCACTAACTCCAGCAGGCCCTGTCCTAAGCACACTGCACGCACCACAACCTCTCCAGCACCCTGTCCTAAGCACACTGCACGCACTAACTCCAGCAGGCCCTGTCCTAAGCACACTGCACGCACTAACTCCAGCAGGCCCTGTCCTAAGCACACTGCACACACTAACTCCAGCAGGCCCTGTCCTAAGCACACTGCACGCACTAACTCCAGCAGGCCCTGTCCTAAGCACACTGCACGCACTAACTCCAGCAGGCCCTGTCCTAAGCACACTGCACGCACTAACTCCAGCAGGCCCTGTCCTAAGCACACTGCACGCACTAACTCCAGCAGGCCCTGTCCTAAGCACACTGCACGCACTAACTCCAGCAGGCCCTGTCCTAAGCACACTGCACGCACTAACTCCAGCAGGCCCTGTCCTAAGCACACTGCACGCACTAACTCCAGCAGGCCCTGTCCTAAGCACACTGCACGCACTAACTCCAGCAGGCCCTGTCCTAAGCACACTGCACGCACTAACTCCAGCAGGCCCTGTCCTAAGCACACTGCACGCACTAACTCCTGGAGACCCTGTCCTAAGCACACTGCACGCACTAACTCCAGCAGGCCCTGTCCTAAGCACACTGCACGCACTAACTCCAGCAGGCCCTGTCCTAAGCACACTGCACGCACTAACTCCAGCAGGCCCTGTCCTAAGCACACTGCACGCACTAACTCCAGCAGGCCCTGTCCTAAGCACACTGCACGCACTAACTCCAGCAGGCCCTGTCCTAAGCACACTGCACGCACTAACTCCAGCAGGCCCTGTCCTAAGCACACTGCACGCACTAACTCCTGTAGACCCTGTCCTAAGCACACTGCATGCACTAACTCCAGCAGGCCCTGTCCTAAGCACACTGCACGCACTAACTCCTGTAGACCCTGTCCTAAGCACACTGCACGCACTAACTCCTGTAGACCCTGTCCTAAGCACACTGCACGCACTAACTCCTGTAGACCCTGTCCTAAGCACACTGCACGCACTAACTCCTGTAGACCCTGTCCTAAGCACACTGCACGCACTAACTCCTGTAGACCCTGTCCTAAGCACACTGCACGCACTAACTCCTGTAGACCCTGTCCTAAGCACACTGCACGCACTAACTCCAGCAGGCCCTGTCCTAAGCACACTGCACGCACTAACTCCTGTAGACCCTGTCCTGAGCACACTGCACGCACTAACTCCAGCAGGCCCTGTCCTAAGCACACTGCACGCACTAACTCCTGTAGACCCTGTCCTAAGCACACTGCACGCACTAACTCCAGCAGGCCCTGTCCTAAGCACACTGCACGCACTAACTCCTGTAGACCCTGTCCTAAGCACACTGCATGCACTAACTCCAGCAGGCCCTGTCCTAAGCACACTGCACGCACTAACTCCTGTAGACCCTGTCCTAAGCACACTGCATGCACTAACTCCAGCAGGCCCTGTCCTAAGCACACTGCACGCACTAACTCCTGTAGACCCTGTCCTAAGCACACTGCACGCACTAACTCCTGTAGACCCTGTCCTAGGCACACTGCACGCACTAACTCCTGTAGACCCTGTCCTAGGCACACTGCACGCACTAACTCCTGTAGACCCTGTCCTAAGCACACTGCACGCACTAACTCCTGTAGACCCTGTCCTAGGCACACTGCACGCACTAACTCCTGTAGACCCTGTCCTAAGCACACTGCACGCACTAACTCCAGCAGGCCCTGTCCTAAGCACACTGCACGCACTAACTCCTGTAGACCCTGTCCTAAGCACACTGCACGCACTAACTCCTGTAGACCCTGTCCTAAGCACACTGCACGCACTAACTCCTGTAGACCCTGGGAAGGCAGAGGGTGGGCTTGTTCCGCACCTGGGTCTGCAGAGCCTCAGGGCAGAACCTTGCACAGATAAAGCTTTGTTGATGGAATGAATGAGTGAATGAAGGAAATGAACGTGAAGAAGCTGAGTGGCAAAGCTGGACTCACACGTCGGGTTTGTTTCTTTGAGACAGATTCTCTCTCGGTGGCCCAGGCCGGAGCGCAATGGTGCGATCTTGGTTCACTGCAACCTCCACCTCCCAGGCTCAAGCGATTCTCCTGCCTTAGCCTCCCGAGAGCTGGGATTACAGGCATGTGACACCACACCTGGTTAATTTTTGTATTTTTAGTAGAGATGGGGTTTCACCATGTTGGCCAAGCTGGTCTTAAGCTCTTGACCTTAGGTGATCCACCCACCTCAGCCTCCCAAAGTGCTGGGATGATAGGCATGAGCCACTGCACCCGGCCTCACACGCGGTTTTTTTTTTTTTTTTTTTTTTTTTTTTTTTTTTTTTTGAGGCGGAGTCTCGCTCTCGCTCTGTCGCCCGGGCTGGAGTGCAGTGGCCGGATCTCAGCTCACTGCAAGCTCCGCCTCCTGGGTTTACGCCATTCTCCCGCCTCAGCCTCCCAAGTAGCTGGGACTACAGGCACCCGCCACCTCGCCCGGCTAGTTTTTGTATTTTTTTAGTAGAGACGGGGTTTCACCATGTTAGCCAGGATGGTCTCGATCTCCTGACCTCGTGATCCGCCCGTCTCGGCCTCCCAAAGTGCTGGGATTACAGGCTTGAGCCACCGCGCCCGGCCCACACACCGTTTTTAACCTGGCCCAAGGACCCATATGCTGATACATCCTCCAGTCCCAGGCAACGTCAACATGGAAGATGTGGGCAAGAGGCAAACAGCCATAGAGGCCTTGGGCCACATGGAGGATGAGCAGGAGGTGGGGCCCTGAGAGCAGGCCCAGGCTTCAGCCCTGCCTCTGCAGCTGCTGGAGCACCAGTGAAGAGAGAGGGCAAGTGCAAGCAGGCATGGTGCAACCGTGGGGGACACGGGCAGGGCAGGGGGTACCTGGACGGAGCTAGTTGGAGACCATTGCTCTTGGTCCAGATAAGGCATGACAAGACCTGGGCCGAGACCCCTGAAATGGGGCATGGGGAGTCTGTGACAGCTCCGATATGTGGAGGGGGAGGGGAATGGAACCTGGTGACTTGTGGACCTGGGGAATGGAGGACAGGAGTTGAGATGACTCCAGGTATCTCCCGACAGGAGCATGTGTGTCTGCAAATGAGGCAGAGGTCAAGAAGCACAGGGAACTGGCTCTTACCCAGGGATCTAGGACGCCCTGGGCTGTCATCCTTCCACACTCACCCCTGACCTGCTTCTGCTCGCTCAGGGAGGCTGCCTGACGGGGCGTATCAGTGGGCTCCCTCATCCTCTGCCTCTGTGGAGCCTACAGTAGGAGGCACCTGTAGAACACGGGGGTGAGGGACAGTGCAGTTGGAGGCGTGGGTGTTCCCCTGTCTGCCTCCCTTACAGCCCTCTCCATGCCTGTCTGTCCAGGGCTGAGATTGGTTGGCATGCCTTTCCCCAGCCCTTCAACTGTCCTAGAGTTGGGCTGGGATAACCCCCCAGCCGCCCTGTGAGTTGTGCTGGAATCAGTCAGGTGTGCTCGGCATGCCTCGCCCCAGCCCCCCAGCCGTCCTGTGAGTTGGGGTTGTCTGTCTCACTGGCTTTTTGTTCTCAGCTGACTTAGCTGGGACGTTGACAACTCCCTATGTCACCGCCTGCATCTGCCAGACTCCATATGGCTGCAGACACCTGTGGCCTCATCTGAGTCCTCTTCTCAGCCTCTGGGAACCGCTCCTTCCTACCCTTTGCCTGGAGACAGTGGAAGCCAAGGGACATTTCTCCGAGTGGCTTTTGCTTGGCTCCAGAAATCAGAACTGGAATGAGGAAGAGGAACCAGTCTCCCTCCAGATGGCTGAAGCTAGGTGCGTGGAACCTGGGAGCAGTGGGCAGCCACACTGGTGCCCTTCAGAGAGCAGGAGGGGGCTCTTGTCCGAAACTCTGAGTTCAAAACAGATGGGACATGGGGGAAGAGCAGGAGGTAGGAGCAGGCCCCCCACTCCTGCCGAAAGCTCACCCCTGTCTTCAGCCCCTCCTGCATTCCTGCCAGTGGTAGACATTTACCCTTTTGGTTGCCTGGTGTCAAATACCCTTTCTACGATGGAGGTAGGGTCCTGGGAGTCCCTGCTCCCTTTCCCAGGCTCTGAAAACTGACTCCTGGGAATGGGACCAAAGTGATCACATTAAATGCTTCCACCTGAATGTTTAATGTTGACGATGAGATGCCAAGTTCAAGAGTAATTTAGGGGCAGCTGTGGTGGCTCATGCCTGTAATCACAGCATTTTGGGAGGCTGAGGCAGGTGGATCACTTAAGGCCAGGAGTTTGAGACAAGCCTGGCCAACATGGTGAAACCTTGTCTCTACTGAAAATGCAAAAATTAGTCAGGTGTGGTGGTGTGCACCCATAATCCCAGCTACTCGGGAGGCCGAGACAGGAGAATCACTTGAACCCAGGAGGCAGAGGTTGCAGTGAGCCAAGATCACATCGCTGCACTCCAGCCTGGGTGACACAGCAAGACTCTCAAAAAAAAAAAGAAGATTAATTTAGGATTGTTCCTAAGGATTTTGGCAGAGCCAGACAGCACTGTGTCACAGCACACAGTGAGTATCTAGCCTCGATACCCTATGCAGGCCATTCTGTGCTAACGATTACACCCACTCAATTCCTTTTCTACCTGGGTTAACCAGAGTGCCACTGTCAGTCACAATACTGACTAGTGGCTTCTCTTGGGTTTCATGAGAAACTCCCTGTATCAGTTAGTGATTGCCATAATCAGGCTGTGTAACAAGCAGCCCCACAATCCTGGTGATATTCTACAATAAGCATTTGTTTTTTTGCTCACATCTCTGTGGGTCTGTTGGGGTTCACCAGATCCAGGCTCAAATTAGCTGGCTGGCATCTGGGCTGTGAGTTGGGTCCAGGTTTGCTTCACATGTTTCTTATCAACCTCGGCCCAGCAGGCTACCTGAGGCGTGTTCCTTCCAGAATGACTTCAGCAGCGCAAGAGAGCAATTTCATTGTGCAAGCACAGTTCAAGTCTACTCACTCCATATCCCCTGACATCGTGATCAAGTCCCATAGCCATGCCCACATCAAGGATATGAATGCATAATTCTTTTTTTTTTTTTTTTTTTGAGACGGAGTCTCGCTCTGTCGCCCAGGCTGGAGTGCAGTGGCCGGATCTCAGCTCACTGCAAGCTCCGCCTCCCGGGTTTATGCCATTCTCCTGCCTCAGCCTCCTGAGTAGCTGGGACTACAGGCGCCCGCCACCTCGCCCAGCTAGTGTTTTGTATTTTTTTAGTAGAGACGGGGTTTCACTGTGTTAGCCAGGATGGTCTCGATCTCCAGACCTCGTGATCCGCCCGTCTAAGCCTCCCAAAGTGCTGGGATTACAGGCTTGAGCCACCGCGCCCGGCCGCATAATTCTACTACAAGGGAGTGAAGAAGCAGGACTGATCATTCCATTCTCCCCTTACTTGTTTTTAGTTTTTATTATGAAAAAAAAATTTTTTTCTTTTGAGACCAAGTCTTGTTCTGTCACCCAGGCTGGCTGAAGTGCAGTGGTGTGATCTCAGCTTGCTGCAACCTCCACCTCTCCAGTTCAAGCAGTTCTCTTGCTTCAGCCCCCCCGAGTAGCTGGGACTACAGGCTTCTGCCATCATACCCAGCTAATTTTTGTATTTTTAGTAGATACGGGGTTTCGCCATGTTGGCCAAGCTGGTCTCAAACTCCTGGCCTCAGGTGATCTGCCTACCTCGGCCTCCTAAAGTGCTGGGATTACAGGCCTGAGCCACTGTGCCCAGCCCATGAAAATATTTTTAAAAAATAGGCAGAAGGGGCCGGGCGCAGTGGCTCACACCTGTAATCCCAGCACATTGGGAGGCAGAGGCAGGTGGATCACGAGGTCAGGAGATTGAGACCATCCTGGCTAACGCAGTGAAACCCCATCTCTACTAAAAAATTTTTTAAAAAACTAGCCGGGCGAGGTGGCGGGTGCCTGTAGTCCCAGCTACTCGGGAGGCTGAGGCAGGAGAATGGCGTGAACCCGGGAGGTGGAGCTTGCAGTGAGCCGAGATTGCGCCACTGCACTCCAGCCTGGGTGACAGAGCAAGACTCCGTCTCAAAAATAAATAAATAAATAAATACAAATAGGCAGAAGGGCATAAAGAATCCCCATAGAACATCACCCAGATTCCACGTGGGAAAAGTATTAATATTTTCCCATGTTTGTCTAACCTGTTTTTTTTTTCCTTGGTAAGGTGTATTTTTTAAACTAATTTTCCCCATCTGTAAAATAAATAATTTATGTATATAAAGATTATATATATACACACACACATAACAAAATTTACCATTTTAACCATTTTCAAGTGTACAATTCAGTGGCATTAATTACCATTGTTATACAATCGCTCTCCAGCTCCCAAACGTTCTAATCTTCCCAAACTGAAACTGTCCCATTAACCCTAGCTCCCCATTTCCCTGGATCCCAGCCCCTGGCAACCTCCATTCTATTTTCTGTCTCTACAAATCTAACGATCTCACATGAGTGGAATCACACGATATGTGTCTTTGTGTGACTGGCTGATTTCACTCAGTGTGATGTCTTCAAGCTTCATCCATGTGAGAGCGTGGGTCAGAATTTCCTTCCTTTTTAAAGGCTGAATAATATTCCACCGTGTGGATGGACCACAGTTTACCATTCATGCGTCCATGGACACTAGGGTTGCTTCTGTCTTTTGGCTATTGCAAATGAATAACGCTGCTATGAACGCGGGTGAACATATATCTCTTTGAGCCCCTGCTTTTAATTCTTTTGGGGATAGATACAGGAGTGGAAGTGTTGGGTTATACGCTAATTCTATGTTTCACTTTTTGGGGATCTCACCACACTGTTTTCCACAGCAACTCTACCATTTTACATTCCCACCAAAATTCAGTGCACAGGGCCAAGTGCCGTGACTCACGCCTGTAATCCCAGCACTTTGGGAGGCCGAGGCTGGTGGATCACTTGAGGTCAGGAGTTTGAGACCAGCCTGGCCGACATGGTGAAACCCTGTCTCTACTAAAAATATAAAAATTAGTCGGGCCATGGTGGTGCATGCCTGTAATCCTAGCACCTTGGGAGGCTGAGGCAGGTGAGTCACTTGAGGTCAGGAGTTTGAGACCAGCCTGGCCAACATGGTGAAACCCCGACTCTACTAAAAATACAAAAATTAGTCGGGCTTGGTGGCGCATGCCTGTAATTCCAGCTATTTGGGAGGCTGAGGCACGAGAATCATTTGAATCCGGGAGGTAGAGGTTGTGGTGAGCCGAGATAGCGCCACTGCACTCCAGGCTAGGCGATAGTGAGACTCTGCCTCAAAAAAAAAAAAAAAAGTGGAGTGCACAGGATTCCAATTTCTCCACATCTTCACCAAGACTTGTTATTTTCTGTTGTTTTTTTAAAAAATAGTAGCCGTCCTAATAGGTATTGAGTGGTATCTTCTTGTGGTTTTAGTTTGCATTTCAGTCTCCATTTGACTTAAGCTGGTTTGAGATGAGTTTCTGTTTCTTGTAACTGGCGCTAGTTAAGGTAGGCTTAGCAGCTGCGGCACAGTAGCCAACAATAGCAGCCGTGGCTCGTGGAGAAGAAGTTTATTGCTCCTTCTGTAACAGCCCAGGGCGGGTGTACCCAGTCTATGCAGCCCTACTCCCTTAGGGGACCCAGACGGAGGCTGCTTTGCCACCTTGACATGGAGTTTCTGAGCTCTCTCTGCCGGCTGCCACCTGGGTCCCCAGGTGGGAGGATGGAGCACCTGCCAGGATTGATGGGCAAGGGCGGAGCTTTCCCCTTGCATTCCATCAGGGGTAGTTATCTTTTTTTTTTTTTTTTTGAGACGGAGTCTCCCTCTGTCACCCAGGCTGGAGTGCAGTGGTGCAATATTGGCTCACTGCAACCTCCACCTCCCAGATTCAAGCAATTCTCTTGCCTCAGCCTCCCGAGTAGCTGGGATTACAGGTGCCACTACGCCTGGCTAATTTTTGTATTTCTGGTTGAGAGGGGGTTTTGCCATGTTGGCCAGGCTGGTCTTGAACTCTTGACCTCAGGTAATCTGCCCACCTCGGCCTCCCAAAGTGCTGGGATTACAGGCGTGAGCCACCGCGCCTGGTCTCAGCTGATATTGCTAAGAACCTGCATAGAGGAGACCGGCCGACACGGGGGCCTATCAGAGGGTGGAAGCTGGGAAGAGGAAGAGGATCAGAAAAAATAACTAATGGGTACTAGACTTAGTACCCGGGTGGTGAAATAATCTATACAACAAACCCCAATGTCACGGGTTTACCTATGTAACAAACCTGCACTTGTACCCGTGAACTTAAAAGTTTTTGTTTTTCTTTTTTAAAAGAGGGCTGGGCATGGTGGCTCACATCTGTAATCCCAGCATTTTGGGAGGCCAAGGCGGGCAGATCATCTGAGGTCAGGAGTTCCAGACCAGCCTGGCCAACATGGTGAAACCCCATCTCTACTAAAAATACAAAAAATTAGCTGGGTGTGGTGGCAGGTGCCTGTAGTCCCAGCTACTCTGGAGGCTGAGGCAGGAGAATCACTTGAACCTGGGAGGTGGAGGTTGCAGTGAGCCGAGATCATGCCACTGCACTCTAGCCTGGGTGACACAGCAAGACTCTGTCTCAGAAAAAAAAAAAAAAAAAAAAAAAAGGGAAGCCTGTTGCCCAAAAGGGCTGCTATGGTACCTAAAAATGTAGGCTTTTTCCTTCTGGGAGGGGTAGAAAGAAGTCGCCCTCACTCTCCAGGCTCACGGCCACCCCGCCCCTGCTCACCAGCCAGCTGGCTATGGCTAAGCTAAAGCCTGCCCCATGCCCTCAGCCCGGCATGTTGTTTAACCTGTCTGAAATGGTCTCCTTGGATCATGGGCAGAGATGGTACGAGAGGATCCCGCCCGAGGGGTCCAGGCCGGTGCTCACAGGGCTGGGACCAGCTGCTCTTATGCTGTTTTCTCTACCTTTCTCAGCCACTTGGAGGAAGAGGGATTTTTGTTGCCTTTTACAGGTAAGGACACTGAGGTTCACAGGATAAGTCACTTCCAGCCAGGTGTGTGTGACCTCAGATCCATGCTCAGAGGGAGGTGAGCTGGGCAGGGCCTCCCACCTGCTCCCCTGGAGGCCCATGAGTCTGGGCATTGGGGCCCCAGTTCCTATAAACCAGGGTTGATTGCAGAGGACTCCCCTCACCTGCACCCCCTACTCCCACCACAAAGCCCAGGCAGCAGGGAGGCCTGTAGACAGGTGCAGAGCCTCTGGGCGTGGGTACCTACCCCTGCCCACCCCCAGGGCCTCAGGCCACAGGAGACCACCTAAAGCAGAAGCCGGGAGTGGGGCCCAGGCTGGGGCTGGCACAGCTGGGCCTGTGAGGGGTGGAGGGGCCACTGGGGAAGGGACTTACCAGCAGCAGCTCTGCTGGGACCTGGGAGGCTCTCCTCGTTTCCAGTAACAAGCCGGGGGCGGGGTGGGGGTGGGTGGGAGGAGGCGGCTTCCCCCAGGTGCCAGCTGTGCCTGAAGACAGCCTGTCCTCTCCCGTGTCTCCTGTTCTCAGCTCCTTAGTCCCCTCCCCGACCTCACCTCACAGTGGACTCCTGGGCTGACTCCTCCCCTGGAAGGGAAAGAAGAGCCGGGCTCACCCACACCCGACAGGTGCAGCAGCTGTTTGAGGTCACAGTTGCTGAGAAGGGAAGCCCGAGGCCAGGGGCGGCTCCAGCCAGGGATGGTGCAGCCTGCTGAGGGGTTGGGGTTGCCCAATCGCCCGCCCCGCTCCACCTGTCCCCACCCCTCCCACCCAGCCTGGCCACCAGCCCAGACACCTTCCTCACATGGCCTGAAGACCCCTGCTGACCTGTGGCACCATGTGGCCTAGCAGGGTGGCCGGGCCGGCCGGGCTCATGGGGTAGGGAACGCTGCTCCCCACCTGCCCTGGGGTGGTGGGTGCCACTGGGGAGGCCTCTCTCTAGGGGCGTCTCCCAGGTGGGCAGACCAGAAACTTACCCCGAGTTCTGTGACCCCCTCCGGGGAGCGGGGCATCTCATCTCCTCTCAGCCACTTCTGAAAGCTGGGACCTGGCAGAGTGGGCAGGGCTGCCCTCTGAGCTGACACCCTTCCCCTTCTCCCCATCTTGTCTCTCCTCAGATCTAGGGCTCACTCTGAGGCGTGGGTGACGCTTGCTCCCCAACCCCAGCCTCTTCAGTGCAGGGAGGCGGGGCCTGAACTTCGGAGGGTCTTGGGGCAGGTTCCTGGGGCTTGCAGGGCGGCCTCCCCTTTCCCGAGGAAAGGAAGGGAGAAGCCGTGTCTGGGGAGGGAAGCCTCTACCCCCACCCTCACTGTGCCCAGAGCTGCATCCCCAACCTGGCCTGGGGAGACTGGCACCAGGTGGAGCTGGTCCCCAAGGAGCCCCAACCCCCAGAACATCTGCAGAGGTCAGCTCTCAGGGGGCCCCAGGGTCAGTCCTCTCTGCACCCCACCTTCCCTTCTCAATGTGGCTTGTAGGTTATGCAAAGCATATGCAAAGCACATGCAAATGAGGCCCAGCCACAACCGGTCACTCTCTCCAGGTGAGATTACTGAAGCCCTCTGGTCATCAGCAGGAATGCAGGGGTGCCTATGGCAGGCCGGACTCCAGGTCAGGCCTTGGGGCAGTGAGGAAGAAGGTGCAAGTCAGGTAAGCTATAGTCAAAAGGGAGGGGCACGCCAACACCAGGCGAATGAATGAAGCGAATCAGTGGCACTCCTCCCCGCCCTAGAACCCAACATGACAGACCAGTGCAGACAGACGCGTGTGTGTTCTGAGAGGTGGCTGTGTAAAAGCAAGCTTGCTCTTTCAGTCTCCCGCTCATTCTCTTATTCAGCAAAGCTCGGTGTCTATTATGAGCCAGGCGTGTTCCAGGGACTGCAGATATCCCAGCAGATGAAAATGCCTACCTTGCAGGGCTCTAGCCCAGCAGGGAGAGAAAAATACAGGTGACAAGTCAGGGAGAGTGAGGACGAGGACGCATGGGTGTCTGTTTCAGAAACCATAAGGAGGATGGAGCCAGGCACAGGGAGCTCTGGGCCTTGGGAAGAGTATGGTATGTGCAGGGGCCATGTAGTGGGAGGGGGCCCTGCAGCGTCACCCAGGTGCCCTGGGGAGGTTGTGGTGGGAGCAGACAGCACAGAGTGGAACTAAGTCCCCTGGGCAGGAGATGCCAGGGACTGCGGCCGGGGGTGGCAGTGGAAGGGCTGAGAAGTGGTCGGATTCTGGGTTAGGAAGAGAAAGCTTCCCTTTGCCCTCTGAAGCTTAGCTGAAAAATCAGCGGACAAAAGGCAGATTCAGAAGACAAAAGGCTCACAAAATGTATTCTAACTGCACAGCGCAGGAGTCCCCGGACAGTGACTACCCAGTAATCCAGAGGGGTCCAGAACCTGCCACGTCCTTCTTCGTGGGGGAAGAAGTGGTGGAGAAACCACCTCTTTGAGGCATGGTCAGTGATTCTCTGGGGAAAATGAAATGAAGAGGCCCCTTGCTCGGACAATGGTTAGTGAATAATTCTCTTTGGGAGTTGAATGGGACTGAAGAACAGACAATGGTTTGGGAGGAAGTTCCTTTGGGCTCTAGGTGTGTCAGCCTCTGCCTTTGTGATGTGAGTTTTCATCTTCTCCGGTTAATAACGTTTCAGGGAAGGCCATTGTGTTCCTCTTGGCAGGTCTGGTTTCTAGGTAGTTACGGAAAGTCTGAGAACAGCCTCATCCTGTGCTTTGGAGAGACACGGGGCTGGGGGAAAGTCAGAGAGACCTTGGGGCCCCTTCTTGTCAAGGTGCCATCTTTTCTGAGCCCCAACAGTATATTTTGGGAATGCTATTATATTTCCATCTAATTTGCATTAAGGACAAACTGTATGTGTTTTGGTGCATGGGCACCTGTGGTGGGGAGGCTGGGAGTAGGGATGGAGCAGGGGAGGGCATCTTCCAGGTGCTCTGCAGACTGGGGTGGGGGGCAGCTGTGTTGTTCTCCTTCAGGGCAATCCCCCAAAACCCACCATCCAAACTCAGCGAAACCACAAGGTGGGGCTGTGATGGGGCCTAGAGGTTTATGGAACAATCATGGGAACAGAGGTGCTCACTCGTGGAGGCCCCGCTGGGGGTTGAGCCTCTTCCAGGGGTTCCCTGGAGTTCACCTCTCCTCACTGCCTCCTGTTCTTACTGGTTTTCTGGTGGGGGAGGAAGGGGCAAAGCCGCTCCTCTTTGAAGGCGGATTTATTTTTTTTGGCAGCAGCTGAAAGCCATTTGCTACTAGGCCTAGTGAGTAAGTGGGCGATCAAAACTGGATCATGCAGTTTTTACTCCAATTAACAAGCCCTGGCTCCTTAAGACTTGAGGCTGATTTTCACTCTCAGGTACCTGGGGCGCTGGTCGGGAAGCCAGGCCTTCTGCAAAGCTTTTCAGGACAGAAGGTGTAGCCTGCCAAGTTAGCACACTCTGGAGCCCTGAATGCAGTTGCCCTCTGCAGACCTCGTCAGGGCCTCACCCTGCAGCCCAGTGGAAGGGACTGAGGGCTCTAAAGCTCTCGCAGGTCTCTGGCTGTGTGGCCCAGGACCAGCAACTTCTACTCTCCTGTTGTGAGTCAGCAGCACCATGCCCCACTTAGCAGCATAGTATGAGGCTGACATGCAAGTGGGTATGAATCCCGGTCAGTGCCACTCATTGTGCCTTTGCACTTCAATGGTCCGTGCCAAGGCTGTGGCAGCAGCTCCTGAGCCCCCCGCCCAAACCTCACCTAAAGCCTTAGGGACAGATTCAGCCACCTGAGACCAACAGCGTCCTGCCTGGCCAGCTCTAAGCCTCCGAATGAATCCTAGCCATTCTTCACTGTAAGAGTTTACTTGTGGCTGGGCGTGGTGGTGCACACCTGTAGTCCCAGCTACTTGGGAGGCTGAGGTGAGAGGGTCACGTGAACCCAGGAGGTTGACATGATAGTGAACCATGACTGCACCACTGTACTGTAGCCTAGGTGACAGAGCGAGTGAGACCCTGTCTCAAAAAAAACAAAAAGGACCGCTCACTATGCCACTGTACTCCAGCCTGGTGACAGAGCGAGACTCCATCTCAAAAAAAAAAAAGTGTTCACTGATGGGCTTGGAGGTCCATCTTTGTTCTTCAGGTTGGCCTAAGGTGGCCAAACTTAGTGACACAAACAAGCAAACAAACACAAAACCAAGACACCTAGTTAAATTTGAATTTCAGACAAACAACAAATATATTTATATGTATTTTTTGGTTTTTTTTGAGATGGAGTCTTGCTCTGTTGCCAGGCTGTAGTGCCGTGGCACAGTCTTGGCTCACTGCAACCTCCGACTCCTGGGTTCAAGCAATTCTTCTTCTTCAGCCTCCCAAGTAGCTGGGATTACAGGCACGTGCCACCATACCCAGCAAATTTTTGTATTTTTAGTAGAGATGGGATTTCACCATGCTGGCCAGGCTGGTCTTGAACTCCTGACCTTGTGATCCACCCGCCTCAGTCTCCCAAAGTGTTAGGATTACAGATATGAGCCCCTGCACCCAGCCCAACAAATACATTTTTAGCGTTAGTATATCCCATGCAATATAAGAGAGATACTTACTCTAAAAAATGTATTTGGCTGGGCGTGGGAGCTCACACCTGTAATCCCAGCACTTTGGGAGGCCGAGGTGGGTGGATCACTTGAGGTCAGGAGTTCGAGACCAGCCTGGCCAACATGGCAAAAACTCATCTCTACTAATACAAAAATTAGCTGGGCGTGGTGGTGAGCACCTGTAATCCCAGCTACCGGAGGGCTGAGGTAGGAGAATCGTTTGAACCCGGGAGGTGGAAGTTACAGTGAGCCAAGGTCGTGTCGCTGCACTCCAGCCTGAGTGACAGAGTGAGACTGTGCCTCAAAAAAAAAAAAAAGTGGTATGCGTTGTTTCTCTGAAATTCAAATTTAACTGAGCATCCTGTATTTTATCTGGCAATCCTAGTCCCAGCCTCTTCCAAATTCACATCTTTTTTTTTTTTTTTTTTGAGCCGGAGTTTCACTCTTATCACCCAGACTGGATTGCAGTGGTGCAACCTCTGTCTCTTGGGTTCAAGCAATTCTCCTGCCTCAGCCTCCTGAGTAGCTCCTGTGCACCACCACACCCGGCTAATTTTTGTACTTTTAGTAGAGACGAGGTTTCACCATGTTGGCTGGGCTGGTCTCAAACTCCTGACCTCTCAGGTGATCCACCTGCCTCAGCCTCCAAAAATGCTAGGATTACAGGCATGAGCCACCGCGCCCGGCCCTCCAAATTCACATCTATAAGAACGATTTTCCTGCCCCAACCATACATGTCTCACAGAGAAAGCTGCATTTTTATCATTTCGTCTTTCCTGGGGCTGAAATAGCTTCTTCTTTTTGCATTTTATAGTTTTACAATTGCAGCAGTAAAAAATGCTTGCCGGCAAGATGATTGAAAATTTAACTACAAAGGGCATCATTCATTTTATTTGTGTCTTCTTTGGAGACATAAAATGGATTCGCAATTGTCCCAACGCAGTTGTGAGTATTGTGGGTTTTAGAGTAGCTCACATAGCGCCTTTACACTCACCAGCGTGAGGTCTCTTTGCAGCTGCCAATGGAGTGATCGTTTGTGTTTTGGAAGCAGCAGTAACATTTATTCCTAATAATCCTGCTGCAGTGGGTTCTTGGTATTTTATAGTTATTATTGCAGTAAAATTTATATCCTACAGAATTATGACAATATTCAGCTACTAATATGATTATTATTTCTGTGTGTGTGTTAAAACCACGGAAATAAAATTTACTCCCAACAATACAGTGGCAATTATATGTCCCTAAAACTGACCGTAAATAATAAACATAATTACAGAATGCCTGTAAACACATAAAACATCCTTCTCGGAAAGAGTGAACTCTCCATTGCTATTCTGATGAGACCAGCAACTGGGGAGCTCAGTCTAGCAGTTAGGGCTGCTGGGCAGACTTCAAAAGGATGAAGCAACTTCTTCACATGCCTCCTGGAGAGCAAGTTACTTCACATTTCAGAGCCCAAGTCAGCCCAGCTCAGAGAACACAGGCTGGTTCATTGCCTGATGAGTGCACGGACACAATGCGTGGTAACCACACTGTAGAACATTGCTTAGCTGTAAAGAGAATGCAGTCCTCATACACACTGCAACTCGGATGAGCCTTGGAGACATTATGCTCCGTGAAAGAAACCAGATATACCTGGGCACGGTGGCTCACTCCTGTAATTCCAGCACTTTGGGAGGCCAAGGCGGGCGGATCACAAGGTCAGGAGTTCAAGACCAGCCTGGCCAACATGGTGAAACCCTGTCGCTACTAAAAATACAAAATTAGCTGGGCATGGTGGCACATGCCTGTAATCCCAGTTACCAGGGAAGTCGAGGCAGGAGAATCGCTTGAAGCCAGGAGGCGGAGGTTTCGGTGAGTCAATATCGTGCCACTGCACTCCAGCCTGGGCAACAGAGCGAGACTCCATCTCAAGAAATAAAAATAAAAAAAGCCAGACACAAAAGATGTATACTTTTGATCCACATACTATATGATCCCATTGAAATTAAATAGCCAGAAAAAGGCTGGGTGCAGTGGTTCACGCCTGTTATCCCAGTACTTTGGGAGGCTGAGGTGGGAGGGTCGCTTGAGCTCAGGAGTTTGACACCAGCCTGGGCAACATAGCAAGACCCCCATCTCTACAAATAATTTAAAAATTAGGCAGGCATGGTGGTGTGCACCTATAGTCCTGGCTACTTGGGAGGCTGACGCAGGAGGATCCCTTGAGCCCAAGAGGTTGAGGCTGCAGTGAGCCATGATCATGCCGTTGCACTCCAGCCTAGACAACAGAGTGAGACCCTGTCTCAAAAATCAAAAAAAACAAAAATTAAAAATATCCAGAAGTAAATTTCCATAGACAGAAAGTAGATGAGTGGTTGTCGGGCTTGGGGAGGGAAGGGGAAATGGGAAGTGACTGCTTATGGATACTTTTTTTTTTTTTTGAGACAGAGTCTCGCTCTGTCACCCAGGTTGGAGTGCAGTGGTGCAGTCTCAGCTCACTGCAACCTCCGCCTCCTGAGTTCAAGCAATTCTCCTGCCTCAGCCTCCTGAGTAGCTGGGATTACAGGGATGCACCATCATGCTCAGCTAATTTTGTATTTTTTTAGTAGAGACAGGGTTTCACCATGTTGGTCAGGCTGGTCTCAAACTCCTGACCTCAGGTGATCTGCCTGCCTTGGCCTCCCAAAGTGCTGGGATTACAGGTGTGAACCACCGCACCTGCCTCATGGACACTTTCTTTCTTTCTTTTTTTTTTTTTTTTTTTGAGACGGAGTCTCACTCTGTCACCGGGGCTGGAGTGCAGTGGCCGGTTCTCAGCTCACTGCAAGCTCCGCCTCCCGGGTTCACGCCATTCTCCTGTCTCAGCCTCCTGAGTAGCTGGGACTACAGGCGTCCGCCACCTCGCCCGGCTAGTTTTTTGTATTTTTTAGTAGAGACGGGGTTTCACCGTGTTAGCCAGGATGGTCTCGATCTCCTGACCTCATGATCCGCCCATCTCGGCCTCCCAAAGTGCTGGGATTACAGGCTTAAGCCACCGCGCCCGGTCGACACTTTTGAGATGATGAAAATGTTCTGTGATTGACTACAGTGAAGGTTGCACAATTCCGTGAATTCACCAGAAGCTGTTGAGTGCACACTTTCAGTGGGTGAATTGTGTGGTGTGTAAACACTCTCAAAGCTGCTAAGGCCGGGCATGGTGGTTCACGCCTGTAATCCCAGCACTCTGGGAGGCCGAGGCAGGCGGATCACCAGGTCAGGAGTTCGAGACCAGCCTGGCCAACATGGTGAAACCCCGTCTCTACTAAAGATACAAAAAATAATAATAATTAGGCGGGCGTGGTGGCACATGCCTGTAATCCCAGCTACTTGGGAGCCTGAGGCAGGAGAATGGGAGGCTGAGGCAGGAGAATCGCTTAAACCTGGGAGGTGGAAATTGCAGTGAGCCAAGATCGCACCATTATATTCCAGCCTGGGCAACAGGGCGAGACTCCGTCTCAATAAATAAAATAAAATAAAATTAAATAAAATAAAATATGAATAAATAAAGCTGCTAAAATGAACAAAAGGAAGAAAACATGCTTCTGTTCCTCCTGCCTCCCACCCCAACCTCCGCTGGGCTTTGAGCTGCTGTCTCTAGAGAACGTTTGGAACAGGTGTCTGGGAATATCTAACAAAATCCCACTGGCTTCTCCTTGCCTTGTGGGTTATTGAAACTACCCCCTTCCTCCATGAAATGAAAAGTGACATAGCCCTAGAGACCAAAAGGACCATAGGGCCCATTAGGCAATCTCAAGAGAGCCACCTGCAAGGGATGGACGTGTGGCAGCAGGCCTGGAAAGAAGGAGGCCAAGCAGAGAGGGTGCAGGCTGCCAGGATAGAGCCTCTGCCCCGCCACTCACTGGGCAGCAGTGGAGCCGCCTCTGCCTGTATCATCCCCATTTTATGAATGCGGAAGCTGAAGCAGAAGCATTGATACAGCCAGAATGAACAGTCTTAGGCACCGTACATGGACCAGCGAGTTATTCCACGTGGTGTCTGTATCACCCAAAGGGCCTGGGCTTCTTGTGAGCTTTTTTCTCTTAAAAAAAAAATTGCAGGGCTGGGCACGGTGGCTCACACCTGTAATCCCAGTACTTTGGGAGGCCAAGGCGGGTGGATCACTTGAGTTCAGGAGTTCAAGACCAGCCTGGGCAACATGGCAAAACCCTGTCTCTACTAAACATACAGACAGGCTGGCTGTAGTGGCGCATGCCTGTAGTCCCAGTTACTTGGGGGGCTGAGGTGGGAGAATCACTTGAGCCCAGTAGGCGGAGGTTGTAGGTGAGCCGAGATGGTGCCTCTGCACTCCAGCCTGGGTGACAGAGTGAGACCCTGTCTCCAAAAAACTGTGGTAAAATAGGCCAGGCTCAGTGGCTCATGCCTGTAATCTCAACACTTTGGGAGGCCAAGGTGGGTGGCACCTGAGGTCAAGAGTTTGAGGCCAGCCTGGCCGACATGGTGAAACCCCTTCTCTACTAAAAATACCAAAGTTAGCTGGCTGTGGTATGTGCACCTATAGTCCCAGCTACTCAGGAGGCTGAGGCAGGAGAATCGCTAGAACCCAGGAGGCGGAGGTTGCAGTGAGCTGAGATCGTGCCACTGTGCTCCAGCATGGGTGGCAGAGTGAGACTCTGTCTCAAAAAAAAAAAAAAAATTTGTGGTAAAATACACATAGCATAAAATTTGCCACTTTTGCCATTTTTAAGTGTTTTAATTCAGTGGCAGTAAGTACCTTCACATCGTTGTACAACCAAGTGTCAGAGGTGACACAGGCTGTCCAGCACACGTGACTGGTGGGGGCTGCAGGGTCCCCGCCCTGGTCCTCACTCTGCTATTGGCCCTGGACAAGGTGTGTCTTCTGAGTGGGACCAGAGGTCCAGAGAGCACGGGATTGGCTGAGGTTGCCAGTGCCTGGGGCAGTTCCCTCTAACGCCATCATCCTGGGGACCCCCTTGAGTCTCCTGCTCCTGCCCCTTAGTTTGCTGCACCCCAGAGGGTGACTGGGACCCCCATGCCTTGGAATCTGGGACACTGGTTGCACGGGCAGCTGCCAGGGCTACCCCAGACCTCCCAACTCAGAGTCTTAGGGCCTGGGGCCTGTGAGTTAATCAGTGTCCAGGCAACTGGGGATGCCACAAGGAGCCAGGAAGTTTCCAGACTTGCCCAATCTCAGAATTATCTAAGCTCATTTTTTTTTTTTTTTTAGACAGGGTCTCGCCCTGTTGCCCAAGCTGGAATGCAGTGGTGAGATTTTGGCTCACTGCAGTCTCAACCTCCAGGGCTCAAGCCATCCTTTCACCTCAGCCTCCCAAGTAGCTAGGACCACAGGTGTGTACCACCATGCCCCAGCTAAGTTTTTCAATATTTTGCAGAGACAGGTCTTGCCATGTTGCCCAGGCTGGTCTTGAACTTCCAGGCTCAAACCATCTCGGCCTCCCAAAGAGCTGGGATTACAGGCGTGAGCCACTTACACCCGGCCCATCTGAGCTACTTTTAAAAGCATAGGCTCGGCCGGGCGCGGTGGCTCAAGCCTGTAATCTCAGCACTTTGGGAGGCCGAGACGGGCGGATCACGAGGTCAGGAGATCGAGACCATCCTGGCTAACACGGTGAAACCCCGTCTCTACTAAAAAATACAAAAAACTAGCCGGCCGTGGCGGCGGGCTCCTGTAGTCCCAGCTACTCGGAGGCTGAGGCAGGAGAATGGCATAAACCCGGGAGGCGGAGCTTGCAGTGAGCTGAGATCCGGCCACTGCACTCCAGCCCAGGCGACAGAGCGAGACTCCGTCTCAAAAAAAAAAAAAAAAAAAAAAAAGCATAGGCTTCTCTCCAGCTGAGACCAAACCACCTCTGAATCTATTGTTAAGAGGTACAAGGGACACTCTTATGATACAGAAGTGGCAAAGCTGGCCAGGCGCAGGGGCTCACGCCTGTAATCCCGGCACTTTGGGAGGTTGAGGTGGGCAGATCACTTGAGGTCGGAAGTTCAAGGCCAGTCTGGCCAATATGATGAAACCCTATCTCTACTAAAAATATAAAAATTAGCTGGGCGTGGCCGGGCGCGGTGGCTCAAGCCTGTAATCCCAGCACTTTGGGAGGCCGAGACGGGCGGATCATGAGGTCAGGAGATCGAGACCATCCTGGCTAATACGGTGAAACCCCGTCTCTACTAAAAAATACAAAAAACTAGCCGGGCGACGAGGCGGGCGCCTGTAGTCCCAGCTACTCGGGAGGCTGAGACAGGAGAATGGCGTGAACCCGGGAGGCGGAGCTTGCAGTGAGCTGAGAGCCGGCCACTGCACTCCAGCCTGGGCAGCAGAGCCAGACTCCGTCTCAAAAAAAAAAAAAAAAAAAAATTAGCTGGGCGTGGTGGTGCATGCCTGTAGTCCCAGCTACTGGGGAGGCTGGGACAGAAGAATCACTTGAACCTGGGAGGCGGAGGTGGCAGTGAGCTGAGATCGTGCTGCTGCACTCCAGCCTGGATGACAGAACAAAACTCTGTCACAGGAAAAAAAAAAAAAAAAAATGGCAAGGCTGTTTGTTCACCTGCTGATTCCTTCACTCATTATTGCAGTGCTACGCTGTGTGTGCCTCACCTCTGCAGCTGAATCCTGCCCCCGCCCCAGGCATGAAGGCATGGAGCCCCTGCCGGTGCACGTCCTTCTTCCTAGGCTACCCTGCCTCTCCCCTTGTGCCTGACAAAGAGGGCTGCGAGACTTCTCATACTCATCACCCCTCAGCCAGCTCTGTTCGGCCCCCTAAAAGCCTTGGGACCTCCTTGGGGTCCTGGACATGGGACCTGCTCTGATTTTTTAGCCTCTGGACTGGGCTGCTGCTGACAAGTGAGCAGCTCCTGCTGCTCAGATGAATGAAGGGACAGAAGGCGGGTGTCTAGGCACGGCCGGGACCCGCGACTTCTATTTATTTATTTTTATTTATTTATTTATTTATTTATTTATTTTATTTTATTTTTTTTTTTTTTTTTTGAGACGGAGTCTCGCTCTGTCGCCCGGGCTGGAGTGCAGTGGCCGGATCTCAGCTCACTGCAAGCTCCGCCTCCCGGGTTTACGCCATTCTCCTGCCTCAGCCTCCCGAGTAGCTGGGACTACAGGCGCCCGCCACCTCGCCCGGCTAGTTTTTTTTTTTTTTGTATTTTTTAGTAGAGACGGGGTTTCACCGTGTTAGCCAGGATGGTCTCGATCTCCTGACCTCGTGATCCGCCCATCTCGGCCTCCCAAAGTGCTGGGATTACAGGCTTGAGCCACCGCGCCCGGCCTATTTATTTATTTTTTGAGACGGAGTTTCTCTCTTGTTGCCCAGGCTGGAGTGCAGTGGTGCAATCTTGGCTCACTGCAACCTCCACCTCCGGGGTTCAAGCGATTCTCCTGCCTCAGTCTCCCGAGTAGCTGGGATTACAGGCATGCACCACCAAGCCCGGCTAATTTTGTATTTTTAGTAGAGATGGGGTTTCTCCATGTTGGTCAGGCTGGTCTCAAACTCCCGACCTCAGATGATCCACCTGCCTCGGCCTCCCAAAGTGCTGGGATTACAGGGGGGTATGAGCCACCAACCCCCCCCACCACCACCCAGCCAGTGCGGGGACTTCTTAAGATCTGGCTGCAGCCCAGGGCAGAGGAGTTCCCACGGCTTCCTCCAGTGAGTTAAGTCAGGCCTGAGTGAACATCTGCTGTTTCTGGGCCGCTAGAGGGAGACCTTCGCAGCCTTGCGCTTGGCTCAAGACACCAGGCTAAGGGGTGTCAGTGTGTGTAAGTGTGTGTTTGTGTGAGTGTGTGCTTTGTGTGTGGAATGTGAGTGTGAATGAGTGTATGTGAGAGTGTGTGTTTTGTGTGTGTGTGTTGAGTGTGTGAATGAGTGTGTGTGTTGTATGTGAGTGTGAATGAGTGTGTGTTTTGTGTGTGTGTTGAGTGTGTGAATGAGTGTGTGTGTTGTATGTGAGTGTGAATGAGTGTGTGTTTTGTGTGTGTGTTGAGTGTGTGAATGTGTGTGTATGTGAGTGTGAATGAGTGTTTTGTGTGTGTGTGTTGTGTGAATGAGTGTGTGTGTTGTATGTGAGTGTGAATGAGTGTGTGTTTTGTGCGTGTGTGTTGGGTATGTGAATGAGTATGTGTGTTAAATGTGAGTGTGAATGTGAGTGTGTGTTTTGTGTGTGTTGTGTGTGTTGTGTGTGAGTGTGAATGAGTGTGAGTGTGTGTGTGTTGTGTGTGAGTGCGAGTGTAAGTGTGTGTGTTTTGTGTGTGTTTTGTGTGTGTGAATGAGTGTGAGTGTGAATGAGTGTGTGTTTTGTGTGTGTGTTGAATGTGAGTGTGAATGAGTGTGAGTGTGTTTTGTGTGTGTGTTGTGAGTGCGAGTGTGTGTGTGAGTGTGTGCTTTGTGTGTGTGTTGAATGTGAGTGTGAATGAGTGTGAGTGTGTTTTGTGTGTGTGTGTTGTTTGTGAGTGCGAGTGTAAGTGTGTGAGAGAGAGAGAGTGTGTGTCCTACCTGGGCATGCACAGGTGGGCGTGGGCAGTGGCCTGAGCCCTTCACGTACTGCCAGGTGGCCTGGCTTGCCAAAGGTGGGGAAGGGTTATTTACCCAAGGTGGGAGAGACCTGCAGCCTGGGAGGTGGAGTGCAGGGCGGCAGGGGCAGGAGCAATAGCAACCGAGGCCACAGTGGCATTCCTGGAAGACGTTATTTGGGGCCTTTTCCGTGCCTGCTGCTGTTCTTCGCATCCTGCGTGTATGGTAAGAAGCAATCCTATCGAAGGAGGATACAATACAATACCCACTTTACAGAGGAAGAAACTGAGGCTCAGAGAGGCTGAGTCACTCCCAGAGCTGAGATTTGAACCCAGGGAGTGGGGGCTGGGGCCGGGCTCCACCGCACAAAGGAGTCCTGCCTGCTGGGACAAGGAGCTGCCTTATGGTGTGGCCACTGTGGCCAAGCCAGGCTTTGCAGCCTAGTGGGCTGGCTCTGGATTCCAGCTCTGCCACCTGCCTGCTGAGGGTCCTTGCGAAAGTCCCTCTACCTCCCTGAGCCCCACTTTCTCCTCTGTAAGATGGGACTAATGACACCTATTTCTCTGGTTATTTAGAGGTTTAATGAGACACCGGATGCAGAGGGAGGCAGACTTCAGGGCCTCCTCAGGAGCCTTGGCATGCGGCCACAGGGCCTTTGTATGTACCGTGTGTGCGCCTAAGATGCCCATTAGAAAGATAAGATGCTACCTCACCGTGGACTTGCCTTACTCTCCCTGCTGCAGGGCCAGCTCCAGGGGTGTGTGACCTATGGAGGTGCACTTGTCCCCATGCTCAGAGCACCCTGTGCCGGGTTTACTGGTCTCCGTCACCATTTTGAAATTCTTAGTAATTTTTTAACAAGGAGCCCTGCATCTTCATTTTGCATTGGGCCCTGCCAGTGTCACAGCTAGGCCTGCCCTGCAGTTTTCTTTTTCTTTCTTTCTTTTTTTTTTTTTTTGAGATGGAGTCTTGCTCTTGTTGCCCAGGCTGGAGTGCAATGGCGCGATCTCGGCTCACTGCAGCCTCCGCCTCCTGGGCTCAAGTGATTCTCCTGCCTTGGCCTCTTGAGTAGCTGGGATTACAGGCGCCCGCCACCTGGCCTAGCTAATTTTTGTATTTTTAGTAGAAACGGGGTTTCACCATGTTGGCCAGGCTAGTCTTGAACTCCTGACCTCAGGTGATCTGCCCACCTCCGCTTCCCAAAGTGCAGGGATTACAGGCATGAGCCACTGCGCCTGGCTGCCCTGCAGTTTCTCCTCCTGCACTGTCCCCCGGCATGATCTGCCCCCAGCGAGGAAGGAGACTGAAGAGCAGCAGAGAGGGTCCCTGGAGACAGAACAGACTCAACGCACCCCTGATGCCCATTTACCAGACAGCTTCCTCAAAGCGGGCAGGCAGACCCTCCTCTCTTGGGCACACTCAGTCAGCCTCTGGGTCAGTTGTTCCTCCTAAAACGGGGTTGACAGTTGGAGACCTCCAAGCTTCGCAGTCATAGCAGTGGCCCCTCTCAGCCCACACCCACTCCACTCTGGATTGCCAGTGGGGATCCCTGAGATAGGGTTCTCCCCCAGGCTGGTCAGCCCCACATGTGTGATGCTTTCTGGGCCTCTCCACACCCCTAGTTCTCTGAGGCAGGTGGGGGCTCCAAGGCAAACTCGTGTGAGCCTCACCTGTGTGTTGCGCTGTGCTGTCTGCAAACGGACACCCTCATGCTGCCGAGACAATGCCTCTGTCCCCAGCACCTCCTTGGGGACGGTGGACTCTGTGGTCAAAGGGCCATCTGAGGGGAGCCACAGTATCTGTGCTTCAGGCAGCCCATCTTGAGGATGTGTGACATTTTCATGGCATTGTTCATCCCTCACTCTTGGCTCTGGGGCTGGGCACCTGCTCTCTGGCCCAGCCTGCCACCAGGGTGAATGGCCTCTGGGGCAGATGGCATTCTGGGAACAGGTAATGTCCTGGCCAGTGGGCAGGCCAGAGCTGGAGCCTAGGTGGAGGGCTCCCCAAGGTCCACCCTGGGTCCCACTCGGCTTTCCCTGGGTGTGGCGACACTGTTGCCAGTTACAGACTGCCCAAGAGTGCCCCGAGATCTAAGCATAGGATGCAACAGGGGCTGGTCTCATCCACCTCGGATCCACCCGCCTACAGCCCTGTCCGGCTATGTCCCTCAGGCCATGCTTGTTGTGGTTCGAGAACTCTCCTCCAGGCCTGCAAAGTTTGCCACGGTGAATGTCAAAGGGACATGGGGGTAACAGCTCCCAAGGTCAGCCCTAGTCCGCCCTCCTCATCTGCCCTCTTCAGCGGGCCCCACTCCGCGTCTCCAACTTCTCAGGTTGGTGTCCAAGCCACGGCCTCACATGGACTCACCTCCTGCTTCAGTCTCTGTTTCTGACCAGGCTTCTTGCGCCCAGGGAGGAGACTGCTGCTCTCAGAAGGGACCCTCCTAGCTGGACCTGTCCCTGATTTGGCCAGGTGCCCTGGGCTCTGTGCCCACCTCCACCGAGCTCCCAGAAGCGAGAGCTGGATACCTGCCTCTCTGTGTCCGGCTTCCTTCCTTCCTTCCTCAACAATCAGTCATTAAACATCCATGATACAGATGCACGGGGCTGCTGCAGCTGTCCTCCAGGCTGCCTTTTTGTTTTTGAGACAAGGTCTGACTCTGTTGCTCAGGCTGGAGTGCAGTGGCATGATCACAGCTCAGTGCATTCTCAACCTCCTGGGCTCAGGCGATCCTCCTGCCTCAACCTCCCAACTAACTGGGACCACAGGTATGCGCCACCATGCCTGGCTTGTATTTTGTGTAGAGATGAAGTTTTGCCATATTGCGGAGGTTGATCTTGAACTCCTGGGCTTAAGTGATCCACCCACTTTGGCCTCACAAAGTACTGGAATTTCAGGCATGAGCCACCCTGCCTGGCCCCGTCCCCCAGGCTTCTTATTATAGACTGAGGCTCATTCAGGTCACCTCTTATAGTGAACTTTTGTCACTGTCTTCTCCACCATCCACTTTACCCCAGGGATGAGCCTTTATTGGTCTAAGCCAATCTGACTCCCTCACCCCCTTGGTTATAATGTTATAGGATACATGTCCCGACCCGGGTCAGATGGCCCCATAAATAGGTTTCAATTGCTTTATCTGCAAGTAGTTCTGTTTTTATTTATTTATTTATTTATTTATTTATTTATTTATTTATTTATTATTATTTTTGAGATGGAGTCTTGCTCTGTCGCCCAGGCTGGAGTACAGTGGCATGACCTTGGCTCACTGCAACCTCTGCCTCCTGGATTCAAGTGATTCTCCTGCCTCAGCCTCCCGAGTAACTGCGATTACAGGCGCACGCCACCACGCCCAGCTAAGTTTTGTATTTTTAGTAGAGATGGGGTTTCACCATGTTAGTCAGGCTGGTCTTGAACTCCTGACCCCAGGTGATCCACCCGCCCAGGCCTGCCAAGGTGCTGTGATTACAGGTGTGAGCCACTACACCCGGCCAAGTAGTTCCCTTTCTGTTGCATTGGGACCTAGAGGCACACAGCCTGGGGCTGCCCAAGGGTGTCTTGTGACCATGAGGGAGAGTCTGCAGAGGACAGAGCCCCTCTCCGTGCAGGAAGGCCTGGCTGGTTGAGTGCGTCTCTGATGGAGCAGTGCCCCCGAGGGCCCGTCATTCTCAAACTCAGTGTGCCCCAAGTCCTGACCCCCGGTGTTCTGGGAAAATGGCACCCCAAACCCTGGCCTTCAGGCCTGCTCCTTTATGCTTATTCCTGGAATGCCTCGTCCAGAGTGTCTTCAAATTCACACAAGCTCCTCCTGCTTGGCCCTAACCCGATGCGTTCAGTGTTTCAAGGGAGGGCTTGAGAGGTCGCCAAGACATGCCTGGAGGGCCGATAAATGACCCTGGATTGTGGTGAGTGAGGCAGGTGGAGATGTGACCATGAAGAGCAGGGCAGACTCCCCAGAATACTGTAGGGGGGCAGCTGCAGTCTGGACGAAGACTACACACCAAGGCCAATTGTGGTTGCTGGTGGGATGCAGCTGGGAAAGAGAGAGTGAGGACCCCAGACCCTGGCGGCTGCAGTGCCTGGGAGCATGTGACATGGCGGTGAAGGGGGGAAACGTGTGTTGATCCTACCCTGGCCACAAGCCTGGGCTTCTGCTCACGGGCCACGCCCACTGACCACAGGAAAGGGCCTCCCTCCTTAAAGCAGGGAGAATATCCCAGAACTGCGGCTAGTCCTGCATCCTGGCCAGGAATCCCAGGCCAACACCCTCCCCGCAATCTTAGGTGCGTAGCAGCCCTGGCTGGCGACCCCTGGGCAGAGAGAGTACGGTAGTTTGCAAGAAATCCAAGAAAGGGCCGGGCGCGGTGGCTCAAGCCTGTAATCCCAGCACTTTGGGAGGCCGAGGCGGGCGGATCACAAGGTCAGGAGATCGAGACCATCCTGGCTAACACGGTGAAACCCCGTCTCTACTAAAAAATACAAAAAACTAGCCGGGCGAGGTGGCGGGCGCCTGTAGTCCCAGCTACTCGGGAGGCTGAGGCAGGAGAATGGCGTAAACCCGGGAGGCGGAGCTTGCAGTGAGCTGAGATCCGGCCACTGCACTCCAGCCTGGGCGGCAGAGCAAGACTCCGTCTCAAAAAAAAATAAAATAAAATAAAATCCAAGAAAGGCCTGGTGAGTGGTTGCCTTTCCGTAATGTTGCAACCATCCGCCAAGTGAATGCTGCTGTGTTTCTATTGTTGTTTTGATGGTGTTTGAGACGATGAGGGGAACCTGAGTCTGATTTCTTCCATTTACAGGAGCTGCCTTCGCGTTCTGGAAGAATTCACGTGCTAATTTGTTGGCCGCCTGGCCAGATGCTTCAGACTCCCGCAGCATCGAAGGCGTGATTTTACATCAGTGCTCCTGAGACCCTTGTGTTATTTAAGAAGGTCAGTGTGTTTAAATGCATACGAAGTAATCTGTGTGTTAAATGTATGAGTTAACTGAGCATAGCCCAAGTGAAAGTGAATGTGTTTTCATGTGAAAATTAGATTTAGAAAGAGAATGCTAAAACTTGGTGGATTTTGGAATGCAAGGTCTAAGAAAAGCTAGGTTTAAATAGTGACAAGTTTTACAACTTGATATATTAACTCTTTTTTTTTTGAGACTAGACCCTGTCCCCCAGGCTGGAGTGCAGTAGTGCAATCATGGCTAGCTGCAGCCTCAACCTCCCAGGCTCAGACAGTCCTCCTGCCTCAGCCTCTCAAAGTGCTTAGACTCCAGTTGCATGCCACTAGGCCTGACTAATTTTTTTAAAAAAAGTTTTAGTGACATGACTTGGTGAGAGGTCTCACTAAATTGCCCAGGCTAATCTCAAACTCCTGGGCTCAAGCAGGCCTCCCACCTCCGTCTCCCAAGTAGCTGAGACTACAGGCATGCACCACCACACCCAGCTAATTTTCTTTTCTTTTCTTTTCTTTTCCTTTCTTTTCTTTTTTGGAGACAGGGTCTTACTATGTCGTCCAGACTGGTCTCAAACTCCTGGGCTCCAGCGATCTTCCCACCTCGGCCTCCTAAAGTGCTGGGATTACAGGTATGCGCCACCATGGCCAGCCTTGACTCAATTCAAATTCAAGTCACTAAGTCTTCCTTGGAAAGCACAAAACCTCTCCCAGGCATTAAAATATTCAAGTGATACAGAAAAGGGAGAGGTGAAGAGTAGCTACCACCTGGAGGAGAAGGTGGGCTCTGAGCTGGGCCTGGAGCCGGGCAGGAAGGCCTTCTTAACACCCAGGAAGCTGCACCGCCCAAGCACTGCCCTCTGCCACCCCACCTCTGCTGGTATTGAAACCTCCCTCTGGGGCTCCCTCTGGCTTCTTGGGTGGTCTCTTTTTATGAGACAGTCTCGCTCTGTCACCCAGGCTGGAGTGCAGTGGCACAATCTCGGCTCACTGCAACCTCCACCTCCCGGATTCAGATTCTCCTGCCTCAGTCTCTGGAGTAGCTGGGATTACAGGCACCTGCCACCACATCTGACTAATATTTGGGTTTCACCATGTTGTCCAGGCTGGTCTCGAACTCCTGATCTCAAGCAACCCGCCCGCCTCGGCCTCCAAACGTGTTGGGATTACAGGCGTGAGCCACTGTGCCTGGCCTTGAGTTAAGTCTTGATGTCGCAATCACACCGCCCCAAATCCACACACTTGTTTATTCATTCAACAAACAAGCATCTGGACACTAGGTTCCATGCCAGGAGCTGGAGTTCACAGGAGAGCACAGGCCTCGGCCCTGGGGCTGAGTCTTGCCGCCTTCGTCATGGCTAGTGACTGCTATGGTCTGAATGCTGGTGTCCCACAGATTCATGTGTTGGAACCTAAAGCCCTATGGGATAGTAGTAACAGGTTGAGCCTTCGGGGGCTGGTTAAATCAAGAGGGCTTCACTCTCACAAATGGGATTCATGCCCTTACAAAAGAGGCTTGAGGGAGCGTGTTTCCCCTTCCGCCACCTGAGGACAGAGCAAGAAGGTGTCGTTTGTAAGGAATGGGTCCTCGCCAGACACCAGATCGGCCAGTGCCTTGATGGTGGACTTTGCAGCCTCCAACACTGTGAGCGATGAGTTTCTGTTATTTGTAAATTACCCAGTCTAAAGTATTTTGTCAGGCCAGGTGCGGTGCCCCACGCTTGTAATCCCAGCACTTTGGGAGGTCAAGGTGGGTGGATCACGAGGTCAAGAGATTAAGACCACCCTGGCCAACATGGTGAAACCCTGTCCCTACTAAAAATATAAAAATTAGCCAGGCATGGTGGCTGCCTTCTCCTCCGAGCCAATGAGGAGGATCTCAGTCCAGTCAGCTAAGTTGGAGTCTTTTCTAATGTAATGTAATCATGGGAGTGATGTCATCATCTTTGCCATGTTCTATTGGCTAGAAGAAACTCCCAGGCTTTGCCTTCATGCCCAGAGGAGCTTATCCAAGGGTGACTGCTTGCAGTCATTTTAAGGTACATCCACAGTTACTGATGGGTGTTTTCTTTGGTTAGAGCCTCACTGGCTCAAAAGTGGGAGAGGGTCTCTGCCTCATGACTGGGTGCCCCATGACATGGGTTTCCTGATCTCCATCCAGTTTTCTTTTTTTTTTTTTTTGAGATGGAGTCTTGCTCTGTCGCCCAGGCTGGAGTGCAGTGGCGCGATCTCGGCTCCCTGCAAACTCCGCCTCCCGGGTTCACGCCATTCTCCTGCCTCAGCCTCCCAAGTAGCTGGGACTACAGGTGCCCGCCGCCACGCCCGGCTAATTTTTTGTATTTTTTTTTCAGTAGAGACAGGGTTTCACCATGATTTCGATCTCCTGACCTCATAATCCGCCCGCCTCAGCTTCCCAAAGTGCTGGGATTACAGGCGTGAGCCACTGTGCCCGGCCTCCATCCGGTTTTCTACAGCAGTCAGAGCTAAGACTGGTTTCCCAACAATTAGGCTTTTTTTTTTTCCAGTTGAGATAGAGTAGTTCCATTTGAATCATGCATGTTTGTTGATTAACATGATTCTAACCCAATTCCTACAAAATAATAACTCTTGTACCACAGTTGAGCTTACTCTGTGCCAAACACCAAATTAGGTACTTGAAAAAATTAAGATGCAATTCCATTATGTTCCCCTGGCTGGTCTTGAACTCCTGGGTTCAAGTGATTCTCCAGCCTCAGCCTCCCTAGTAGCTGGGATTACAGGTGAGTGCCACCAGGCCCAGCCTAATTAGGGACTTTAATTCATTATCTTATTTCAGAATCACAACAGCCCTATGAATAGGTATTGTTATTTCCATTCAATATTCCTTCCGAGGCACAGAACACACAAGTGAAGCATCCAAGTTCAGCTAATAGCTGTCAGCCAGGACTTTTTGAAACCAGTGTAAATGGCCCGAAGCAATTAGCAGGAGGTTTTATTACTGGCTCCCATGCAGAAACACAAAGGCTTAGAGCTGAGCCTCAGGCACAGTTGGATCCAGGTTCACCAGTGATGTCACCTGGAAACTGTCCCTCTCCATCTCCCAGGTCGGCTTTCCTCTGCCATAACCTCGCCTTCAGGCAGACTGTCTCTAGCGGTAGCAAAAATGGCTGCAGCCGGCTCCGGGAAAAGGCCGGGGCTGGATGGCCTTGGCATGGTTGGGTCTTGTCCCTGTCTGGACCAACTAGGGTGTGCATGTACTGTTTGACCAGTCCTGAGCAGGTCAGGCCCATCACTGAGCCACATGCAGCAAGAGTGATGAAGGGGTAGAATCCAAGATGCTTCTACAAAGAGAAGAGAAAGGGGGTGCTTAGCAGGCAACAGCACTGGATGGCAGCCTGGGGACAGAATGGGATTCCAGTCCAGTTCCATCTGACTCCAGGATGCTGTTGTCAGTCACTGTGCTGAGAAGAGTCCCGGGTGTGGCTAGCACCTGTACTGGGTGCCTAACTCACTCCCAGGCCAGTCCTTCCTGGAAGGGGGCAATGGGAAGGCACAGGGCCTCTGTAGAAAATAGGACATGGGCAGAGGAACAGCTTGCTGCTGTTTTTTTTTTTTTTTTTTCCCAGAGATAAGGTCTTACTCTGTCATCCAGGCCAGAGTGCAGTGGCACAATCACACCTCACTGCTCGTTGGTACTCCAGGGCTCAAGTGATCCTCCCATCTCAGCTTTCCAAGTAGCTGGGACTAAAGGTGCACGTCACCATGTCTGGCTAATCTTTTTTTTCTCCCCTTCCCTCCCCTCCCCTCCCCTCCCCTCCCCTCCCCTCCCCTCCCTTCCCTTCCCCTCCCCTCTCTTCCCTTTCCTTTTTCCTTTCCTTTTCTTTCTTTCTTTTTTTTGAGACTGAGTTTCGCTCTTGTCGTCCAGGCTGGAGTGCAATGGCACCATCTTGGCTCACGGCAACCTCTGCCTCCCGGGTTCAAACAATTCTCCTGCCTCAGCCTCCTTAGTAGCTGGGATTACAGGCACCCATCACCATGCCGAGCTAATTATTGTATTTTTAGTAGAGACGGGGTTTCACCATGTTAGCTAGGCTGGTCTTGAACTCCTGACTTCAAGTGATCCACCTGCCTTGGCCTCCAAAAGTGCTGGGATTACAAGCATGAGCCACCACGCCCAACGTATTTTTTAGAGACAGGGTCGCCTAGGCTGGCATCGAACTCCTGGACTCCAGCGATCCTCCCACCTTGACCTCCCATAGTGCTGGAATTACAGCATGAGTGTGAGCCACTGCGTCCGGCCTGAGGGACAGCTTTCTCTCCATGCTGGGGAGAGTAGAGCAGCTGACTTAAGAATGGCTTCTGTTACCAGCTTTTCCATGACCAGCAGTTATTGCTTGGCAGGATTTGGGATGCTTCTTGTTGCAGGATTTAATCCCTGCAGCAGCCCTGGCAGGCAGGAAACATCACCACCCACCTCAGCGGGGAAGCTTGAGGCTCAAAGTCCTCCAGACCCAGGAGTCATGGGTCTTATTCCCTCCGTCAGAGAGGAGAGAACTGAGGCCCAGGGAGGAGAATGACCCCTGAGCTTTCTCTCCCTGTCCTGGGTACCTCTGGTCTCACCTCCAGTCTCCTTTGTTTGATTGACATTGTATTTTTAGATGGGTAATACATTCATATAGTTCAAAATTCAATCGTGAAAGGGGTTTACTGAGAAATGTCTGTCTTTGTGGTAGGCTGAATGATGGGCCCCCAAAGGTGCCCATGTCCCGATTCCTGGAACCTGTGACTGTGTCACCTTATATGGCAAAAGGGACTTTGCAAATGTGATGAAGGGAAGGCTTTTGAGATGGGAGATTATCCTGGATCATCTGGGTGGGCCCTAAATGTAATCACAGGGGTCCTTCTAAGAAGGAGGTCCGAGAGATCCCTGCCTGCTGACTTTGAAGGTGGAGGGAGAGTGTCTTAGCATGGGCTGCCAGAACAAAATTCCACAATGGGGGCTGAAACAACAGACATTTATTTCTCACCATTCTAGAGGCTGGGAAGTTCAAGGTCAAGGTTGTGGCTGACTCAGTTCCCCATGAAGGTTCTCTTCTTGACTTGCAGAGAGCTGCCTTCTTTTTATTTTTTATCTATTTTTATTTATTTATTTATTTATTTATTTATTTATTTATTTAAGACAGAGTCTTGCTCTGTTACCCAGGCTGGAATGCAGTGGCGTGATCTTGGCTCACTATAACTTTTACCTCTGTGGTTCAAGCGAGTCTCCTGCTTCAGCCTCCCAAGTAGCTGGGATCACAGGCATGTGCCACCAGGCCCGGCTAAGTTTTGTAGTTTTAGTAGAGATAGGGTTTCACCACGTTGGCCAGGGTGATCTCAAACTCCTGACCTCAAGTGACCTGCCCACCTTGGCCTCCCAAAGTGCTGGGATTATAGGCCTGAGCCACCGCGCCCAGCCTTTATTTTGTACTTTTTGAGACAGGGTCTCGTTCTGTTGCTTAGGCTGGAGTGCAGTGGCACAATCACGGCTTACTGCAGCCTCCACCTCCTGGGCTCAAGCAATCCTCTTGCCTCAGCCTCTGAAGTAACTGGGATCACAGGCACACACCAGCACACACAGCTAATTTTCTTATTTTTTGTAGAGATGAGGGTCTCACTATATTGCCCAGGCCGTCCTTGAACTTCTGGCCTCAAGACATCCTCCTGCCTCAGCCTTAAGAATTGCTGGAATTACAGACATGAGCCACTGCACGTGGCTCACAAATCGTTTTTAAAAATGTATATTTCCAGGCTGGGTGCAGTGGCTCATGCCTGTAATCCCAGCACTTTGGGAGGCCGAGGCAGGCAGATCACCTGAGGTCAGCCTGACCAACGTAGTGAAACCACATCTCTACTAAAAAAAAAAAAAAATGCAAAAATTAGCTGGGCATGGTGGCAGGCACCTGTAATCCCAGCTACTCGGGAGGCTGAGGTAGGAGAATTGTTTAAACCCAGAGACGGAGGTTGCAGTGAGCCGAGATCGCACCACTGCACTCCAGCCTGGACAACACAGTAAGACTCTATCTCAAAAAAAAAAAAAAAAAAAGTATGTTTCCAAGTATGTTTTATGGACATGAAAGCAAATACATGCATATACATATACACACTTTCTTCTTTCTTTCTTTCTTTTCTTTTTTTTTTGAGATGGAGTCTCGCTGTGTTACTCGGGCTAGAGTGCAATGGTGCAATCTCGGCTTGCTGCAACTTGTGCCTTCCAGGTTCAAACGATTCTCCTGCCTCAGCCTCCCGAGTGAGTAGGTAGGTGCATGCCACCACGCCTGGCTAATTTTTGTATTTTTTTTAGTAGAGACGGGGTTTCACCATGTTGGCCAGGCTGGTCTCAAGCTCCTGAGCTCAGGTGATCCGCCCACCTCAGCCTCTGAAAGTGCTGGGATTACAGGTGTAAGTCACCACGCCCCACCACACTTTCTTCCTTCTATCCCCCTACAAATCACAGCATGCCATACACACTCTTCTGCACCTTGATTTTTATCCCTTAATATGTCTTAGACTGTCAGACTGTCCTCTATCAGCCTTGAAAGGGCTCTCGCTCTCTCTCTTCCAGTGTTCCTTTGGACAGACGTGCCAGCACCTGTTTGCCCCATTGCGGCATTTTGCACTGTGTACCTGTCAGGGTTCTGTGCAAGGAGAATCTACCTCAGGTGTTTCAAGCCAAAAGGGATTTTAACATAAGGAATCAGGAATTCATAAAACCATTGGTAAAGATTCACGGACTTGAGAAAACAATCACTGTGAGAGATGGAAGGTCAAAGCTTTCTGGGGCAAGGCCATGCCTCCACCACAGTCCCTGATCCTCCCCACTCCCACGTCCACAAATCAGGCACTGAGATGGCAGAATGGGAAATGCAGCCATTGCCCACCAGCGTTTCTGCTGGAACCCACTTTCATACCCATGCAGCTGCAGAAAGACAAGAGTCTATCTTCCTTCCACTTTCCAATTCCACAAGAACACATTGATTTTCAGAGAGAAAGTCACATCTAGAGGGAACCTGGGAAATAGTTTCTAGCTTTCCAGCTGCTGTGGTCTGAATGTAACCCCCATCATTCATGAGATGAGCCTGAATTCCAATGCAATAGTGTTAAGAGGTAGATCCTTCAGGAGGTGATTAGGTCAGAAGAGCTTCTCCCTCGTCAATGGGATTACGACCTTTATAAAAGAGGCTTTGAAGTCTGGACGTGGTGGCTCACACCTATAATCCCAGCACTTTGGGAGGCTGAGGCTGGCAGATCACCTGAGGTCAGGAGTTCGAGACCAGCCTGGTCAACATAGTGAAACCTGTCTCTATTAAAAATACAAAAAATTAGCTGGGTGTGGTAGCACAGACCTGTAATCTCAGCTACTCGGGAGGCTGAGGCAGGAGAATTACTTGAACCTGGGAGGCAGAGGTTACAGTGAGCTGAGATGGCGTCACTGTGCTCTAGCCTGGGTGACACAGAGCGAGGCTCTGTGTGAAAGAAAGAAAGAGAGAGAGAGAAAGAAAGAGAAAGAGAGAGAGCTGAGATGGCACCACCGCGCTCCAGCCTGGGTGACAGAGCGAGGTTCTGTGTGAAAGAAAGAGAGAGAAAGAAAGAAAGAAGGAAAGAAAGGAGAGAAAGAAAGAGAGAGAGAGAGAAAGAAAGGAAGGAAGGAAGAAAAGAAAGGAAAGAAAGAAAAGAAAGAAAAAGAAAGAAAGAAAAGAAAGAGGCTTTGTAGAGTGTTCGGTTCAGCTGGGTGTTTGCCCTTCCATCCCTTCCTCCCTGTGAGGATGCAGTGTTCATTCCCTCTGGAGCGCGCAACACCAAGGCACCATCTTAGAAGCAGAGAGCAGCCCTCACTAACGCCAAACCTGCCAGCACCATCATCTTGGACGTCTCAGGCTCCAGAACTGTGAGAAATACATTTCTGTTCTTTGTAAATTACCCAGTCTAGGTATTTTGCTAAAGCAGCATGAATGGACCAAGACGCCAACCATCTAAACAAAAGATTAAAGGAGCTGATTCCATCAGCCAGCATCTTGCTGATCTTCCACACCATGGCATCAAGAGCAGCAAGAGCTTTCACCTCATACCATGCAAATGTGCACCGCCCCCCCCGCCCACACACACACACACCCTCTCCCCAGAAGGAAAAACCTGATGTTCTGATCAGTCACTCTCCAGCTGTGGGTGGTGTTCACTCCTCTTCTGGGCAGAAATCCCATAGACTAATTAAAGTCACCCATCCCCAGGGCCCCAGAGGCATAGGTATCATTTGCAATATAGACTTTTCCAGTAGTGCCCTCTTGGAGTTGTGCAGTGTGCAGCTTGGACAACACTATGTGGTGACCCTGGATCCTATACTTTATGTAGAATAGTAAGGGGAAAAAAAGGGAAAAAATGAAATTAGTTAACATAAACAAAAATGAACAGAATAAAGGGGAAATGTGTGTGGTGTTCCCTCACTCTGCCATAGTTTGTATTAATAACTTCCTCCTTCCACCATCTAGCCATAATCCCTCCCCCTTGGCCAGCACCTCATTTGGTCGTGGTTCTACCCACTCCTGGGGTAATCCCATCTGTATATAATACCCTCTTCCAGCTGTCATGCTGCAGGCCAGGTTGTAAGCCAAGCTTGCAATAGGAGACACCTGTGATACAGCCCCTGCCCTTGAGAGGAGGCTCAGGAAGTAAAAAACACAGGCCATTGGCTGGGCATGGTGGCTCACGCCTGTAATCCCAGCACTTTGGGAGGCCAAGGCGGGCGGATCATTTGAGTTCAGGAGTTCGAGACCAGCCTGGCCGACATAGTGAAACCTCATCTCTACAAAAATACAAAAATTAGCTAGGTGTGTTGGTGCGTGCCTATAGTCCCAGCTACTTGGGAGGCTGAGGTGGGAGAATCACTTGAACCTGGGAGGTGGAGGTTGCAGTGAGCCAAGATGGCACCACTGCACTCCAGCCTGGGTGACAGAGCAAGACACTGCCCCCCCCCCCAAAAAAAAAGCTGGGGGAAGGGTGAGTGTAGACAATAGTTATAGTTAAGAGATGGGCTTGGCTGGTTCAGCTTCCAAAGCCTAGGATTTGGTATCTGATAGTAAGAGCGTTGGCAATGCGGGGGTCTCCAGGCAGGGTCCTGAGCACCGCACCAGGTTAATGCTCCTCGCAGCTCTTGGGCAGGACTGACTAGTGGAGGCTTGTCCAGCAGGGACAGGAATCGGGGACCCAGGACCCAGGCGTGATGGGGTGGGGGCGCGGGGCCCTGCAGCCCAGCGGGCTCAGACGACCTAGGACCCCAGCCGCTCCAAGGGCAGGAGGGGAGCCCGGGGCGGCGCGGGCGAGCATTGATCGCTGGTGCAGATGCAGCCGCTGCGGCGCGGCCCCGGCCTCTCTGCGAGCCCGCGCCCGGGCCGGGCTGTCGGGAACTCGGCCCGGCTCCACTTGCTCGAGCTTACTGGAAACGTGCTCCCGAGCGGCGCGAGGCTCGGCGACTGGAGCCCGGGGCCGCTCTTGGCTGAGGGTAGGGCCGAGCCAGGTACCCGGGCGCCCCAGGCTGCCGCGCCCTGCTGGGCCGCTCTGGGCGCGTGCCACCCCCGGGGACCCGTCCTATCGTGGGGGCGCCCAGGACCTCCCAGCGCCGCGCTCTCCAGGGCGAGCGGGAGGAGGGAGGGAACTGGGGGCAGCCCGGGGAAGCCGTGGGGCGGGCTTTCAGCAGCTGCGAGGCGAACCCGCCTCCCTTCCCGGTATCCTCGCGGCCACCCGGTGGAAGGTGGCGCCATGCCAGGGCCAGGCGGAGGCGGGAGCCAAGCCCGCAGCCACGCCTTGCCCAGGGCGCAGGTGGGCTCGGCTGGAGGAGGTGCTGGGGGTGGGTGTGTCTCCTGATACAGGAAGAGCCGCCTCCCGGCTGCCCCAGTCACAAAAATGTTTATTGAGCACCTAATAGGCAAGGTGCGGCCACTGCAGTGGGGGTGGGGGCACTTTTCTCCCCGAGCGTGTATATTTATTTATTTATAAACCATAGGCACTTTATTACTAGGATTATATATTATGTATCCATAAAAGTGAGATTTAAAGAGGATGAAATAAAAAATAGAAACAGAGAGGTTGTTTTCCTTTCTGTATGCCGGTGAGTTGTCTTGTGCATGTCCCACTTTGGAGACCTGGGTTTAGTGGCTGCATCCTTCTGTGCTCCCCCCTGCCGCCCCTTAGAACTGGAGAAAACACACCCCCACCCGCCCCCTGGTTCACGTCATCCCGCCCCATGAGGTCCAGGGCTGAGCTGTTTTCAGGGCCCTCCTCTGGGCTTCACAGCCTGCAGTGGAGGGTAGCAGATGGCAGACTAGGGTAAGTGAGGGTGCTTTGTGATCTGGGTTCAGATCTTGTGTCTGCTACTCCCTGGCCCAGTGACCTTGCACTTCTCTGAGCCTCAGTTTCTTCTTCTGTAAAATAAAGGGAGTGGCATCTCCCTCTTGCCTGGAGGTGGGCCTGGGGGCTGCAGGCTGTCCTCCTGACCTGCTCTGCTGCCAGATGGGCCCAGTGATGACAGCCCTGAGTGAACCCAGAAGGCAAAGTGGTTAGGAACACACCCCAGAGGCCAGACAGGGTCCTGCAGTGTCCTGCAGATTCAGAGAAAGAACCCATGTATCCTGGGGTCTGGCAGAGATTATGGTTCCGGTAAAGGGTAGTCGTTAGTACAGTCCATGTCACACAGCTGAGGGCCTGTGGGATAGGTAGGGTTCAAGGAGTTAGTGGGAGAGGAGAGTGAGGAATCAGAGTTGGGCAGTCAGACAGTCAGTCAACAAACACAAACGGAGCATCGCCTCTGTGCCAGGCATGGTTTTAGGCTGTGGATAACCAAGGAGCTTGCTCAGCAGCCTGCGGTTCTTTGCAGCCCAGGGTGTCCCTGTCGGGAGTGGGCACTGCGTCTCTGAGGAGCAGTGGAGTCACCTGCAGGCCGAGGCTGGGAGACCCTCGGGAGTGTGGGGGAGGCCACCCCCTGAGGTGTGGTCCCCCCTGGGTAGAGAGTGACTCAGGCCCCGCCCAGCCTCCCCACTGCCTGGGTTTGGTTTGTTTAAGAACAAATTAGTCACAGAACAGGCAGCTTTCCCGAAAATAAAATGAGAATCCCCAGGAAACAGGGAAAATGGAAGGCAAGAGGGTGAGTCAGCACGTGCTGCCCCCGGGGGCTCCAGTTTCCAAAGGGGCCTCCTGCACTGCTCCTCCTCCTCCTCCTCCTCCTCCTCCTCCTGGGTCTCTCTCTTTCTCTTTTACTTTTCCTGTGGTCCCCTGTTGACTTTTTCCCTCCCGTCCTGACACCTCACTGAACTCACTGAATCTCAGTCCTCACACACGCACACCCACTCACTTCCTGCCCCTTATGGTTTCCCTCCCTGTGTCTGTCTGTCTGTCCAGCCTCCATCTGTGCACCCACTGGCTCCTTTCGTGTTTACAGAGCATCTACCAAGTCCAGGCACTGTGCACCACGGGAGGGAGCGGGGAGGCAGAGAAGGCCTAGGTCTGTCCTCCCAGAGTCCTTTCCTGTTGGAAAAGGAGACCTGTGCTGGGATGTGGCCAGCCACGGCCATGCCTGGGCCCCCTTCCCCAGCCCCTGCTCCTCTGGTTGGTCCCCGGGGATGGACAGAGCTGGGGCCCCAACAGAGAACAATGCTTGAGTAGCCCATTCCAAGCCAACACTGTCTCTGCCTCCCTCCCGGCTCAGAGCACAAGGCCTGCGTGCGCACTGAGGGCGAGTTCGTGGTGGAACCGGAGCTTCGGGGCAGTATTTCTCATCCAGCCGTGCCTCCCATGCCCAGAGCCAGGCGTCAAGGGGAGTGGAGCTGCAGGCTGTTTTGAATTTGAGGGACAAGCTTGGTTGTCCCTTGTTCCCTGCCTCCCCATTCCAAGCCTCCTGTGGCAGAAGGAGGCCAGGCCGTGTCTTTAGGGACGATTCTGGGCGTACCCACTTCACCCCAACAGCCCAAGGTCAGGGGGAGGCTCCAGGCTGCAGCGGGGACAGCAAGGAGAAGCCACTGAGGCCCCTTCCCATCTAGACAAGTCCCTGAGTGCCAGGGCCCTTTGATTCTCTCCTGTCGCCCTCCTCCCCCATCTCCCAGCTAGAATCCAGGCTCTCCCACCACCCTTTGGGACCCTGGGGCCACTCACTTTCCAGACCCAGGCACTAATTCAGGCACTGGCCCCTCAGGAGCTGGGGAGGCAGCCCTGTGCCTGGGTTTTGGGGCTGGGCTGGGGTCTCCTGCCTCTCGGGTCACTGTCCAATCTCTGTCTGCAGCTCTCGATGAATAATTTAGTTGTTCGAATTACAGGAAAGAGCTATTTAGCTTCCCTTCCCAAATCGTTAAGAGCTGATATAAGACGTCTTGGTTCCCTCTAAGGAAAGTCCCTTTCCCAGTGAAACTGAGCCTTGTGGGCGGGGATTTCTCCCCCTCCAACTCCCCCACCAATCATTAACCAATATCCGACAGTAATAGGGTTTTTTTTTTTTAAGCTCAGCTATATATATTTTAAAGTATATGTCAGTTCTTGGGAGCAGGAAAGTATAACTGACCTGAAGGGTGGGGTGGGGGTTCTGCTCTGGAAAGAGCCCTGGGGGAGCTAATGGTGACCCCAAGTTATAATTGCAGGTCCCTGGAGGGGATTTAAGATACAGGAAGTAGCACTTCATAAGCCTGAGAGGAAGAAGCGTCGGGTGTAAAATGGTCCAGGTGGTTCAAGAGTGCATGTACGTGTGTGAGAATCTGAATATGCACATGTATGTGTGTGCATGAGGATGCACACGTGTGTGCACAGATACACGTGCGATTGTGCATGTGAGCGCTGTGCAGGTACATATGTGCATATGTGTGCATGTATGCACGTGTGTGAGTGTGTACGTGTTTATAGGAGCATGACTGCTGAACGGCATGGCTGGAATGTGTGCACTGGGACCAGGTTGGGGTTTGCAGTGCAGCGCCAGCACTTCTTGTTTTCAGAGCTGGGAGAGCTGGGGTGGGGAATCTGGGTAGGGCTGGCCTCCCAGTCAGGTGACTTGCAGGCAGGGAGGGGAGGGGCTTTAGGAAGTTCAGAGAGTGGGAGGGAGGAACAGGGAAGGGCAAGGGTGGGGACCGTGGCTGGAAGGTTCAATGCAAAGTGAGGCCACATCCAGGACTTGAGCATTCTGGATCCTAGACCCAGGATGGCTGGGAGGTGGGGGTCCCCTGGGTGAAGGAGTCAGGTAGGTGTGTGAGCCAAGAGTTAGCTGTGGCTGCCAGAGGAGGGGGCTGGAGACCAGGCGTCAGCCTCAGCCTGGCTGAAGAGGGCCTCCTAGCACCAGGCCAGGGGAAGGTAGACAGGTTGGGAGAGGAAAAGGAGAGAAGGAAAGGGGACTGAGCTAGCAGGTCCCACACTTTGCAGCTGTGGTGAAGAGGAGAGAGGGAAGAAGGGGGACCCTCTGCAGTCCTGGCTGGCAGGAGGCTTGGCCTGTGCTCTGGCAAGCACGCCCTGCCCTGCTGGACTAACTGGAGGAGTCTGTTCTCTGTGTACCCGGCAGAGGGATAGACACACATTTCCCATGACGCCACCCACCCCAGAATGACTTAGCCTGCAGCCTCCCCCTGATTCCCTGACTTCCCACCTGAGCAAGCCCAGCTGGCCTCCCGCATCCACTCAAGTGCCCTCTGTGTGTCTGTCCTCCGGACAAGGACACCCAACACAGGTGCAAGCAGTGCGTGTTAGGGCTGGAGAAGAGGACAGTGGAGGCTGCTCCCAGCCTCCTTTTTCTTCCACTCTCCCACCAGCACCTCCGCCCCACCTCTGAAACTCCACCCCAATTTTGGGGAGTCTCGAGATGACTGAGGAAGGGGAGGTATGTCCAGAGCCACTCCAACTGGTCCCAGATGCATCAGAGGGTGACCCTGGGAGGCTAGTCCTTAGGCAGCTGCCTAGGGACCCCTGACTCTGGAAGGGAACTCAGAGACAAATGAGGGGCAGACCAGCCCCAGCCCTGGGTTTGCAGATCTGGGCAGAATGAGGAAAGGGCCAGGAAGGAAAAACCGACCCCCGGAATCCATCTCAGAGAAGAATCTGGGTAGAGAGGGACCCCGGCCTGACTGCCACCCTCACCCAGGGGAGAAGCCTATCAGCTCCCTCTGGGGTGGGTGTGCACGTGTCATCCCACCAAAGTGTGCTGGGATGGGAGTGGGCACCACCTTCCCCCAGATGGATGGACTGGGCAGCCCTGTAAGTGCCTGGGGGTCCTCTGAGAGCTTTCTTTTTCTTTTGTTTTTTTTTTTTTTGAGACGGAGTCTTGCTCTGTCGCCCAGGCTGGAGTGCAGTGGCCGGATCTCAGCTCACTGCAAGCTCCGCCTCCCGGGTTTACGCCATTCTCCTGCCTCAGCCTCCGGAGTAGCTGGGACTACAGGCAGCCGCCACCTCGCCCGGCTAGTTTTTTGTATTTTTTAGTAGAGACGGGGTTTCACCGTGTTAGCCAGGATGGTCTCGATCTCCTGACCTCATGATCTGCCCGTCTCAGCCTCCCAAAGTGCTGGGATTACAGGCTTGAGCCACCGCGCCCAGCCCTCTGAGAGCTTTCTATGGTCTCAGCCTCCCACAGGAGCCCCAACAATGCTCTCTGGCTCCTCATTCTCCTTGGTGGCAGCTCCTCTCCCCACCAGAAGGCCGCGTGGGTCCCAGCTGTGATCTCAGCACCCCTCAGCCAGATGTGGGCCCGCCCCAGACTCCCCGGGGGGCTGCCCTCAATCTGCTGTGTCAGCGTCACTCTCTCTGCTCTCTTCACAGAAGAGAGGTGGAGGGAGGACCCCATGGGTCTCGCTGGTGGCAGGGGGTGGGGGTGTAGTGGGGCAGTGTAGGGGCTAGTTAGAGTTAAGACAGCAGCCCCTCTCCAAACCCCGAGCCCTGAACCTCAAGCCTGTCTTGGCTCCATGGGGCAAGGAAGGGGTAGTCAAGCCCCACAGAAGAGAGGCATCCCCCATTTTCCATGGAGAAGGATCAGGGGTGTCCTAATTTGAAGGCTTCCACGCTGTCTGCTGCTCCCTGCAAATACACAGATGGGGCGCTCTCTGTTCCTCCCTAGTCCCTCCTCTCCTCCCTGCTTGCCTGGGAGGCTTGGGCAGGAGGGCACCTGGATGGTGGCCACTGGAGAGAGCCCCCCCACCTTGACCTCTGTCCTCTTCTGGGTGGGAATGGCAGGGCCCTCTTTGGTGTCAGGAGCTGGTGGCCTCTGTGGCCTCTGTCCCGCCGGTTCCCAACACCTGCCTTCCCATCTCTGCTCCAGCTGCAGTGGGCTTCTGCCAGTGCCCAGAACCTTGTAGTCTTTTGCCCTCTGGGTTTTGAATGTGCTTCCCCTAGGCCGGAGGGCAGCAAACTTTCTCTGAAAAGGGCCAGGTAGTAAATATTTCAGCCTCTGCTTAGTGAGAAAGCAGTCACGGGCCATTCACAAACAAGTGGGTGTGGCTGAGCTCCAACACAACTGCGTCTGCACACTGCAACTCGAATTCCGGGTAATTTTCACGTCATGAAATACTCTTTTTTCTTTTGCTTGGTTTTTCAACCACTTAAAAATGTAAAAACTAGCCAGGCACAGTGGTTTACATCTCTAATCCCAGCACTTTGGGAGGCCAAGGTGCGAGGATCACTTGAGCCCAGGAGTTCAAGATCAGCCTGGGAAACACAGTGAGACTCCATCTTTACAAAAAATGAAGAAATTAGTCAGGCATGGTGGTGCACACCTGGTCCCAGTTAGTCAAGGAAGCTGAGGCAAGAGGACCCCTTGAGCCTAGGAGGTCAAGGCAGCAGTGAGTCATGATCACACCACTGCACTCCAGCCTGGGCAATAGAGCAGGAACCTGTCTCAAAAATATAATGAAAATAAAAATAAAAATTGAAACATGTAGGCTGGGTGCGGTAACTCACACCTGTAATCCCAGCACTTTGGGAGGTCGAGGTGGGCAGATCATTCGAGGTCAGGAGTTTGAGACCAGCCTGGCCAACATGGCGAAACCCCGTCTCTACTAAAAATATGAAAAAAATTAGCCAGATGCGGTGGCACACACCTATACTCCCAGCTACTTGGGAGACTGAGGCAGGAGAATCGCTTGAACCCAGAGGCAGAGGTTGCAGTGAGCTGAGATCATGCCACTGCACTCCAGCCTGGGCAACAGAGTGAGACCCTGTCTCAAAAACAAAAAAAAAAAGAAAAAAGAAACGAAAACTTGTAAAAACCGTTTTTTGTGGACTGAACAAAAACAGGCAGCAAGTTGGCTTTAGCCTGGGGGCAGTGGTGGAGGTTTGCTGACCCCTGTGCTAGGCTGCTCCACTGGGGAGCTCTCTCAAGGTTCAGCGGAAGTCTCCCTTCCCAGACCAGCTGAGATGCCCTGTAAGACCGTTACTGCCTCTCTTCTGGCAGGCCGCCTAGCACCCTAGGTGCTCAACAACAGTATGTTTTGAGACAGGGTCTCATTCCATCGCCCAGGCTGGAGTGCCGTGGTACAAACATGTCTTACTGCAGCCTTGACCTCCCAGGCCCAAGCAATCCTCCTGCCCCAGCCTCCCCAAGTAGCTGGGACTACAGGCGGGCACCACCACACCTGGCAAATTTTTTCTATTTTTTTCTTTTTTTCTGAGACGATATTTTGCTCTGTCACTCAGGCTGGAGTGCAGTGGCGTGATCTCGGCTCACTGCAACCTCCGCCTCCCAGTTTCAAGCAGTTCTCCTGCCTCAGCCTCTCAAGTAGCTGGGATTACAGGCATGATCCACCATGCCTAGCTAATTTTTGTATTTTTAGTAGAGATGGGGTTCCACCACGTTGGTCTGGCTGATCTCAAACTCCTGACCTCAGGTGATCCACCCGCCTCGGCCTCCCCAAATGCTGGGATTACAGGTGCAAGCCCCTGTGCCTGGCCCTTATTTTTTCTATTTTTTATAGAGATGAGGTCTTACTTGTTGCCCAGGGTGGTCTCGAACTCCTGGACTCAGGCAATCCTCCTGCCTCAGCCTCCCAAAGTGCTGGGATTGCAGGTGTGAGCCACTGCACCTGGCCTACTAGTTTGTAGATTAAAGGCACTTCATACACATTGTCTCCTTTGATCTTCACAACCTCTGAGCAAAGCATAGCAATTATCCCCATCCCCCCGTTTTTTGTTTTTTTTTTGGCGCGGTGGCTCAAGCCTGTAATCCCAGCACTTTGGGAGGCCGAGACGGGCGGATCACGAGGTCAGGAGATCGAGACCATCCTGGCTAACACGGTGAAACCCCGTCTCTACTAAAAATACAAAAAACTAGCCGGGCGAGGTGGCGGCGCCTGTAGTCCCAGCTACTCGGGAGGCTGAGGCAGGAGAATGGCGTGAACCCGGGAGGCAGAGCTTGTAGTGAGCTGAGATCTGGCCACTGCACTCCAGCCTGGGGGACAGAGCGAGACTCCGTCTCAAAAAAAAAAAAAAAAAAGACAGGGTCTCGTTCTGTCCCCCAGGCTGGAGTGCAGTGGCACCGTCTCAGCTCACTGCAACCTCCACCTCCCAGGTTCAACTCCTGCCTCAGCCCCAGAGTAGCTGGGACTACAGGCGTGCACCGCCACACCCAGCTAATTTTTTGTATTTTTAGTAGAGACGAGGTTTCACTGTGTTGGCCAGGTTGGTCTCAAACTCCTAACCTCAGGTGATCCACCCACCTTGGCCTCCCAAAGTGCTGGGATTACAGGCGTGAGCCCCCGCACCCGGCCTATTATCCCCACTTATTTGTTTATTTATTGAGACGGAGTCTTGCTCTGTTGCCCAGGCTGGAGTGCAGTGGTGTGATCTCGGCTCACTGCAAGCTCTGCTTCCTGGGTTCACGCCATTCTCCTGCCTCAGCCTCCAGAGTAGCTGGGACTACAGGCGCCCGCCACTAAGCCTGGCTAACTTTTTGTATTTTTTTTTAGTAGAGACGGGGTTTCACCGTGTTAGCCAGATGGTCTCGATCTCCTGACCTTGTGATCTGCCTGCCTCAGCCTCCCAAAGTGCTGGGATTACAGGCGTGAGCCACCGCGCCCGGCCTATTATTCCCATTTTATAGACAAGGTACATGAAGTCTAGAGAGGTTAAGTAACTTGTCCAATGTCACCCCGTTGGCTGAGGCAGAGGCACAAAGGGAGCAGCCCACACACTATTTTCCGGGCAGCTATGGAGCCTGGCCTCTGTCCATGGGGCCAGGGCTTTAAGGGATGAAGCCGGGCTGCTCCAGGGGTCCAGGGAGCCCAGCCTGCCTCCATCCCTGGTCTCAGGCTTGCTCGGGAACTGACGGAGGCGCCCCTGGACCTCCATCTACCGAAAGGCCCCTACCCTTCTGTGGAGCAGTGTTTCACGCGTCATTTCTAGGACTGGACTTATGACTCCTGTTCTTCAGGGCTTGGGTCCTGCCTTCTCAGTCATCCCAGGCCAGGGCTAGAGTTAGTGACTCTGATTCTGTAGTCCCTTCCTGAGCCTTCCTTCGGAGCCATCACTTAACCCAGCTGGGGCCAGTAACTGCTGTCTCCCCTCCCCCAACCCCAGCTGTGAACGTGTCCCCACGGCCTCGGCCTCCTCTCAGCCCTGCTCCACTCAGCCTCCAGCCAGACTATCTCTGTCAGGCCTTCATCTCCCCATGCGTCAGAGAAGGATGACTGCCCGGCACCCTCCCACTCCCAGCGTCAGCCTGGGAATTGGGGCATGCTCCTGGGCTGCGCCCGATATACACGGTGTGCAGCTGTGGGCTGCCTCCTGATCACCTGGTATCTCAGGAGGTTTCTGAGGTTGGGGATGGGGGTGGCCCTCTCCTTTGGACTTGAGGCAGTGGCCCCAGGACCAGCAGGGTCACGGGGCTCAGCACTCCCTTCCAGCTCTTTCCCACAGAACATCCTGGCTTCAGGGATTCCCATCACCTCGGCCAGAGTTCATCGGAAGTCCCCCTCCCTCATCCCCTGGAGGGAGGCGAGGAGAGAGACCAGGGTCATCTGGCTGAGCCGGAGGAGAAGGCTCGGGTTCTGGGGAGGCGAGCCTGGGTGCGGCAGGGTCCCGGGACAGTTGGCATGGGGGTAGGTGCAAGTGTAGAATTCCACATAGGGCCTCACAGCTTTGGGGGCCATGAGATGACAGTGTCACCAACATCAGTGATCATCACCTCCCATCCAGAAGCCGAAGAAGCAGGGCCCTGCCACAGGGAGCCAGGCTGGCTCTGCTAGGGGAACCAGCAGAAGAATTACAAGGAACCAGATGTGGTTCTTTTTTTTTGAGACGAAGTCTTGCTCTTGTTGCCCAGGCTGGAGTGCAATGGCACGATCTTGGCTCACTGCAACCTCCAACTCCCGGGTTCAAGCGATTCTCCTGCCTCAGCCTCCCGAGTAGCTGGGATTACAGGTGCCCGCCACATGCCCAGCTACTTTTTGTATTTTAGTAGAGACAGGGTTCGCCATGTTGGCCAGGCTGGTCTTGAACTCCTGACCTCATGATCTGCCTGCCTTGGCCTCCCAAAGTGCTGGGATTACAGGCGTGAGCCACCGTGCCTGGCCCAGATGTGGTTCTTTAGAAGAGGCCCCAAAGCCCTCTTCTCTTTCTTCTCTCTCCTTCCTCTGACTGCAGCTGAACTGCCCAGGTTCTCCAGTCAGAGAGAGCCAATGTGGCCACGCTGGCCTCTCCTGAAGGTCTCACTCTATGGGCAAAAGCAGCCCTCTGGTATCAGTCATATGCAGAGTCACCTGCCAGCTGTCACCAGGAGGATGGGAACATGTTTCCTAGGCTGGAGACAGGGGCACTGCTGAACACTTGCAGAGCAAGTAGGAAGGAAAGAGGGAGGGTAAATGGAAGGAAGGAAGGAAGGAAGGAAGGGAGGGAGGGAGGGAGGGAGGAAGGAAGGAAGGGAGGGAGGGAGGGGGAGGGAGGAAGGAAGGGAGGGAAAGAGGGAGGGAGGGAAAGAGGGAGGGGGAGGGAGGGGAGAGAGAGAAAGGGAAGGAGAGAGGGAGGAAGGATGGATAGAAGGGTAGAGAGGGGAAAGGAATAAAATGAAGGGAGAAAGGAGAGAGGAAGGAAGGAGGAAGAGGGAGAGGAGGGAAGGGGAGAGGAGGGACGGGCCCCCTCTTTGTGAGGGGAAGCCGGGCTGAGAGGCGCTGTGTGTGTATTTGCTTATTTATTTGCTCTCCGGTGGAATTTCTCTGTCGCCCTCCCACGTGCACTTATCTGTCTCCTCACCATCTCCCTGGCTCTGGCCCCAGATGCAGCTGGGATTGGCAGCCCTGTGCCCGCAGGCCCGGTTGCCTTGGCAACGCCCCTTTGTTAGGCACCAGCATCTGAAAATGTCAGACTCTTTCCAGTGGGTCAGACCTGCCTCCCTCCCTTTTTCCCCCTTCTCCTTTTTCAGTTCCAGTTACCACTGCCCAAGCTGCAAACTTCCTCTGTCTCCATGGGGATGGAGGAGGGCTGTCTCTCTTTTTCCGTCCCAAACATCTGTCTCTATAAACAGTTGTGTGTGCTGCACCTCCTCCTTCTGGGCCCGGGCCTCGGGGAGGAAGTGCTTTGTTGATCTGGAGGGGGTCGGTTTCCTTGCTCCTCTCTCGGGGCTGGCCCCAGTGCTGGACGGCTGCAACCCTGGACTCCGGGAGCTCCAGGCATATGGCCAGTACTCACGGCTCCTCTAGGGCCAGTGTCTGGAGAGAAGGGCAGAGGTTCTGCTCAGTCATCTGGTAGACCTCAGCTCTGCTTTGCTTGCTAGGTTGCCTTAGAGAGGTTCCTGAAAGTCTCTGATACCTCTCTGTGCGGCGGGGATTTGTTGAGTGGGTGATGAGATGATCTATGCAGAGTGTTGGGAGCAATTCCTGGGTCCTCGCATCAGAACACTCTTGTAGTTCACGCTCCCAGTGATTCCGCATCCTACGGTGAAGACGCTAGGATCACGCTATGATGATCAGCCCCCTTTGGGAGAATGTTCAGACTCAGAGAGGCTCATTGGCCCAGGGCTTACAGGGACTTGGTGGCAGAGACAAGAGTCCACCCCAGGAGGCAAGCCCAGACAGTTTCCAATCCACTGGGACTTCTATCTATCAGAATCCTGGGCCCTCAGTTTGCAAACTGAAAAGCTTAGATTCAGTGACCTCCTTCCCAGCTTGAAACTTCTTTGATTTATTTCAGAGAAGAGGGTGGGGTGAGCTAAGAAGTTAGAAGGGTTTTGCTGTGAGCCAAGGACAGGAATGCATGATGTATGAGTGAGGAGTCAGGGACCGGGACTCCGATCGCCGATGACTCAGGCCTGCTTTGCCTGGCTGAGGGAACTGGGCCGCGGGAAGAACGCAGGACTGGCCCCAGCCCAGGGCCAACCCCTGCTTGGCCACGGCGGAAAGCCTGCCCTAGGCCCACCTGGTTGAAGCACCAGCGTCATTCCAGGGGCCTCACCCTGCCTAACTCCCAAGTCCATGTCCAGCACCTTTTCCTGTGTCCACAGTCCTCATGTGGTTCAAAGACGTAGATCCATTACTGTTTCCAGATGATCAAAGAAGCTACCTAATTAACAACCAAGTTAATAGTGTCCAAGTTAGAGCTTTGGTGTTGGAGCAGGAAGAACTAGATTTGAATCCAGTTCTACTACTTAGTGGCTGACCTTGGGTGGGTTAATCTCTCTGAGACTTGGTTATATCGTCTGTGAAATGGGTGGCAGGGTAACAGGACCCACTGGAAGTGATGCCTACAAAGTGCTGGGGGTTTTGCATGGTGAGTGGCTTCAGAAACACAGAAAGTACCACTGTTGTGATTATTTGGTTGGCTCAGGCAGGTGGAGGCTGTGCTTCCACATCCCACAGGGCCCTGTGCCCCCAGAGAGCAGGATACGTAGGAATTTGCCATCTCAGTGCAGTGCACAAGGACAGAAGCAAGGGCAGCAGGGGCGGTCAGGCTGCCGGGGCAAGGGGCAAGCTTCTGTCCAAAGCAGAGACACTGGCTGGGCCTTCTTTGGTCCAGCAAACCTGGACCTCGGCAGGAAAATGGGTATAACAAGGACCTCAGCTGGTGCTTGTGAGAACCCACATGGGTGCAGACCCTCAGAGGTGCATGGCGTATGACTCTCCCTCCACCTCTGCCCAGACCCCAACAATGGAAAAGGGTGGCAGGTTTTCTGGGTGGGGGATATAGGAAGCCAGCATCTGAGAACCTGCCCCTCGATGTCAGGAGGCTGGACCATGTGAAAGCCGAGGCTCCAAGTCCATTATGCCGGCTCCATTGTCCCGTCAAACTCGACTTACAAATCACAAGTTTCAATATGAAATTCAATTTCAAATTTTTCTTTCTTTTTTTTTTTTTTGAGATGGAATCTCGCTCTGTCACCCAGCCTGGAGTACAATGGCATGATTTCAGCTCACTACAACCTCCGCTTCCCAGGTTCAAGCGATTCTCCTGCCTCAGCCTCCCGAGTAGCTAGGATTACAGGTACCTACCACCATGCCTGTCTAGTTTCTGTATTTTTAGTAGAAAGGGAGTTTCACCATGTTAGGCAGGCTGGCCTTGAACTCTTGACCTCAGGCGATCTGCCCACCTTGGCTTCCCAAAGCGCTGGGATTACAGGCATGAGCCACCACACCTAGCTGTATTTTTCTTTCTCTTTTTTTATGTTTGAGATGGAGTCTCGCTCTGTCACCCAGGCTGGAATGCAGTGGCCCAATCTTGGCTCACTGCAACCTCCCAGTTTCAAGTGATCCTCCTGCCTCAACCTCCAAGTAGCTGGGATTACAGGTGCCCACCACCATGCCCAGCTAATTTTTGTATTTTTACTAGAGACAGGGTTTCACCATGTTGGCCAGGCTGGTCTTGAACTTCTGACCTCAAGTGATCTACCTGCCTCAGCCTCCCAAAGTGCTGGGATTACAGGTGTGAGCCAACGTGCTCGGCCAATTTCAAATTTTTCAAGATAAAATTAAGAATTTCATGGCCAGGCGTGGTGGCTCACGCCTGTAATCCTGGCACTTTGGGAGGCCAAGGTAAGTGGATCACGAGGTCAGGAGTTCGAGACCAGCCTGACCAACATGGTGAAACCCCATCTCTACTAAAAATACAAAAATTAGGCTGGGTGCAATAGCTCACGCCTATAATCCCAGCACTTCGGGAGGCTGAGGCAGGCGGATCACAAGGTCAGGAGATCAAGACCATCCTGGCTAACACAGTGGAACCCTGTCTCTACTAAAAATACAAAAAAAAAAAAAAAAAGAAAAACAAAATTAGCCGGGTGTGGTGGTGGGCGCCTGTAGTCCCAGCTACTCGGGAGGCTGAGGCAGCAGAATGACGTGAATGAGGAAGGCAGAGGTTGCAGTGAGCTGACATCACACCACTGCACTCCAGCCTGGGTGACAGAGACTCTGTCTCAAAAAAAAAAAAAAAAATTTCAAGGTGACTACAGAGCATTAAACGCCCAAGGACCGAGTGTGGGACCCTGTGTGACAGCCCTGCCGCTGAATATCTAATGTGACTGGCTGTTGTCTCCCGGGATATCTTCTAAGAGACGGAATAACCTGGATCTGAGGATAAATGCCAGGAGGAAGGGAGAATGTATCCATAGTTCTCATCTCCATTAGTCAAAGGTGCCTCCACAGTGCCTTCACACCCCAAGCCTCACTGTGCCCAGCGGCTCCTCAGCGTTTCGGGCTCAGCAGCAGCAGGGACACCACAGGTGGCCAGGTATAGCCTGGAACCTCCCCAGGGCTGGCGCTAGAGGCAGGTAAAGCAAGGAGCACCTTAGATGGTGCATAAAAAGTGTCCAATGCAATGTGCCTTTCCTGAGGCTGATCACTGTACTGTGATTCTATAAGAAAATGCCTGTTTTTAGGAAATGCACACTAAGGCCAGGTGCGGTGGTTCACACCTGTAATCCCAGCACTTTGGTAGGCTGAGATGAGTGGATCACTTGAGGTCAGGAGTTCAAGACCCGCCTGGCCAACATAGTGAAACCCTGTCTCTACTAAAAATACAAAAATTAGCCGGTGTGATGGTGGGCACCTGTAATCTCAGCTACGTAGGAGGCTGAGGCAGGAGAATCGCTTGAACCCGGGAGGTGAAGTTGCAGTGAGCTGAGATCGTACCACTGCACTCCAGCCTGGCGACAGAGCGAGACTCCGTCTCAAAAAAAAAAAAAATTAGCTGGGCATGGTGGCATAAGCCTGTAGTTCCAGCTGCTGAGGAGGCTGAGGTGAGAGGATTGCTTGAGCCTGGGAGATCAAAGCTGCAGTGAGCTGTGATAGCACCACCGCACGCCAGCCTGGGCAACAGGGCCAGACCGTGTCTCAAAAAATAAATAAATAAATAAACATACATGGAAGTATTTCAAGGTAAAGAGGCATCATGCCTCTGACTTATGCTGAAATGTCTTAGGTAAAATGGGGAGAGGGTACCATGGCTCGCACCTGTAATCCCAGCACTTTGGAAGGTTGAGGCAGGAGGATTGTTTGAGGCCAGAATTTTAAGACACCTGGGTGGCATAGTGAGACTCTGCCTCTACACACACACAAAAATTAGCTGGCTGTGGTGGTTCACACCTGTAGTCCCAGCTATTAAGAGGCTGAGGCTGGAGGATCGCTTGAGCCTTGGAAGTTGAGGCTGCAGTGAGCCTTGATCACACTACTGCACTTCAGCCTGCGAGATTCCATCTCAAAAAAAAAAAAAAAAAAAAGAGAGAGAGAGAGAGAAATGGGGATAGAGGGAGAGAGAGAAAATTAATACAAATGTAAAATGTTCACATTTGGGGAATCTGGGTGAAGGGTATATGAACATTCTTTGTAGTATTTTTGCAACTTCTCTGTAAGCCTGAAATGATTTCAAAATAAAAAGTTGGGTTTTTTGTTTTGTTTTGTTTTTAAGGGTATGATACAATCATTATTGCTGGAGGAAAAAATACCAGCAAAGAGCCAGTCCTGCCAGCAATAGGTGGGTGGGTGCTGCTCGGAGGACTCTGGGTTCGCAGGAGGTATGTAGCTCAGGGAAAAGGGAGTAACGGGACCGCAACGCCAGCTCCCCACTCCTGCCACGATCGGGCTCCAGCTTTCCGGCCTTGTGGCCAGTCTTTCCCTTTGGGGGGCCGGTGACTCAGCCACGGGTTCCATGTGGCAGGAAGTGGGCACAGTGACTCACGGGGTGGCTTGGCCCCCTCCTTTGTGGAGGCCGGGATAGCAGCTCAGGCCACAGGCCAGTGATGGCCCCTAAGAGAGGAGGATTTGCACCCCACAGTGGCAAGCCCCAAGGACGGCTGCCCTAGATGGTGGGGGGCCTGGAGCACTCACCAGGGGTGGGGGCCCCCCTCACCCTCTTGGGGCCAGCAAAATCTGTCCTCTGCCAGCTCTACCCACAGCCTGCAGAGTTTTCCAGCCACTTGTGGGCATGTGCACAGTGCTGGACACTGTAAGAATTCCCCACTGTCTGTAGAGCCGGCAACAGCTGCCAACGTCTCTGACCCTGCTGGCAGCCCCCAGCCATGCACCTTCTCCGGGGCGCCTTGTTAGCACTCAGCAGGCATGCAGACGGCCCAAAGGCTCAGTTCCCTGGGGCCTGCCGCTTCCAGGCTATTTAGGCTCAAGTTACACGGATTGGTGCTAGTGACTTGTCTACTGTCTCATCAGTAGGCTCAAAACCAACACCTGTAGAACAGTGAGTGAACGAGGCTAGACGCGGTGGCTCATGCCTGTAATCTCAGCACTTTGGGAGGCCGAGGCAGGTGGATCAGTTGAGCTTAGGAATTAGAGAGCAGCCTGGGCAACACAGTGAAACCCCGTCTCTACAAAAAGATATTTTAAAAAATTAGCTGGGCGCAATGGCGCACACCTGTGGTCCCAGCTACTCAGGAGGCTGAGGTGGGAGGATCACTTGAGCCCAGGAGGCAGAGGCTGCAGTGAGCCGAGATTGTGCCACTGCACTCTAGCCTGGGCAACAGAGTGAGAACCTGTCTCAAAAAAAAAAAAAAAAAAAAAAAAAAAAAAAAAAAATAGACCTGGCATGGTGGCTCACACCTGTAATCCCAGCACTTTGGGAGGCCGAGGCAGGTGGATCATGAGGTCAGGAGATCAAGACCATCCTGGCTAACACGGTGAAACCCCATCTCTACTAAAAATACAAAAACTTAGCCGGGCATGGTGGCAGGTGCCTGTAGTCCCAGCTACTTGGGAGGCTGAGGCAGGAGAATGGCGTGAACCCGGGAGGCAGAGCTTGCAGTGAGCCGAGATTGCGCCACTGCCCTCCAGCCTGGGCGACAGAGCGAGACTCCGTCTCAAAAAAAAAAAAATAGAACAGGTAGTAAATGAATCCTGCTTAGGGGCCAATACTGTGTCCCTCCCCAAAGACGTCCTGACCTCTGCAGCTTCTCTTACGCAGACTCCAGGAGAACTTAGGACCGGGGTTGCTCCCTTTAATGTTAAGGCCATGCTCACATTTGGTGGGAGGATGGCCCAGTGCTTGTACAACTGCTATTTCACATCCTCACAACAGAGAAGGAAACTAAGGCTCAGAGAGGTTCAGGAACTTGCCTGAGGTCACACAGCATGAAGCGGTGAAGTCGGGATTTGAACTCACGCCTTCCTGGCTCCCACGTTGGCCCTGCCCTGTCCCACCTCACGATGGCTGTGCTGTGTATTTTGACAGCTCGTGCGCGTTCACCACACTGGATGGCAAATCTGGCACGCTGGCCAAGACTGCAGCCTCCTTACTTTCTAAAGCTTTCCCGGCAGCCCCTGACACACCAGGGGTGTTCAGGCATGACTCGCAAGTGGACTGAGTGCCCCATGCGTTCTAACCCACTACAGGTGACTGGACAAAGCAAGCAGCCTCTGCAGCAAACCCTGCTTCATCCCAGTGGAGCCTCCTGCCCCTACCTCTTACCCCCATGGCTCTCTGTCAGCAAACACTGGGCAGATCCCTTCCTCCACTACCACGTGCCGGCTCCTGTCTCCTGGACTCTCCCCTGCAGGCCTTGCTGTCTCTCTCTGGCCTCCGTTTTCCTGATCTGTTCATAACTTTCCCCCTCCTGTGTGTTTCCCTTTGCTCCTCTTTCTCTTTTCCTTTTTTTTTTTTTTTTTGTTTTTTTGTTTTTTTGTTTGTTTGTTTTTTGTTTGGGGGCTGTTTTGTTTTGTTCTGTTTTGTTTTTGAGACTGAGTCTTGCTCTGTTGCCCAGGCTGGAGTGCAGTGGTGCCATCTTGGCTCACTGCAACCTCTGCCTCCCAGGTTCAAGCGATTCTCCTGCCTCAGCCACCTGAGTAGCTAGCTGGGATTACAGGTGCACGCAACCATGCCCAGCTAATTTTTTTTTTTTTTGTATTTTTGTAGACACAGAGTTTCACCATTTTGGCCAAGCTGGTCTTGAACCCCTAAGCTCAAGTGATCCGCCCACCTCGGCCTCCCAAAGTGCCAGGATTACAGGCATGAGCCACTGTGCCCAGCCTGTTTTTGTTTGTTTGTTTGTTTTTGAGACAGTCTCGCTCTGTTGCCCAGGCTGGAGTGCAGTGGCGTGTGATCTCTGCTCACTGCAACCTCCACCTCCCAGGTTCAAGCCATTCTCCTGCCTCAGCCTCCTGAGTACCTGGGATTACAGGCACCCGCCACCATGCCTGGCTAATGTTTTTGTTGTTTGAAACAGGGATTTGCTTTGTCACCCAGGCTGGAGTGCAGTGGTGCGATGCCAGCTCACTGCAAGCTCCACCTCCCAGGTTCACACCATTCTCCTGCCTCAGCCTCCCAAGTAGCTGGGACTACAGGTATGTGCCATACACCCAGCTAAATTTTGTATTTTTAGTAGAGATGAGGTTTCATCATGTTGGCCAGGCTGGTCTCCAATTCCTGGTCTCAGGTGATCTGCCTGCCTTGGCCTCCCAAAGTGCTGGGATTACAGGTGTGAGCCCCCAGGCCCGGCCCAATTTTGGTATTTTTAGTAGAGATGGGGTTTCACCAAGTTGGCCAGGTTGGTCTCAAACTCCTGACCTCAGGTGATCCACCTGTCTCGGCCACCCAGAGGGCTAGGAGTGAACCACTGCGCACTGCCATTTCTGGAAGTTTCTAAAAGCATCTCGAACTACATATACCAAAAACTCATAAAAATGCAATCAGTCTCTAAATGCTCTTTTGTTATCTGCTTTTTTCACTTACTCATATTTCATGACTATCTTAACTTGTGATTGAATATATGTATAACTACATAACCTATTTCTATTGACTGGGTGGTGTTGCATTATGTGGACGTATCCTGTTCAACAGATCCCATATTACTGGATTCCATTTTTTGTCTTTATAAACATTGTTATATGTACCTGTTATGAACATGTCGGGCTCCTTCCCTGAAATATGTTCAGATGTTATAGTTAGCCTTTTTCTAACTATTCAAGACCTGTTACTCCCTTGAATCCCTGTAGCATTTTTTTATCTGTGTTTCTCTGGTAAGCATATTTTCCACTACAATAAGTATGTCCTGTCATCTCCCTGCTTGTAGCTACTAAGATCCCTTAGGAAAGATCCCATCCTAATCTAAGATTGCATCCGTAATACCTATAACACAATAACTTGCCGTTAGAGACATGCCATAGATATTTGTTGACTAAGGGCAAGAATATATGAATTTGTTTAGTGATTCACTGCAGTGTTTTGTGGGTGAGTAACATAGTCGTGTTTCCCCAGTCTAGTTTCTGGCCCGCAGGGGCCTTATTTGCCACCTTCCTGTCCCTCTCCCCATCTAAGGCCAAGGGTGAAAGCTGGCAACGGTCCAGGGCTGGCATCTATCCAGACAGGGTCTCGCTCTGCTGCCCAGCCCACTCTCAAGTTGATGTGGAGTTTCCCAGCTCGCCCTCCCTATCCTGGATTTTGGATCCCTCCTACCCTCACCCTACTTTCTCTCTGAGTTTGACAGGGGAGCAGGTAGAACCTGAGGATCTGCATTCCCCTGGGAGGTGCTTCAAGCAGTGACAGGGTCTTGGCCTCTGAGCTGCTCCCTGGTAGGAAGGAAGCAACAGCCCCTGGTCTGTGTTGGGAGATTGACAGAGCTTTAGGATGGACAGGCGTTGGAGGTGCACCACTACACAGTAGGCGCTCAATAATGGTGGTCTTTATTCTCTTTCCTCTTCTGTCATCTGACACAATTCTTTCTTCTCAGCTAAGGACTGGGTCTGTCCTTCGCTTGCCCCTGTAGCCCTGACTACAACTTTCCAAGCCATTTTTGTTTTCTAAGAGGTTTTATTGGGAGCTGAGGGTTAATAGTACCCCAGCCCCTCCTACCAGGCTCAAAGGGCTCTTTTGCCTTCACTTGTGGTTGAGAGTCCTCCCTCCCTCCTTCCCTCTTCTCTGTCCTGTTGAAATATGAAGGATATGAAGGTACCTCCCTAGAAGGTATCAGTGCTTTATTTTGTACCCCTACCAACTTTCTTTCTCTCTTTTTTTTTTTTGGTTTTTTTGTTTTTTGAGATGAGGTTTCACTCTTGTTGCCCAGGGTAGAATGCAATGGCGTGATCTCGGCTCACTGCAACCTCTGCCTCCTGGGTTCAAGCAATTCTCCTGCCTCAGCCTCCTGAATAGCTGGGATTACAGGCGTGCACCACCCACACCCAGCTAATTTTTTCTATTTTTGGTAGAGATGGGGTTTCTCCATGTTGGTCAGGCTGGTCACGAACTCCTGACTGCAGGTGATCCACCCACCTTGGCCTCCCAAAGTACTGGGATTACAGGCGTGAGCCACCGCACCTGGCCTCTTTCTCATAGAAATCTTTTGTGATTGAATTGTCTGAATTGTGGATTTTTTTTGGTCTACCTTACCATTTTCCTTCTTAGAACCTATAGCTTTCTTTTTTTGGCCAGAATTTCTTTTTGGAGAAATCTCCCCTAAAGTATGGGGTACCCGTGTGATAATTTCCAGTATCTCTTCCTGAGCTATTGTAAACTCACAGGGAATGTTGAAGCCCTCACAGGGAGGGCTCAAGTGATCCTCACCCTGTATGAAGAGTGACCCCACAATGAAATTCCTTTCCTGGAATTCAAACAATAGACTTAAAAAAAATTTAAGACACAGAGTCTTAGGTTGGGCACGGTGGCTTACGCCTGTAATCCCAGCTGCTAGGGAGGCTGAGGCAGGAGGACCGCTTGATGGAGGTTTCAGTGAGTCGAGATCAAGACACTGCACTCCAGCCTGGGCAACAAAGGCAGACCCCATCTGGCCAGACCTCCATCGGGAGATGGAGATTGCAGTGAGCCGAGATCCTGCCATTGCACCCCAGCCTGGGTGACAAAGCCAGATCCCATCCTGCCCCACCCTCCAAAAAAGGAGAGAGAGAGAGAGAGAGAGAGAGAGAGAGAGAGAGAGAGAGAGAGAGAGAGAGAGAGAGAGAGAGGGTCTGTCTCTGTCACCCAGGCTACAGTGGATTGGCTTGATCATAGCTCACTCACTGCAGACTTGAACTCCTGGGCTCAAGTGATCCTGACTTTCCCTTGGCATAAAGACCATTATAATCCCCTCCACCAGCTCTCACAAAGCCATAGTTTGCCAGAGCCATTACTGAGCTTTTTGGCAAGGCAATAAGCTCAAATTCACCCAAACAGATATGGGGTTCCTAAACTCAGCCCAGGCTTCACTGACAATACCTAATATGCCTGACTCTATAAGGGGCTGACTTTTAAAATAATAACTCTTTTTTTGTTTTTGTTTTTGAGATGGAGTCTCACTCTGTCGCTCAGGCTGGAGTATAATGATGTGATCTTGGCTCACTGTAACCTCCGCCTCTTGGGTTCAAGTGATTCTCCTGCTTCAGTCTCCCAAGTAGCTGGGATTACAGGTGCCCACCACTACACCCAGCTAACTTTTTGTATAAAATAATGACTTTTAAAATAATCCAATATAATAAGATCTATTAAGCACTTAGTCCATAACTATGAACCAGGGATTGGGGAGAGAAAGGAGGAAGGAGATTGGATCTCACCCGCAAAGAGTTTAGAATCTCTCCACTGAGACTTTTAGGAGTTAGAGCTGGAGACTTCACAATCTAAAGTGAAGAAAGACGAACAGGGTAAAACTCAGGATAGTTTTTGTAAAAAGAAATGTAAAACTGTTTGCCTTCCTGTTTCTTCGTCAGGGATAAGTAATTTCCAGTCATCCCATCTATTAAACAAATATGTATTTAGAAAGAACAACAGTCCAAGAGCCTACTGTGGGCACAGCTGGGCGCACAGAACCCATCTTGGGAGGCTGGCTCTGCCCCTTGAGAAAGTTCAAGATGAAGGGGGCACCAAGGCCAGAGGCAAAGGTCCAGCCATCACCAGCGGGGATCACCTCGAGTTCCATGCGAGGGGCTCAGTGTTGGGTAATCGAGAGTGGAAAGCTCTGGAAAAACCCTAATACCCCTGTTGCAACATTCTAGGAAAATGGTCTGTCTATTGAATAAGAGTGAGTCACCATGGGAAAGTTGGGGCGGTCAACACTACCCCGCGCTGCTCATCCCCATTCTTTGGCTCCTAGTGATGCTCCGGTCACCCTCTGGGGGCCATGGGGAGGAGGTGGTGACGCTGTGATCCGGAATTTCAACGAGACATATGCAAATGGCCCAATGGGCTGTGAAGGAAGTTCAGAGACAGGAGGACGAGGCAACTCAGTGTTTCTAACCCGCAAAGCAGAAGTGAGAATGGGTGAGAATTCCCAGTCACCTTCCCCTTCTCCTTTCCCTTCTCACTCTACCCCAACCCTACTCCCTGTGTGGGCCTCTGTCCCTTCCCTGTTCAGAAATGAGACCACTGGATGGGTGCAGTGGCCCATGCCTGTAATCCCAGCACTTCAGAAGGCCGAAGTGGGAGGATCACTTAAGGCCAGAAGTTTGAGACCAGGCTGGGCAACATAGTGAGACTCCTGTCTCTGCAAAAAAAAAGTAAAAATTAGCCAGGTGTGGTAGTATGCACCTGTAGTTCCAGCTACTTGAGAGGCTGAGGTTGGGGGATCACTTGAACTCAGGAGGTTGAGACTGCAGTGAGCTATGATCACACCATTGCACCCCAGCCTGGGTGACAAAGTAAGACCCTGTCTCTTTTTTGTTTGAGACGGAGTCTCGCTCTGTCACCCAGGCTGGAGTGCAGTGGCTCAATCTTGGCTCACTGCGACTTCTGTCTCCCGGGTTCAAGCGATTCTCCTGCCTCAGATCTCCCCAGTAGCTGGGACTACAGATGCAAGCCACCATGCCTGGCTAATTTTTGTAACTTTAGTAGAGATGGGGTTTCACCATGTTGGCCAGGCTGGTCTTGAACAGGTGATCCACCCGCCTCAGCCTCCCGAATATCTCGGATTACAAGTGTGAGCCACTATGTCCGGCTGACCCTGTCTCTTAAAAAAGAAACTGAGACCTCTGACTTTTAACCAATTACCAAAGTACTGCCAAAGTACTCAGCCTTGCAAGGTTCCTTTCAACTCCAGAATTGAGGAGTGGGTTTGGGGGCAGTCGGAGGGGGGTGCTGGTGAGCAGATGACAGGAGAAGGAAGAACCTCCGGTTGAGCCCCCACTATGTGTCAGGCCAGGAACCCAGGGATCTCACCAGAGCCCTCTGTAGAGGTCAGCATCTTTGTTTCACAGATGAAACAATGACACCCTAGTCGCAGGATGGTGACACCAGGATCTGACCCAGTCTTCCCAGGCTACCCCCCCAACTGGAAGCCCCCCAAGATTGGACAGACATATTCTTTCAGGAAACACCACCACTCTGGTTTATTTCAGCTGCAGGTCTGATCTCCGTAACAGAGGTACACCTGAAAAATACCGCCTTAGCTGCTGAGTTTTGATAGAGCAATTCTATATTCCTGGTAACTTCCACTGTAATTAATCGTCAATTGATTTCTCCGTCACTTACATGTGAGTGTGAAGGCGCTGGCTTCTCTGTCAGGAAGTGAACTGTCTATTGACAAATGAGTCAAAGCCCTGGGCGGCTGTTACTTATTCATGAAGGAGGGTGTTGGCGCATTTCGGTTTCCCCTCACCTGTCCAGCACGCCCTGAAAGATGGGAGTACAGAGTCCTGGGGAGAAAGTGGTTTCCTGCCTCTCCCTGGGCTCGTATTTGAACCGTACTTTCTTTCTCTCTCTCTCAGCAGACTAGGCTCCTCTCAGCAGATTTCCAGCCCAGGTTTGGGTGGCTCTCGCCAAACCTTTTTTTTTTTTTGAAACGGAGTCTCGCTCTGTCACCCAGGCTGGAGTGCAGTGGCCGGATCTCAGCTCACTGCAAGCTCCGCCTTGCGGGTTCACGCCATTCTCCTGCCTCAGCCTCCCGAGTAGCTGGGACTACAGGTGCCCGCCACCTCTCCCGCCTAGTTTTTTTTTTTTTGTATTTTTCAGTAGAGATGGGGTTTCACCATGTTAGCCAGGATGGTCTCGATCTCCTGACCTCGTGATCCGCCCGTCTCGGCCTCCCAAAGTGCTGGGATTACAGGCTTGAGCCACTGCGCCCGGCCTCTTGCCAAACCTTTTAACCCATATTCTACAGCGATAACCCAAGTTATAAATAAACTATTCAATTAAGCTATCTAGTTAATTAAAGAATTAGTAGTCACTTGTGGATAATATTTCTTTTTCTGGACAGTGAACTGAGTGGGACTGGGCATAGGGATGAGTTCCATTTTTTATCAATTTTCCTTGAGGATAACTATATATTTCGTACACATGTAATTCAATGTATTACTGGGATAACTTTTTTTTTTTTTTTGAAATGGAGTCTCTCTCTGTCACCCAGGCTGGAGTGCAATGGCATGATCTCGGCTCACCGCAACCTCCGCCTCCTGGGTTCAAGCAATTCTTGTGCCTCAGCCTCCTGAGTAGCTGGGACTACAGGCGCACACCGCCACGCCTGGCTAATTTTTGTATTTTTAGTAGAGACGGGGTTTCACCATATTGACCAAGCCTGGTCTCAAACTCCTGGCTTCATGTGATCCTCCCACTTCTACCTCCCAAAGTGCTGATATTACAGGCATGAGCCACCTCACTCAGTCAACTTTTTTTAAAAAAGGAAGGATGGCCGGGCACGGTGTCTCAAGCCTGTAATCCCAGCACTTTGGGAGGCCGAGACGGGCGGATCACGAGGTCAGGAGATCGAGACCATCCTGGCTAACACGGTGAAACCCCGTCTCTACTAAAAATACAAAAAACTAGCCGAGCGAGGTGGCGGGCGCCTGTAGTCCCAGCTACTCGGGAGGCTGAGGCAGGAGAATGGCGTAAACCCGGGAGGCGGAGCTTGCAGTGAGCTGAGATCCGGCCACTGCACTCCGGCCCGGGCGACAGAGCAAGACTCCGTCTAAAAAAAAAAAAAAAAAAAAGGAAGCACAGTGGCTCATGCCTGAAATCCCAGCACTTTAGGAGGCTAAAGCGGGAGGACGGCTTGAGCTCAGGATTTGGAGACCAGTATAAGCAACATAGGGAGACCCCCGTCTCTACAAAAAAAGAGAAAAATTAGCCAGGTGTGGTGGCACATGTCTGTAGTCCAAACTATTCAGGAGACTGAGGCAGGAGGATCCATTGAGCCTATGGGGCAAAGGCTGCAATGAGCTATGATCATGCCACTGCACTCCAGCCTGGGTGACAGAGGGAGACCCTGCCTCAAAAACAAAAGGAAGCTAAGGGGTGTAAACCGCCTGGGGAAGACTCTCTGGGGTCACAGAGAGTGGGTTTAGGATCTGGGGGACGTTCTCTGGCTAGTTGGTCAGGGTGCTGGCCTCACTGCTCATCAAGGCTTCTTCATGTCTCTAAACCTCAGATTCTTCATTTGAAAACCAGGCAGATGAGCTCACAGAACTGCTGTGTGGATTCCCCCTCCCAGTTCCAGTGTGGCAGAGTCCTGGCAAGATAGAATCTACCTAGAACTGCTCAGAAATGCAGCATCTCATGACCCACCCCAGCCAGATGAATCAGTCTGCATTTTAACAAGATCCAGGTGACTGGTGCTGATGTGAAAGTTTGAGAGGCCAGGCTAAATAACATGACATATTTACAACACCTGGCAGAGAGTGGGCATGGATGGGTGTCAGCTGCCCTCTTCCTCTCCCCCGAGCATCCTCAGACACCATCCCAATGAGATCTTTTGCTTGGGAGGGAGAGATGTGGGTTGGATGATGGTGGTGACTTGCATTCTTATGGTGCAGTATATATTTTGTCTCCTTGCAATCACTGATGGGGGCCAGACTACAAAGCATGACCCCTGGGAGTCCAGCGTAGGGTCCTAAGGTTACAGGGTGAACCCAAGGGGACCAGGGCCACGTGTGCATGTACCCACAGCTTCTTCCACCAAGCCACCACCACCCGTGGATATGGTCAATCCCTCTGGTGGGGCAAGGGGGCAAGAGGGCAGCTGGACCTCTGGTCCTATGAGGGTTTCCTGGATGAAATGTAAAAAGCCCCTTAGGGGCTAGTGTCTTCAGTGTGATACTGAATATGATGGTTTAATAGCTTTCATGACACACCCATTTTGGAAGCACCCATCCTGTGCTGGGCACTGTGGATTCAACACGGACCACATGGACCCATGGCAGGAAGGTCGTTAGAGTTAGAATGGGCAGAGAAGTAGCACATGGGGACAAGGGCTGAACCCAGGTCACCGCAGGGTGTTGGGAAGACCACCCTAGAAAGGAAGTGGGGGCCGGGCGCGGTGGCTCACGCCTGTAATCCCAGCACTTTGGAAGGCCGAGGCAGGCCGATCACTTGAGGTCAGGAGTTTGAGACCACCCTACCCTAGTCAACATGGCGAAACCCCGTCTCTACTAAAAATACAAAAATTAGGCAGGTATGGTGGTGCATCCCTGTAGTCCCAGCTACTCGGAGGCTGAGGCAGGAGAATCGCTTGAACTGGGGAGGTAGAGGTTGCAGTGAGCTGAGATCCGGCCGCAGCACTCCAGCCTGGGCAGCAGAGCGAGACTCCGTCTAAAAATAAATAAATAAAATAAATAAATAAATAAATAAATAAATAAATAAATAAATAAATAAAATAAATCAAGAAAAAGGAAAGAAGTGGGGCCCAGGGCGGAGAGACTCAGGGCAAGGCACCTGCCTGGAGGGCACTGGGGGAGGGCACCGGATGGCTTTAGCCTCTGGTCATTCTCAGCGACCTGGCACTAGGGAATGTTCCTGGCCTAAGAAAGGACCTGAGTCTGGCCAAAAAGGGGAGAGAGCTGGGCGCGGCCTGGGAGGAAGGTGGGGCGCTGGGGAGGGAGGGGAGCCCTGCCCTGGTGTGCCCTCTGTCCCACGCCGCACACCCTGCCGGGAAGCCCGGGGCCGCAGCTGCTCGGGCGGCCCGGCCCAGAATAGCCTCCCTTCCGGGCAGGGCTGCCCCGGCCCGCAGCGCCAGCGCCTGAAATAGGGCTCGACCGGGCGGCGGGCGCCAGGGGCCGCCCCAGTTGCAGGACTCGCCGGGGAGCCGGGGCCCGCGCGCGTGGACTGGGAGGGGCTGCGGGGTGCAGGCCGGGCCCCGGGACGCGGGGACCCGGGTGGGCGGGTCCGCAGGCGGGGTGGGGGCGGGGCGCGGGGCCGGGGCCGGGATCCCGGGCACTGGGCCAGCCCGAGGCGGGTGGAGCCGGGCGCTGACCTCACAGCCCGCGAGGAAGCCCGTCGGGGCCAGCGGGGCTGATGGAAGGCCTGAGGAATTCGCAGCTGGCGGCGCGGCCGGGCGCGTTCCCTTCCCCTCTCTGCGTTGCCTGGCGAGGAAGCCACAGCGCCGCGGTTGTCATGGCCACGGACCGGGCGTGGGGCTGGGGGACCAGGGGCCGCTGAGCCTCGATCACCTTGTCTTGCCCGAGCCAGGTTGGCATGGACTGGAAGAATCCCGTGGCGGTGGGCGGGAGGGGCCGGGGCCGGGGCCGGGGGGGCCCCGAAGGACCCCGCTGCCCGGCCTGCGCCCGGATCCCGCAGGGTCCTGTGGAAACGCGGTATCTGCCTCCCCACCTCCTGCGCTCACACATGCAGGCCTGGGGCCTGCGGGTCCTGGGGCTCTGAGCCTCCCCGGCCCAAGGGCCGCAGCCACAGGTCCCGCACTGTTGGCCTAGGTGGACACGGAGGCTGAGGGGGAATTTTCAAGGGGCCTGGCCTCACGCTCTGCCAGTCACAGACGCCACCCCTCACCGGCCCTCCACCCACCCCTAACCTCCTTAACCTCTCCCGGCCTCGGTTTCCTCACTTATTAACCAGGGATTAGTCATAGCTACCATCCAGGCTTGTTATATTAGAATAATTATGTAATGTGCCGTGTGTACTCCAAACGTGGTCCTCTTTTCCTGTCCCACACCTCCTTCCTCCTGCATCAGGCCTGGGGACGGGGGCGTGCCCATGTCACCCCTAGCCCCCAGGCCTGGAGTCCTGGACACATGGACACCCCTGCCAGAGCTCCCCTTCCCGCGCTTGGGGTTACCTTGAACCCCGCCTCCTACAAGAGGATGGTCGGGCCTATTGTCGGAACCTGCAGGAATCCTAGGCTGCCACCCAAGAATATTAGCAGAGGCCCAGCCTGACTGGGGTGAGTCAGCCTCTCCTCCCGAATTCAGTTGTGGCTTCAGCTGCCCTGCACAGCTGGGGCTGCGAAGTTGCCAGCAAGAAGCAGCCCCTGAAAATCTCTGGGAAGACCAGTATGCCCTTGGGGTGGGATGAGGAGCACAGTGGGATGGGGGAGGGTTGAGAAGGGGGTCTTGATCCCCCTTCTCTTCCTCTAGGGGAGCCGAGGCTTGGGACTGGGGAGCAGCCGTACCCCATGTGAGGAAGGGCGGGCCTGACTTACTGTAACTTCCTGGCCCAAAGCCTGATTGTCCTGTGGTTGGGCTGCCCGGCCAGAGAGGCCCCTGGTGTAGGGAGGACTCATGGAGAACTTGCCTCCCATTGCCAGGGCCCACTGTGTGCATACTGGGGGGCGGAGGAGCTGTGCTGCCATTGACTTCCTGAGACAGCTAGTAGACCAGATGAGGCTGCCTGGAAGGTGGCTCCTCTTCCCTAAGCAGGTTGAGCCACTACCTAAATGCCAGGTTATTTACAAGAAAAAAAAGGGGGGGGGAGCTCAGCCCCTTTTGGAGGGCATCAGAGCGGACAGTGTTGACTGAGCACTCACTATGTACTACGCCATGTGGACGTTTGCTCAATGAACTGTCACAACCACCTAAGAAAATGGGAGCTGTTGTTACCCCCATTGTACAGATGGGGAGCCAATTTAGAGTCCTGGGATGCAAACTGGGTTTCCCCCCGGCTCCCGATCCCCACTCCATCTGGCCTATGAGCGTGGGAACCAGTGTGGCCCGGAAGAGTGGCGGATGGCCCAGCTGACTGCCCAGGTGCCCCCACCCCCCAACCACATGGGCACGCGGCTTGCTCGGTACTCAGCTGACTTCCTGTCCCTGGAAGAGCAGCTGCCGGTATGCTGGGGCAGGGCGGTCCCCTTCCTGTGGTTCAGGTAAGGGCATAACCCCATGCCTTCTTGGCGTCCTCCCTTTCTCCTTTCTCAGGCTCTGCAAGTCAGACCTGGGTGCCCCAGAAAGTTGCTCTGGGAAAGATGTTTGCCTGCTGCCCAGAGCTGGGACTGCAAGCCCTGATTGGCGAGGGCTTGGGGAGTAGCTGAGAACCTTCCCTTCAGCTACCAAAGAGCAGACAGGGCTTTCTGTATCACGCTGCCTGATGATGGTGAGGGTGCAGTGACCAAGAGTGCAGGTGAAAGGTCCAGCTCTCCAACCAGGTGGATGGATTTGAAAGGAATTTCGAGCTGGGCACGGTGGCTCACACCTGTAATCCCAGCACTTTGGGAGGCTGAGGTGGGCGGACTACCTGAGGTTGGGAGCTCAAGACCAGCCTGACCAACATGGAGAAACCCCGTCTCTCCTAAAAATACAAAATTAGCTGGGCATGGTGGCGCGTGCCTGTAATCCCAGCTACTCAGGAGGCTGAGGCAGGAGAATTGCTTGAACCCGGGCGATGGAGGTTGCAGTGAGCCAAGATCGTGCCACTGCACTCCAGCCTGGGCAACAAGAGTTAAACTCCATCTCAAAAAATAAAAAGAAAGAAAGAAAGAAAGGAGCTTCTGAGAGATGGTGTCTCCACCTCCCTATCAGATACTCCAGGGCTTTGGAAAGAGCTGGCTGGCTGCTGGGCATCACCTCAACTTTCCCCTAGGTGACATTGCCAAGGAACTGTGGCACTGTCCCTACTTCCCACGCCCAGTTCCATAGCTCCACCTCCCACACCCTTGCCTGTAGAAGCTCAAAAGAAGCTTTCTAGAGGATGATGTTTCTTGTATGAGGGGTCATCTGAGGTTGCAAAGACTGAAGCTCTTCACCAGAGAAACGCAGGAAGCATCCCGCAGCTAAGTGAGGCAATGTCTGGGGCGCGTCAGGCCATGCCAGGTAGCTCAGAGAGGAGAGACACCCCTGGCTATGCAGCCTGCCTCTGAGTCCTGCTGGTGGCCAGGCCATCTGCTGGACTCCATCCCTGGGCATCTTTCCACCCTGTCTTTGGTGCTCAGAGCATAAAGTGGCATTTCACTTGTCCCTCTACCTAACAGCAAGGAAGCAGATCTCTCTTAGGCTCTTCTTGGAAGATGCAAGGAAAGAAAGAATGTTCTCAATGTGAGATCCTACAGGACCACTGTACTGGGTCAAATAGCGTCCCCCCACCAAACTCATGTCTGCATGGAACCTACAAATGTGACTTTATTTAGAAATAGGGTCTTTGCAGATGTAATTAAGATGTACTCCACAGGTCTGGAGATCAAGGCCAACAGCATGCTGTATTAGGATGGTCCCAGTCCAATGACTGATGCCCTTATACGAGGGAAATCTGGACACAGACACACAGAGGAGGCCATGCAGTGGTGGAGGCAGAGATGTGTCTACAAACCAATGAGCGAGCAGGTCCGCCGGCCACCACCAGAAGCTGGCAGGGGTGAGGAAGTCATTCTTCCGTGGGGGCTTCAGAGGGAGCATGGTCCCAGTACACCTTGAGTGTTGGCCTCCCGGCCTCCAGAGCTGTGAGAAAATCCATGTCTGTTGTTTGAAGCCACTGAGTTTGTGGCATTTTGTTATGGCTGTCCCAGGAAAGAAATACAATCACCAAATGTCAAACATAGGGCAACTGGGAAAAACAAGAAGGAAATGCATGAGGCACGTAAAGAAAAGACTTGGAAGAGACCAAGGACGGACAGGAAGGAACGCTTCCTCAACTTCCTCCTCGCACCCTGACAGGAAGCCAGAGACCTAGTGGCTGAGCCTTGGAAGAAGTGGCTACTTTCCCCCACGCAAGAGCGGGTGAGCTTGGATGTCGGATGAATGAGAAGTGTCTGAATCTTGCTAGGTCCTAGGGAGACCCTGTTAATAATAACAAACTCACGATACGGTCTTGTCTCATCCTCACCACAGTGCTTAAAGCAGGTTTTATTGAAATCCCCGTGTATAGATTAGGAACAAGGCAGGGCGGTTGGGTGCCTGCCCAGGATCATATGCCAACAGCAGTGATCTGGAACACGAGCCCAGCTTTCCCACACTCTGCCCTTACCACTTGTCCTCTCCTGGTCCAGGGCTCCTGTGCCCATGTCCAGTGCCTTGGTGGGGCTGGGCCAAGAGACACAGTGAGCCCTCTGGCCACAGGCAGGGTCGTTGGAGACCTGCTGCCTGGGTTTGGATCCCAGCTCTACTCCTGGTAAGCTGTGTGACCTTGGGCAAGTTACATTACATCCCTGTTTTGCAGTTTACCCCACTGAGAAAATAGGGACAAGAATAGTACGTAACTCATGGAGTTGCTGGAGACCTCCATGAGTCAGTATGTTTCAGGTGCTTAGAATAGTGCTTGGAACATTGGAAGTACAGCCATAAAAGTGTTGTGAAATAAATAAAACCCGCTGGGTGAGAGAGCTCTTTCCTTCACAGGTGGGGCCAGGGAGAGGGCTTCAGGATGGTGACCTGTCTTATTCTTACTCCACAGACATGGAGAGATCAAGGCCAATAGCATTCTCATGCAGTTCTCTTCTATTTCCCATAGAACCCTCAAGACCAGCAAGGGGGGCACCTGAGAACAGAAAGCAGAGTCGCACCCACATCCTGGGCAGGCTGACTCAGTTGCTTGAATCCTGCCTCTAGGGCCAAGGTCACCATTTGATCCTGGTCTGGGCCAGCTTTGTCCTAATGGAGGAAAGCTTGGAACCATGAATCCTGGTTGGTCATCTCCTGCTTGACTGTTTTGCTCACAATGGGAACCTGGTCTGGGGTGATGCACTATCACTCATCGCTCCACTGAAAGATGTGCCCGGTGCACATCCCCAGGACTGTGTTACCCATCACCTTTACGCATGGGACTCAGAATGCACAGAGCGGTGTGTGCATGCGGCAACGTGTATACACTGTGTGCGTCTGGGAGGTGCTCTCATCATCTCTGGCCGCATCCTGCAGAGGGTCCTGCAGCCTCTACCTGGCTTCTGGCTCTTTATTTATGTATTCATCTATTTTAGATGGAGTCTTGCTCTGTCTCCAGGCTGGAGTGCAGTGGAGTGATCTCGGCTTATTGCGACTTCCGCGACCCAGATTCGAGTGATTCTCCCGCTTCAGTCTCCCAAGTAGCTGGGACTACAGGCATGCAGCACTGTCAGCAGTTAATTTTTTTGTATTTTTAGTAGAAACGGGGTTTCTCCATGTTGGCCAGGCTGGTCTTGAACTCCTGACCTCAGGTGATCCCCTGACCTTGGCCTCCCAAAGGGCTGGAATTGCAGAGGTGCCTCTTTTAATTGACTCCTCTCTAGGCATCTCTCCTTCCAGCCACAGAGACTGGCCTGATGGTTCCAGGGCCCCAGGTGAAGGCCTCTCTCCTCCCCCACTCAGGTCTGACCAGCTCTGTTTCCATCCTGGTATAGGCACAAGGTCTCTTGCTGCAGCTGGGCCAGTTTGCTGACCTTCTCAGCTCCTTCTCTTAGACTGGAGAGGCCTGGAAGGGTGCCTGAGGGAGGGTCTGGGCTGCTCTCCTGGGCTCCTCCCCTTCCACTCCAGGGCTCTGGCTGGAGCCTGGTCAGGGTCCTTACTGAGTTCTCAGCTAAGCCCCAGCCCTGTGACGGCCTGAGGGGTCTGGTGGGGAGGCCCCAAAGTGAGGGCTCCATAGCCTTCCACTGTCCCTCCCCCAGCATTGGGCAGTGCAAGCAGTCTCTGAAGGTCTTCTGGGTAGCCTTCCTTCCATGCCCTCTTGCCTACTTTCACCAGGTGGCCAAGGGACACTAAAAAAGGCAGTGAATAGCTAGAGGACCACTCTTGAAAGTCAGCCTGCCTCCCTCCTGGTGCCAGCTCCTCTCCCTCCAGCCTCCTTTTCATAGAATTCTACAAGAGGAAACAGAGAGGTCATCTCCTCCACCGTCACTAAGTTTCCAGAAAGGATGGGTTAGAGGGATTTGGCATTCTCTGAGGCTTCAGGCCAAACCTTGGACATTGGGCTGGTCAGAGATCTTGCTGGGGTTTCCTTGGGAATTGTATATCCATTGGGAGCACTAGCCCTGAACACCTGGGGCTCCCTACCTGCTAGGAGCTGGGAGGACTCTGGTGTTCCCTGTAATCCCTCAGGGTCTAGGTGGATGGAATGGCAGCCCAGGACTGTTCCCCAGGCTGACCCGGACTCTAATGATAGCCAAGAGTGGACTTAGCTGTCATTTAGATCCCTGAGGGAGCCTTCACAGTAGCTGCTAAGCGGAGGCCCTGGCAGTGGAGAGGGTTCTCACACGTAGGAGAGGCAGTACTTAAGCAAGTAGCAATGGAAAGGGCACTGGATTTGACGTCAGCAGAGAGGTGGTCTATTTCTGCTTTGCTCACTACTTATCTGTGATCTGAGGCAAGCCTAACCCTCTACAGCTTAGTTTACTCATCTGGAAAGTGTGGTATATTTTATTTTACCTGCCTTACATCTGAGGCATGGAGGGAGGACGAAATGGGATCACCTATTAAAATGCATTTTGAAAAAACAGAAGTGCTATTTATGCAAACACATGGTACTAAAAATAAAAGACGCCTGTTTGCTTCTGGAAGTAAAAGTTGTGAATGAGGCCGGGCGCTGTGGCTCACACCTGTAATCCCAGCACTTTGGGAGGCCAAGGTGGGTGGATCACAAGGTCAAGAGATCGAGACCAACCTGGCCAACATGGTGAAACGTCATCTCTACTAAAAATACCAAAAATTTAGCTGGGCGTGGTGGTGCACACCTGTAGTCCCAGCTGCTTGGGAGGCTGAGGCAGGAGAATCACTTGAACCTGGGAGGCAGAGATTGCAGTGAGCCGAGATCACGCCATTGCACTCCTGTACTCCAGCCTGGTGACAGAGCGAGACTCTCCATCTCAAAAAAAACAAACAACAACAACCAAAAGTTGTGAATGAATTAAGTGATATTTTAATGATACAGGAGCCCCATTATTTAAAGAACATTTTGTCTTTTGTGCAGCCACAGAGCCAGTGTTTGATAAGTTTCCAGCAAGCATCACCCATTCTGCTAGATTTTGTGAGGAACATAAAAAAGCAGAAGATATAGGGCCTGGTACAGAGTTGGCATTCAATTAATAATCACTGGGCAGGGCACAGTGCCTCAGGCCTGTGTTCCCAGCACTTTGGGAGGCTGAGGTGGGTGGATCACCTGAGGCCAGGAGTTCGAGACCAGCCTAGCCAACATGGTCAAACCCCCTCTCTACTAAAAGTACAAAAATTAGCCGGGCATGGTGGCACATGCTGGTAGTCCCAGCTACTCAGGAGACTGAGGCAGGTAAATTGCTTGAGCCTGGGAGGCGGAGGTTGCAGTGAGCCGAGATCATGCCACTGCACTCCAGCCTGGGCAACAGTGAGACTCTGTCTCAAAAAATATATATATTAATAATCATTGGATGAATAAGAGTGAATTTCTTCCATCTGAGAGTTTACAGTCCAGTTTGGAAGGGGACAGAATGAGTGGTGCAGGCTGTACATATAACATGCATTCGGAGGAAGGAGAGGTCTCCAGGGTGTGGGAGGCTTCAGGGAGGAGGCAGGAAAGGAGAAAGCCTCAGCAGAGAGGAAGAACTAGAGAGAATTGGAGGGGCTGACTGGGAAGGAGGGATGACCCCAACATGGGCTCCCAATCCTAAGTGAGCAGGGAAGTGATGAGTCTGGTAGGCAGGGGAGAAGACCATCCTGATGGGAAGAAGTTTGCCTTCTAGTGTGGGGTGGAGTGGGGGCAGAGTAAACTTCCCACTGGGGCTACAGTGGAAGGTTTTTGGAAACCCGGCTTAGTGGAAAATGCCAGGGGGAACCAGTATGGATCCTATGGGGATGGGCTCCCTGTGTACATGACATCATGAAAGCAATATTTTTAGAAGATGAGTCTGGCATGGATGTGCCCATGGGGACATACCAAACTTCTTGAAGTTCCCCAAAGTTTCCCTTTTCCAGGCTATTTCCCTGTTTCTGAGAATGCCCCATTCTCCCAAGCCTGTGGAAGGAACACCTGCTGTTTCGCCTTAACTCACGCATCACCTCTTCTGGGAAGCCACTAAAGCTCATTTCCTCCTGGGCACCCCCAGCTGTACCCTGCCTACCACTTTAGTTTTACAACCATTCCTTTTTAGGATACTTCTTGGTTTTCACATCTGGTTCCCCTTTCAGACTGTGAGTCTCTTGAAGCCTGGAATATTTTCTGGTTGTTACTTTTGTCCAGCAACAGGCATGGTGGCCAGAGTCGTGTTTCCACCTATGTTGGTATTACCTGGGGCACCTGGGTCAGGCAAGCATCAGGTGCTGCTGATGTACCCTAAAGTTTAGGAACACTGCAGCCCCACCCCTCTCACACAGCCTCATAGGACAACATCTACAAAGAGTATATCATGATATAAACAGCACCCCCTGGAGGTGTGCAGCACAGAGACCTCCTGGAGGATCCAGGTCCTCATGGATTTAGTTTTTCTTTTTTTTTCACTTTATTTTCTTTCTCTCTTTTTCTCCCTCCCTCCCTCCCTCTCTCCTTCCTTCCTTCCTTCCTTTCTTCTCTCTCTTTCTTGGCATGTCACTCTGTCACTCAGGCTGGAGTGCAGTGGCACCATCTGGGCTCTCTGCAACTTCTGCCTTCTGGGTTCAAGCGATTCTCCTGCCTCAGCCTCCCGAGTAGCTGGGATTACAGGTGCTGCCACCATTCCCAGCTAATATTTGTATTTTTTGTAGAGATGGGGTTTTGCCATGTTGGCCAGGCTGGTCTCAAACTCCTGACCTCAAGTGATCCGCCCACCTCAGCCTCCCAAAGTGCTGGGATTACAGGCGTGAGCCACCGTGCCCAGCCGGATTTAATTTTTCATGTCTATACCTTCAACATTCTGTACATTACAGGCGTTAAATAACATTTTCTGTAGGAAAATACTATGATTGGAGATCTGGGGGAGGGGAGGTGAGAGGAAATATATCTTCTTGTGTAATGTAAATAACAAACTTACATTCTGTTTTTTATTTATTTATTTATTGAGGCGGAGTCTCGCTCTGTCACCCAGGCTAGAGTGCAGTGGTGTGATCTCGGCTCACTGCAAGCTCCGCCTCGCGGGTTCACGCCATTCTCCTGCCTCAGCCTCCCAAGTAGCTGGGACCACAGGTGCCAGCCACCACGCCCGGCTAATTTTTTGGATTTTTAGCAGAGACAGGGTTTCACCATGTTAGCCAGGATGGTCCCGATCTCCTGACTTCAAGTGATCCGCCTGCCTCGGCCTCCCAAAGTGCTGGGATTACAGGCATGAGCCACCGTGCCCAGCTGTTTTTTACTTTTTTATGTCTGGGTTTGCAGTCTTTTCCTGAGGTTGGGCCTGAATAGTGCTGTGAATACTGGCAGTGACGGTGTTAACTGGAAAAGCACAAAGTCTTAGCATTCAGAACCCGAATTTCTTTTCTGAAGAAAAGCCTGAAGCCTACAACCCAGCGTTCCAGCCTGCAGCCCAGCCTTCCTTCCAGCCTGCAGCCCAGCCTTCCAGCCTGCAGCCCAGCCTTCCAGGCCGCTACTGTTGCTTAAGGCTGTGCTGCAATCAGAGAGCTCAGGAGTGGGAAGTCCAGAGTTCTACCCGCTTCTGGGAACAGCCCCCCATCCCCCTCCCGGCACCAGCTTCCACAGGCAAGTCCTTATGACAGTGGGTCAGGCTCACCCGAGGATTTCACAAACGCCTGGCTTGTTCCCAGCACAGCACAGCTGGGAGGGCTCAGCGCTGGGGGGAAGGAGCATCCTCCTCCTCCTCCTCCCTTGGCCCTGCCGTCCTTCAGCTCAGGAGACGGAAGGGCTGCACATGTCCATGCTTGCCGCCCCACAGGCCCGCGAGCTCGGAACCTTCCCTCCCTGCTGATTTCCCAGCTTTGGCTTAGTCAAGGAACAAGGAGGAAATGTGCTGTCCCACGACGAAAGGAGCATCCAGGCTTGTCTGCCCTGAAGGCGGCTGCGAGAGGTCTCAGAGTCACCTGGGGAGGCGATTATTCAGATTCCAAAGTTGTCTTCAGGCTTCAGATTCAGAAGAGCTGGGTCGCAGTCCAGGAGTCAACAGTTTCATCCACACCTTGGGGGACTGGCAGTAGGTGGTCCTCTGTGCTTTCAGAGGCCTTGAGGGGCAGAGAGGTGGAGCTCCGGGCAATGAAAAGCGTTTAGCCCATAGAACCCAGGATTCTAAGTTAGGGCCACCAGCTCTTTCTCTAGCTCCCTGACAATGAAAGAGCTGTCCTTGGATTTGGGGCCTCAGTTTCTCCATCTCTGAAATGGGTGTGTTCAGACCTGAGGGTACAGACACCAATTGTCCTAGTTTGCCAGACTTTCAGAGCGAAACTGGGACAAGCTGGCCTCCATGCTGAGGGTGGATGCATGCTGTAATGGGAATACGATTTGAAGATGCGTCTTCGAGGCACAGTCTATATTTATTTAATTTACATATTTACTCGTTATCGTCTGGTTGCTCCCACTCAACCTCTGGAGGGCAGGGAGAACAGGGCCTTGTCTTGCTGGATCTAGAACAGTCCCCAACCGCGGGATGTGTTCCATAGAGATTTGCTGAATGAATGAATGAGTGAATGAGTGAGTGACTAGAAGGGAAGGGGGCTGAGGCTCCAAGAACAGGCTCCCTGAGTAGAGCGTGTGTGGGGGGTAGGTTTGCTCCGCTGACCTGAAGGGGGATCTCGGCTCCCCTGGGACAAGAAAACTTGATCCACTCACGGCCGGGAAAGAGTCCAGGCTTTCTGAGCAGCCGCCCCTCGGAGGGGTCAGTGACCCCCGGTGACGAACGCCTGACTCCCCCCTTCCCCCACGCGCCCAGGGCGGCCTGGTCCACCCTGTCTCCTCCCTCTCCCGCCCCCCACCCCAGGGAGGTGCGCCTGGCAGCCTCCCGGCCGAATTTCCTGGCACTGGGCTGAGAATAAACAGCGCTCTCCGCCCGTAATCCCGTTGCCCCGGCGACCGCGCTCCGCGGGCGGGGGCGTGGCGGGGGCGTGGCGGGGCGGGGCCGTACCCGGGGCTCACGCTTCGCAGGGCGCAGCGGCGGCGGCGGCGGCGGAGATGCGGGCCCGAGAGGTGCCACCCCCCGTGCTCGGCGCGGACATTCTTCGCATAGCTCCGCCAGGGCTCCCGCGGTGTCCGGGAAGTGACTCTTCCTGGCAGAGGGCGGCCTCGCGGCGACGCGCCCGCCCGCCAGCCCGGCGGCCGCCAGATCGGGAGGGGAGTGGGGGCGGGGGAAAGAAGGTGCTCCCCGCACTGGGGCTACTGTCACCCACGGCCTCGATCGTCCCTGTCCTGCCCCGCGCTTCTGGGACCGGAGTCCCCTACTCCCTTACCCTCTCGACTGCCTCTCCGCCCAACCCCCGCCCGGTACCCCGGCGGTGCCCCTCCCAAGCATCCTTACTCATTCCTAAGACTAGGACACATCGTGCAGGCTGATTTTCCATCGCTGGCTCCCCTGTCTGAGGCCTCCTTCCCTCCCTCCCCCAGAGTAGGCCTTAGATTCCCCATTCTTGGCTCTAGCCTCAGGAGGCCTGCCCTAAAACAGCACCACCGGAGAGAGGATAGGGCCTCTTGGGGTGGAGTCTTACAGCTCTAGAAGCAAGGTAATAGGGCACAGGGCTGGGAGCGGGGATTTCTCCCCTTTCTGTTGGCCGGGGACCCTCAGCCTTGTTTTTAACCAGGCCGAGGCACGAGTGCCTGCTCAAGCCAGGAGGAAGCCGTCCACTGCCTGCAGGACACTTGTCAGCACATCTGGGAGCCAGGAACACCCCTCCTCCCGCAGCCAGGCCAGAGGGCCCCCCACTAAGTCCCTTAGAGGAGGGTGTCTTCCCTTCTGAGGATTGAGAAGTACAGAAAGACTTCTGTTACAGGATATGGGATGAGGAGAGAAGGGAGCCATGCTGAGCAGTCAGCTGGGGGAGAGATTCTCTCCTGGCCTCGCCACCAGCTTGTTGTGTGGGTTTGAGCATGTTGCTTCCCTTCTCTGGGCCTCAGTTTCCTTGTCTGCAAACCCAAAGGGTTGGTCCAGTCTTATCTGAAATGGAAAGGCACACCAGGCGCGGTGACTCACGCATGAAATCCCAGCACTTTAAGAGGACGAGGTGGGCAGATTGCTTGAGCTCAGGAGTTAGAGAGCAGCCTGGGCAACATAGCAGGATCCCATCTCTACAAATAGTACAAAAATTAGCCAAGTGTGGTGGTGTGTGCCTGTAGTAGTCCCACCTACTCAAGAGGCTGAGGTGGGAGGGTTGCTTGTCCTCTGGCAGTTGAGGCTGAAGTGGGTTGTGATCCTGCCACTGCTCTCCAGCCTGGGTGACAAAAAAAAAAAAAAAAAAAAAAAAAAAAGAAGTGGAAAGACAGAGGAAGGTTGGGATGGGCAGTGGTCTGGAGGAGGGAAATGAGTCTTCTTGCCTCTGCAACTCCACAAAACCAAGGTTCAACCTCCCTGGGGTGGGAAGGGAGAACTACTTCCTCCCTGGCCAGCGAAGATCAAATTCTTTTGCTAGCATTCTATGAACACTGGACACCCTTGCTAAACAGCTGCCTTCTAGGTCAAGGACAGGGACCCAGTGGCTGGGCACAGTGGCTCATGCCTGTAATCCCAGCACTTTGGGAGGCTGAGGCTGGCAGATTGCTTGAGTTTAGGAGTTCGAGACCAGCTTGGGCAACATGGCAAGACCCTGTCTCTACAAAATATACAAAACAAATTAAAAATAAAAAATAACTGGCTGTAGTGGCGTGTGCCTGTGGTCCCAGCTACTCAGGAGGCTGATGTGGGAGGATTACCCAAACCCGGGAGTTCAAAGCTGCAATGAGCTATGATCGCATCACTGCACTCCAACCTGGGTGACAGAGAGAGACCCTGACTCAAAAAAAAAAAGGTACAGGGACCCCAGGTTTACGGTTCCCTCATGGCTGTTATTCCAGTGGAAGGGGAAGTCTGTGCAGCTGAAGGTGGTGGTGGCTGCCCAGCAGACCCCAGGCTGAGGAAGACCCATCATCCTTCTGGAAGGCACAGGGGAACCACACCCCACTGGGCCCCCTCCCCTACACTTGTGCTTTGGGCAGGTGGCCCTACCTGGGTCTGCATTCCCAGTCTGGAGTTCCTTCATGATGCCTCTGGTGTGGCTCCCACATGCTCTGTCCCCTCAGCCGCCTCATGCCTGGCCTGGCCCCCGCTTCTCGTCACTTCAGGTCATTTTCTGGGAAAGAAAAATGACTTTGTTTATTTCCTCTCTATTACCTTTTGGAGCCCGATTCCTGGAGCAGCGTATCGGGTGCGAGGGGGCCAGGAAGAGGCTCTGGTGTTTGTGTCATCTGAGACAGACGAGGGCCCCTGACTTGGGGTTAACACTTATTTCCCAGCTGTCAGGCTGTGGGGACTGGAGGAGAAGGAATCATGAAAGGAGAATACCTCAGAGAAGGTGGTTTTGTTTTTGGTTTTGTTTTTTTAAATTGAGACAGGGTCTCGCTATGTTGCCCAGGCTGGTCTTGAACTTCTGGGCTCCAGCCGTTAGCCCACCTCGACCTCCCAAAGTGCTGGGTTACCAGAGAGAAGATGTTTTTTGCTATTAGAAGAACCCTAGTGCTGAAACCCCAGAGTTGGGGGAAGGTACTAACTTCTTGGTTTTTAAGGAGGAACTCACCCTGAGGGCAGGTATATGCTGAGTGTATAGAAAGGCAGAGAAGCAGAGAGGCATGGGCTTTGGAAATCAAATGCTCCTGGGTTCCAATCCTGTTTTCCCCATATTCCCAAGTGATGTGCCCTTGGCCAGGTTGCTTAACCTTCCTGAACCTGAGTTGCTGCCCCTACTTAGTTGACAAATATTTACTGAGCACCAATCTAGGCACCAGAAGTGACCAGTCCAAGTCCTGGCTCACATGGGGCACATGGCCGAGTCTGAGAACATGGGGATGAGAACGCCTGCCTTGTGGGAGCAGGTGGGATGCTTAATCCAGGTAACCTCTAAGTGCCCCTTAGCATTTAAATGAGAGTGACTAAAAATAGATGGGCTGAAGGGAGGATCCCTTGAGCCCAGGAGTTGGAGACCAGCCTGGGCAACATAGTAAACCCTGTTTCAAAAAAATATAGAGATTAATAGATGGGTGCTTTTTGGGAGGAGGGTGATCCTGTCTGCTGCTCAGGTTGGGGACCCTAGGAATGAGGAAGGGAAGCAGGCACGGGGAGCAGTGGCCAGGAAGCCCCTGAATGCCTGGGGTCCTGTGTGGGGTGGTGGGGCTCCACCTGCATGCAAGATTTGCTTCAGGACCACCCCTCCTCCCACTTCCAGTGAACCTGGCTTGACTGAGGTCATAGGTCACCACCAGGACCCCATGTCTGGGCTTTCTCAGAACGACTCCCTGCCAAGGAACCCAAGCGCCTCTAATAGCCTGGAGCGTCTAAAAGCTTTGACCACAGCTCAGCTTGCTCCCTGCAAGCCCTTTGAAGCGCTTCCTTCGAACTTGCTTTGCATATTCTGGTCAGATCTGAATCAGACTTGCAGGAATTACCCCTCTTGGTAACAGTCTAGGTGGCTGCCTTAGCTTGTCAGTGACACACGAGGCAGGCGTGCTGACGTAAGGTTGAGAAAGGTTGAGACGTATTCGATTCCAGCGAGGGGGCAGAGCCACCACCCTCTGCAGCTCTCTTCCTCTTCTCCGATGCAGAGTGTGGGTGGGGGTGAAAGAGAAAGCAAGCACGGGGGCGGGGGGCGGGGTGGAGAAAAGGCTCAAGTCATGTTTTTCATTAAAAAATAGTGCTCTTTATTATAAATTACTGAAATGTTTCTTTTCTGAATATAAATATAAATATGTGCAAAGTTTGACTTGGATTGGGATTTTGTTGAGTTCTTCAAGCATCTCCTAATAGCCTCAAGGGCCTGAGTGGGGGGAGGAGAGAGGACTGGAGGTGGAATCTTTATAAAAGACAGAGTGATTGAGGCAGATTGTAAACATTATTAAAAAACAAGAAACGAACAAAAAATAGGGAAAAAAACCACCCCAACACACAACTGCCCTGTCCAGCCCAATACCTGACACAGAATACTTTGTGTTTGTTTAGTTGGCCCCCCAACAAAAAAACAAAACAAAAACAACAACAAAAAACCTGTTCCAGGTAATTCCATCGCTGCTACATTCCTGTAAGTTGTCACTGATCAGTGCTATGGCAGAGCGGGAGCACCCGGGGTGGCAGCAGTCCAGCCTCTCCAATGACCTCCAGCCTCCCCAACCTAGGCAGGAGGGAGGGCTGTGCAGGGCTGGGGGCAGTGGGACCTGGTGGCTCTGCTCTGACCACGAGGCGCCTGACTGGCCAATACTTACTGGGCTAACATTCCCAGTGCTCAGCTGGGAGGCATGGGTTTCTGTCCCCTCCCCACTTCCCTGGCTGTGGGCTGGCTGGGTGCCCTCCCGCGAGTCCCTCAGCCTCTCCACACATCCAGGCTGAGTATGTGGCTTTCCTATGCTGGGTCCCTCTCCATGGGACAGGGAGCATTTAAGGCGAATCTCTTAGCCAGACATAGGAGGCACAGAGCAGAATCCCCTGTCGTCTCTACCAGGAGCCTGGGGTGAAAGATGTTCCATCTCCTCCATCCTCCTACTCCATCCACCCAGGTACGAGAAGGTTTATATGAGTAGGAAAAGAAGACCAGCTGACCAGTCCATCCATCCCTTCCAAATGTTGCTTCCCCCTTAAAACGGAGGAAGGGCCCTGGGCTCTCAGGCACCAGGTAGACTTTGGAACCTGTGTTTTCGGTGGCTGTCCCGGAGGAGAGGATGTGGGGCACCAGGATGGTTCCCTTCAGGTCACCCCAAGCCCTTCTCCCCGGAGCCAGGGAGAGGAGCATGCCACCAGGATCCTCACCTGGGGTTGGCGGAGGGGGGGTGACCATTTCCTTAGCCAGCCCACAGCCCCGGGCCCTCAGGACCTCTCTCTCTCCCACCTTTCCCAGGCTCCACAACCAGCTCAGGTTTAAACCAAATCAAAGAGCAAACAAGTTCCCTTGGAAAGTTTGAAGATTCCCTGGCAGTTCTCATTAGTTCAGCATTCCCCAAGTGTCCCGTTTGGAGGCAGAGGGGAAGTTGAGGAATTGGAGGAGAATCCACTTGTGGTTATTATCGTCCCACCAGGCCAGCTGGCTCCTCCGGAGAAGCTGGAGACTCAGGTGGTACTCCCTGTTCCCTCCAACATATTCCAGGTCCGCCTGCCACATTCTGCGGGGGGTGGGGGGGTGGGGGGGTGCGGGGTGCAGAGGGGGGGCCTGTCCACCCTCTTTCCCCCCAGAGCTACAGGACTCTCTCCTGGCTGGCTTCTTGTGCTTGTGCCATGTGCCATGGAGGAGAGGGGACGCAGGCCCCTCTCCCGACCCATGCCCTTTGCGCCCTTTGCCCCTTAAAGCGGGGCATCGTACTGGTCCAGGAACTCCCGAATGGGCCCCGGCAGCTGGGTGACTTTCTCATAGGAGTCCAGGTGGCCGTTGACGGTCTTCCGACAGAGATGCTGAAGAGTGGCCACGTTGGAGGAGAGGGGCCGGCTCAACACCAGGGGGATCTTCTCGCCCCCGGAGTAGATGTAATAGGCTCTTCTGGGGGGACTTCCAGGGAGTGGCTGGGCAGACGGCTGCTCGGGCACCTCGGTGGAGGGTTCAGTAGGTGGCGAGGGGAAGGAGGGGGCTCCAGGGGGCGGCATGTAGTGGTGCACCAGCTTGAGCACGCAGTCGAAGCGGGGAACCGGCTGCGTGCTCCGGGGATCGCTCTGCAGAGAGAAGCTGCCCCCCTCACACTGGATGCGCAGGTTCTTGGTCCCAGACTGGGTCTTGACGCTGAGCGTGAAAAAGTGGCGCTGGTCCGAGCTGTCGCGAATCAGAAAGGTGCCGGCGGGCTCGGCGCTGAGCAGCAGGTTCGCCTCGCCGCCGGTCACTGCGCTCCAGTAGAAGCCGCTCTCCTGCAGCTTGCGCACTGCGTTCACCACCAGCTGGTACTCGCTCTTGGAGCTGAAGGTCTTGAGGCGCAGGCTGGTGTCCAGGGGGCGGCTCATCCCGGCGGCGGGAAACTTGCTGTGGGTGACCATGGCGCACGGAGCCAGCGTGGATCTGCGCGGCGGCGGCTGCAGCTGCTTCGCGGCCTCCGCACAGCGGCCGCTACTGCATCCCGGGGGGCTGCGGAGAGGAAGGCGCGAGCGCGTGAGTGCCCGGAACCCTCCAGCGCGCCCGGCCCGCCCCGGCTCCCCTGCCTCCGCCGAACTACTGGGGCACCCAATACCCCGGGGCCCTCGCCTGGGCCCGCGCTCCGATCCAGGCGCCTCACGGAGCCCGCAAGGCTCCCGCCCCTGCCGGCAGGGTGGCCCCGGGCAGCCCCTTCCCCAGCGCGCACTGCAAGGGTACAGCGTGGGAAACTCGCGCGCGTAAGTTGAGTCTCCAGGAGTGTGGCCGGGTGGGGAGCAGGAGAAGGGCCCCCGGGACTGTCTGGGCGCCGCTCAGTCCAGTGGCCCCAGGCAGTGTGGACGGAGGGAGAAACCCGAGGCACGGGGGTAGGGAGGGGACAGGAGAAGCCCGAAGTCCCCAGCCTGAGTATTCCGGGAACCTGGAATCTCCGGCTTTCATCCGCTCTGCCCCTACCCCGTCCCCTCCCTGCCGGGAATGACCCGGGAAGGGGAGGGGAAACCGGGAAAAGCTCCCGGGACTGAGCGAGACCCCTCCCCACGCCGCGCTCCTCCTTCCTACCTGGTCCGGAATCGAAGTCTCCGTCCTTGGGGCTGAGCCCCCTCGGGTCCCCAAGGCGAGGCGGCGGCGAGGCGGCCAGCGGTGGCCCGCGCTGCGCCCAGATGTTGGTGGCCGTGAAGTCCACAAAGGAGCCTTCGCGCGCGCGTCCCTCGAGCGTCCCCTGGGCGCCCGCCCTGCCCCCTGCGCACCCCCGGACCAACCCGGAGGGGACCAGGCGAGGGGCCGCGGCAAGGGGCCGCAGCGGGAGCTGGGCCGGGCAGGCGGCGGGCGGCGGGCGGCTGGCTGCGCACGGAGCCGGAGCGGCGGCAGCGGCGCAGGGAGTCCAAGTCGAAGCCGCCGCGGAGGCCGCGCTCGCGGGTATATAGGCGGCCGCCGCGCCCCGCCCCCCGATTCCTGGAACTGCGCGGCCGGCCTTCTTGTAATGTTTAGTCACTACTCGCAGCAGAGAAAGGCTGAGCGCGGAGGGTGAGGGAGGGGCCGCGGGCGCCGAGGGCGGGCCGCGAGCAGGGGCAGGGACCGGGAGGGACGCGCGCGGAGACAAAGCGCGACCAGAGGCGGCCGAGGCGGCCGGTGGGCGCGGCGCCAGCCCCGGCGGCGCGTTCCTGGCAGCGGCCCCTCCCCGCCGCGCTCCGCCCCCAACTTCTCATTCACACTTTCCCCCCACCCCCCTCCCTTCTAAGAAGGCCAATTTCTGGCAGAGGCGGGGGCGCCGCTTCGGGAGCGCGGGCAGTTCTAGGAGGCCGACCGGGAGAGCCTCCCGGTTCCCCTTCCCCTTTTCTTGGACCCCGCGGGGACACCCCCTCGCCGCCACCCGGGCCTCCCCAAGTGCCCGATTGCGGGTCCAGGCGGCCCAGGCCAGTCAAAAGGGAAGTGGGTTTACCTCACAGCCAGGCCACGGGGCTGGGGGCAGACCCGGGAGCCGGAGGTTGGAGACGTGCGACAGTCACCTGCGAGCAGGTCCCAGAGGGGAGACCCAGGGTTGCAGGGGACGCCCCTGCGTGGCAGCTACCCAGCCTTGGCCCACTGCCAGGTTCTTTGCCAACCCTGACGCGAGTGTGGAGCCCCCTTCCCCTCGCATATAAAAACGCTTTCATGCACTGGGGTCTGCAAACCGACTGGGTCCAATGTGGGTTGGGCCAGGTGCTCCCGGCGGGGCTGGAGAGCTCGAGGGGGAACGATGGCCCCAACCTACGGCCCGCGTCCGCCAGAGGGCGCCCTGGGGTCTCCTAGGGGAGTGCAGTTTGGTGCTGCGCGCCCCAGGCCCTGGAATAGGCCCGCCAGGGGTCTGCGGGAATGGCTGTCTCCGGAGCTGGAAAGGTGGCCGAGAACGGGGAATTCACACCCCAGACTGGGGTCAGACCTGGGAATAAAATTCTAGCGGGAGAAAATTTCCGGAAAGCAGTTTTCAGGGGTTCAGCCTACTGCCAGATGGCCCACACCCCCGGGATGTGCCCCCACCCCCTGGGATGTGCCTCCCTGCCTCTCTTGGGGTGGGGGGAGGACTGGCGGGGAGGGGTTAGAGGGGAGGAGAGGAGGTGATGGAGGTGAAAGATTGGTTTGCTATTGGTCACGTCGGCACTGATGTAGATAGTTTGGGCTTGGAGACCTGGGGCCAGCCTTATGAAGGATGGCAAGTTTTGTCATCTTGTCCCCAAATGGGCTGTGTGGTGCTGGAGACACCCGAGAGCTGCCTTAGTGGCAGTTAGATCCTCACCTCTCGGGATGCAGAGGCTGTGGGCCTGGGGCCCTGTGCTCTTCCCAGATACCAGGATAGTGAGGCGCTGAAAGGGAAGGAAGAGACTGCCGCCAGGGACTGGGAGCTTGGGATTCCAGAACCTAGAGCTGGTCCTTTCGCGGGTCCTGGAATTGATAGGTGCGCACTGCCTTTGCTACGGTATCCTCAGTCCGTGCCATCACCTCTCTCCAGCATATGCTGGGGACTCAATGATATTTGGACAAGACACACAGTTTATCTGGGATTCTGTTTTGCCATCTGTAGAATTGGAGCCAGAACCTTTTCCTTCCCTTTGGCAGGCTGAGGCCAGAGGATCACTTGAACATAGGCATCCAAGACCCGCCTGGGCAGCAAAGTGAGCACCCACATCTCTGCAAAAAATAGAAAAAAAATTAGCCAGGAGTGGTGGCCTGTGCCTGTAGTCCCAGCTACTTGGGAGGCTGAGATGGAAGGATTGTTTTAGTCAGGGAGGTCGAGGCTGAAGTGAGCCATGATCGTGCCACTGCACTTTAGTCTGGGCAACAGAGTGAGACCCTATTTAAAAAAAATTTTTAAAAAAAGGGCCAGGCGCCATGGCTCATGCCTGTAATCCCAGCACTTTGGGAGGCTGAGGCGGGTGGATCATGAGGTCAGGAGATCAAGACCATCCTGGCCAACATGGTAAAACTTTGTCTCTACTAAAAATACAAAAATTAGCTGGTTATGGTGGCGCATGCTTGTAATCCCAGCTATTTGAGAGACTGAGGCAGGAGAATTGCTTGAACAAGGGAGTCAGAGGTTGCTGTGAGCCGAGATTGCACCATTGCACTCCAGCCTGGCGACAGAGCTCTGTCTCAAAAAAAAAAAAAAAAAAAAAAAAAAAAAAAAGGAAGAAAGAAAAAGAACCTTTTCCCATAAGAGATTTGAAATTTAAAAACATAAAAAAGATTCTGCACATCAAAGCATGATAGAAATAGAAGTAACCCAGTTCAACTCTCCCTCCAGACTATTAGGAGAGCAGAGGAGGAAACTGGTTTATTCAACGCATTTCACAAATACTGAGCTCCATGCACCAGGCACTGGGCTGGGCATTGATCTATAATGATAAGTAGGACCTGGTCTTTGCCCTCACAATGCTTGCAGGGTAATGGAATGGATTCTCCTTCTCTCTGTAATCAGTTCATTCTTTTTCTCATCCATTCAGTGTTACGTGGCTGCATGACCATACACTTCTGGGCAGAGCCCAGTGGAAGACAAGGAAGACTCAAGGAAAAGCCCTTGAGGTAATGGATGAGAAAGTGCTTTGTAAATTACAGTGCTCTGACACAGGTCAAGTTCATTCATCCATTCCATAAACCCTTACTGAGAGCCTGCTTTTGCCAGGCACAGGGCAAAGGGCTGGAAGACAGAAGTGCTGGGTGAATCCTGCAGGGGGAGATGGCTGAGGCAATCGACATGGGGCCCCTAGGCGGGAGGTACGGGGCTCCCTGCCTACTGACTCAGGAGATCGAACTGTTGTTCGGGCTCTATCACCCAGTAGTTGTGTGACTTTAGGCAATCTGCCTTGCCAGCTGTGCCTTGGTTTCCTTGTTTGTAAAATGGTTGGAGAGTAGTATCTACCTCATTGAGTTGTCTGAAGCTCCCACATGCAAAATGCTTAGAGTGGTGCCTTGCACATAGGACGTGCTCAATGCATGTTAACTGTCATGACTTTGAAAGCACTGGGGAGGCTTCGAGGAGAGGGAGGAGTGAGCTGAGCTGCTGCAGCTTGGGTTCATATGGTTGGCTATGGATGTAAGCTGCCTTGTTTTGGGGAACCGTACAGCTCCCATGGAAGATACATTCCAAAAAGCTGCTTGTCTTGAAACAGGTCGGCTGGACACCAAGCTTTTTTTTTTTTTTTTTTTTGAGACAGAGTCCCACTCTATCACTCAGGCTGGAGTGCGGTGGTGCCATCTGGGCTTACTGCAACCTCTGCCTCCCGGGTTCAAGTGATTTTCTTGCCTCAGCCTCCGGAGTACTTGGAATTACAGGCATGTGCCACCATACCTGGCTAATTTTTTTGTATTTTTAGTAGAGACAAGGTTTTGCTATGTTGGCCAGGCTGGTCTCAAACTCCTGACCTCAGGTGATCCTCCTGCCTTGGCCTCCCAAAGTGTTGGGATTACAGGCGTGAGCCACCGTGCCTGGCCTTTCCTTTGGCATTCTAATCTCTCTCATGGTTTCCTATCGCTTTCTGGATGAATCCAGACTCCTCGGTGCAGTGTGCGTCCCACGCTGCCCTGTGTCAGTTTCATCGGCCGCCACTGCCTCAGCAGCTGGGGCCTCATGCTCCAGCTTCATGGAGCTCCAAGCTGTCCAGAAGGTACTACCGTCCTCAGTCCTGGGTTTCTGTACACTTGCTTCCCTGTCTGGGGACAGGGAGGGAACTACCTTCCATACCTTGGCTGATTTCTACTTTTCCTTTAAAATTTGGCAGATAGGTTGGTAGATAGGCTGGGCACCGTGGCATGTGCCAGTAATCCCAGCACTTTGGGAGGCCGAGGTGGGAGGACTGCTTGAGCTCAGGAGTTTGAGACCAACTTGGGCGACATAGTGGAGACTCCATCTCTACAAAAAAATTTAAAAATTAGCTGGACGTGGTGGTGCACGCCTGTGGTCCCAGCTACTTGGGAGGCTGAGGTGGGAGGATCCCTTGAGCCCAGCAGGTAGAGCCTGCGGTGAGCTGTGATTGTGCCGTGGCATTCCAGCCTGGAAGACAGAGTAAGACCCTGTCTCAAAAAAAAAAAAAAAAAAGGCAGACACTCTAAACTTCCAGGTAGCTCTTTTTGCATTAACCAAAATGTTCTGACTAGATCTCCAGCGAGGATGTTGGGGAAACAGACTATATTTGATTTTTTTTCTTTTTAAGACTGGAATCTGGTATGCAGAAAGAATCTTTAAGTCAAGGATGATGTTGACTTCTTCTTTCCCTTGTTTTCAGAGACCACAACCTGCTTTCTTCTAGAGTAGTTTTTGGTTTTCCCTGCAGGGCTCAGGAGGGGTAAAGGGTATACAGATGGGGTAGAGGGTGTGAGTGCTAGGAAGCCCCATCCATGAGATTACGAGGCCTGTTAATCTGAAGACAAAGGGAATGAAGACAAAAACGTTTCTGGAAATGTGGGCAGAGACACCTGGGCCTTTACAGGGCACACTCCAGAGCCGTTTCCAGGCAGGGACCCCAGCAGAGAGAAGCCAGAGCTGGGACGCAGGCTTGCTTGCTCTTATATTCCCTCCACTGGGGGGGTCGAGGGGAGATCGGGCCCCTCTGCTCTGCCCTCCTGATTTCCCATCTAAGGGATTTAGGAGACTCTCGCCTTTTCCTAATCTCTCCCTTTGCAGAATTTCTGCGAAGTCACAATCCCATTTCCAGGCAAAGGTGCTTGGTCATAAAGATAATAAAGATATTCATTCATGATGGAGGGGAAGTACACAGTGGTTTCAGCTGCCTGTAGGGCTCCACTTACTCATGGTGTGTGACAGATGCTGAACCCTTCCCCAAATCTCATGGATGGGAAGGAGCCCTGGCGCCACGGGGTGGTCGCGGGAAGCCGTGGCATGGCTTGGTGAACACAGGCTTGCCAGCCCGGGGGCGGATGCTGAGGTTGCCATTGTTGGTGGCTGCATCTGCAGCTAGATGGGTCAGGATGCCGGCCTCAGACCACAGCGTTGCTAAATGCCAAACCCAAGGTCTCCCTGTCTTGAACACTGCTGGGCACTCTACAGCACAAGGAGGCAGCCGGGGCTGTACTGCCCAGGGCCTGCCTTTGGCTGTGCGTCTGCTGCCTGTGAGCTAGCCTGCCACACCTGGGGATATACGGTGGGGAAATCAATCAGCTTCCCTCCCTTCTAGAGCTTCAGGTCCAGCATTGGTGTCTAGAGGCAAGGGGAGGAGGGAGGGAGGCCTCTTCCTTTCTGTCCCCCTTTCTCTTGGCCAATTTGGAGGAGATGGTGGGGGACCTGTCTCTCATCTGACCTCCTGGAAGCCCTGCCTGCTGCTCCAGTGTGGCTCTCCCAGGGCTGAGGCCTGGAACCTAGGGCTGGGCTACCTGGAGTGCTCAGCTCTGCTGCACCCCAGCCCACCTCGGCTGCAGCCCTGGCTTTTTTCTTACCCACTGGGATGGCCCGTGGGAACTAACCTTGCAGTCTGCAGAACTGTGGCCCAGATGACCTTTCCGGAGCAGGGGAAGAGTGCACAGGTCTCAGACCAGGTTGACCCTGAGCCCTCTCTTTCCTGCTTCCAATAGGGGCAGGCCAAGGGAGGCAGGGACAATGGCATTCCTGTTTGCAGGCCTTTGTTCCCGCCAGGAGGGGCCCCGGAGCTAATAAAAAGGTTTGTGGCTCCGATGTCTAAGAGGCAGTGGAGGAGTTCTTTCAAGCCTGACATTCCAAGCCCAGCCGGCCTCTGGCATTTCCCAGAAAAACTTCGAGGAGGGGAGGGGAAAGAAAACACTTGAGGGGCCCACCCACCTACCCACCGGCCGCCGTCTCGGATTCCTCGTTCCCTCTGGGGACTGGGCTGAGCCTGAGTGCCAGGACCCCTGCCCTGGGGGGCCCATTCCTCCACCCACAGAGGGGCCCCGGGGAGCATTGAGAGGGTGAAAGTGGGTAAGGGGGGTGACTATCTAGGAGGGTGCAGAGAGGATGAAATGTTGGGGGCGCAGCGAGAAGGGGAGGAAAGTTTCTTCCCACTTTGTCAAAGAGGAATCCACATCTGCTACAAGTTTGGAGTTGGAGGGTGGGGAGTGAGGAGTTAGCTCCTAGCCAATATCTCCTCTGACCCCAAACCGACAAATGCTGCTCTGTCCGAGGCTGGGGTGGGAAGAGTTTCTATTTGCCCTGAAGCAGCTGCGGGAGCAGACATCAGGGCAGCAGGGCAGTTCTGGGAAGTGAAGCTGTGGTGAACCATCTGGGCGGCAATGCAGAGGAGGCCGTGCCCAGGAGGGGGAGAGCTCGGGAGGGGTGAGGAGGCCAGGCTGTCTCCGGGAGACGTGCCTCTTGGGATGTCTTGGGCCCAGGCGCCCTTGGAGCGGCAGGAGCTCGTGGAGGAGCAGGTGAGTGCAGCTGTCCGGCTCGCCCTGCAGTACTCCAGTTGGGCTGGCTGCTGGAGCCAGGTGGGCACAGTCGGGTGCCCTGACTCTCATGGGGCTCTGGGACAGGTGTTCCTCAGGACCATAGTGTGCCTGCAGCCTCTGGTCAACCTCCTGCAGCCCAGACGCAGGCTTCTTCTGAGCCCCTCACCCTCTGGGAAGTCCCTGCCTCCTCTGCAGTGTGAAGCACACCTGGTGTGCACTTTGCCATGTACTGATTCTTGGGCAAGTTCAAATAGAAAATGATAGGCCAGGCCCAGTGGTTCACGCCTGTAATCCCAGCACTTTGGGAGGCCAAGGCTAGTGGATCACCTGAGGTCAGGAATTCAAGACCAGCCTGGCCAACATGGTGAAACGCTGTCTCTACTAAAAATACAAAATTAGCTGGGCACAGTGGCACATGCCTGTAATCCTAGCCCCTCAGGAGGCTGAGGTGGGAGAATCACTTAAAACTGCGAGGTGGAGATTTACAGTGAGCTGAGATTGTGCCATTGCACTCCAGCCTGGGCGACAAGAGCGAAACTCCGTCTCAAAAAAAAAAAAAAAAAAGAAGAAAGTAAAAGAATAAGAAAAAAGGCCGGGCGCGGTGGCTCAAGCCTGTAATCCCAGCACTTTGGGAGGCCGAGACGGGCGGATCACGAGGTCAGGAGATCGAGACCATCCTGGCTAACACGGTGAAACCCCGTCTCTACTAAAAATACAAAAAACTAGCCGGGAGTGGTGGTGGGCGCCTATAGTCCCAGCTACTCGGGAGGCTGAGGCAGGAGAATGGCGTAAACTCAGGAGGCGGAGTTTGCAGTGAGCTGAGATCCGGCCACTGCACTCCAGCCTGAGCGACAGAGCGAGACTCCGTTTCAAAAAAAAAAAGAAAAAGAAAAAAGAAAATAATATCCTCTCTCTGGCTCCCAAGATCCTGAACCAGCTTCGAAGGCAGAGAAGTGGGCTAGAAGGAGTGGGGCTGGAGCCTCCACCAAGGACAAGAAGGTGAGACTTTAAGGCGTCTAAGGTGAAAATGAGGCAGCTATCCCCACGTGTTCCTTCCTCCCTCCCCTTGCTCGCACTGTACTCACTGGGCCTTAGGTTGGTGTTGTTCAGAGTTTCTTAACCTGGAGTATAAGAACTGCTCCTTCCCAGGTTTCATACTCCCCCAGCAGCCACTCCCCCGATAATTGCAAACAAAATGCTGGCAGAGGGTCAGGCCCCTGGGGGCTGCAGGACCTGCCTGCAGTCACTTCTTGTCCCTGCAACACTTATATTTTGTTTGAGATAGTCTTGCGCCGTCTCCCAGGCTGGAGTGCAGGGGCGCAATTTCGGCTCACTGCAACCTCCACCTCCTGGGTTCAAGCGATTCTCCTGCCTCAGCCTCCCGAGTAGCTGGGACTACAGGTGCCTGCCACCACGCTGGGCTAATTTTTGTATTTTTTAGTAGAGACGGGGTTTCACCATATTGGCCAGGCTGGTCTCGAACTCCTGACCTTGTGATCCGCCAGCCTCAGCCTCCCAAAGTGCTGGGATTACAGGCATGAGCCACCACCCCTGGCCTCAAGTAGATATTTACTGAGCACCTACTGTGTGTCAAGGATTGAGTTAGGTGCCAGAAATTTATCAGTCTGGGATCTCATGGAGCTTAGATGTTTTTCCAGAAGGACAAGATTCTTCCAGAATTATATTGGGATTGATTAATTTTGACTGTGCTGCGTACTATGAAGAAGTCCCAGGAGCTATGTGAGCCTATTACGAGGAGACCTAATCTATTGGGGGGACAACCAAGGGGGATTCTCTGTAGGCTGATGGGAAGCTGAGGTCTAGCAAGGTCCCTGTCCGGTGCGAGGTCTCCCAGCCAGATGATGGCAGAGCTCAGGCTGGTGCCAGGCTTTCCCCACACACAGGCTCCTCTGGCCTCCCTCCAGGCCACTCGGTGTCATACACAGGGGAGGGGAGGATGGAGAGCTGGTAGAGACAGGGAGGGCCTGCTGGGGGGACAGGCATGCCCCTGGTGCCAAGTGCCCGGGCCTCTGCTACCCACTGTCTTTTCCCTTCACTTCTACTTCACTCTCCCTCTCACCCCCCAAAGGCCTTAGCCCCTTGCTTCCAGCTCAAGCTTAGGTGTCTGTAAGCTGAACTAAGAAGACCCCACTTTGCCAGGAGGAGTGCCTCATGCCTGTAATCTCAGCACTTTGAAAGGCCGAGGCAGGTGGATCACCCGAGGTCAGGAGTTTAAGACCAGCCTGGCCAACATGGCGAGACCTCTTCTCTACTAAAAATACAAAAATTAGACCATCCTGGCTAACATGGTGAAACCCCGTCTCTACTAAAAAAATACAAAAAACTAGCCGGGCGAGGTGGCGGGCGCCTGTAGTCCCAG